>NC_084986.1:28172021-28516519 GCF_963691925.1 Scomber scombrus | reverse complement strand
CTTTTCTTCTTTTTTTTCTTTTTCAAACTACAGATAGAACAAGATTTTAGAGTGATGTTTGGTGAGCAGACTGCCAACAAGTTCCTGGAGAGGTGGCCTACCACTTTCAAAGCAGGAGTCATTAAGGAAAGCCATGGACTGGTCCCCTCCACAGACCTTCTTGATTTAATGCGCAACGCTGAGACATCTACTGAAGTTGAAAAAGGTAAGTGTGGAGAAGCATGTTGCTAAATATATTGAGGATGGTGGAAAATGATGGCATAATGTTAACCTGATACTTGTTGGCCTCTAGGCTGGGACAGTGACGTGTCTGCCATCATACTGCTGCTACATCTGCTACCACCATCTGCACAGGGACGAAAGAGGCCAGGGAAGATATCAGCATCTAATGCAGTTGATCACCTCATCAAATTCCAAAAGGTACACTAGACATTAGTCAAACCTCATCCCTCCCACCACCACCCACCCCCTGCCAACAACACCATACACCCTCAGAGATCACTCCAACCCTCACCACATACCCTCAATCATCCCACTACCCCCCACCCCGCCATCAACACCACACCCCCCTCAAACATCACTCTACTATCATACACACACACCCCAACTCCACCCCACCCACACTCACTACCCCTTTGTCAACTCCACCCTACACTCAAACATCACTCACCCCCAAACACACACACTGCAGCCGTGCATCCCCTCAAACATCATTGTATCATTTTATCTATCTCATTTCTGTCATCACTCAAAGTTCTACAATACACACAAAAAAACACACACACACACACACACACACACCAACGTTATACACCACATACTACTACGAGCACCTATCCCACACACAGCACTCTTCCCTTTGAACCTTTCTTTCTTCTGGAGAACCTTACAGTTTCACTGCATGTGCTTTGCGCAAGTAATTCTATGCATGTGACATAAAATTCTTGAATGCTTAAATTGTTTAGAGATTGGAGTGATCTCATGTTATTGTTTTAATAAATAGTGTTGTTGAATGTGTTTTGTTATAGACGGGAACAAGCGTGCAGCAGCATCTTGACAACATCGCTCAAAGCAGTCAGCCCTACCTCCTTGCTCAGGGAACCACAAAAAGCAGCATTCACTCTTTCTTCATTGCCATCGACAAGCATGCACTTCCATGCCAAGCCACCAGCTCGGTTGGAGCTCTGGATGAGCTCTTCAAGGCCCACTATGTGTTTGGTACATCTTACAGTCCTGTCTTGAACAACTTTTTCACTTTTCTGCAAACTTCCATTTACAACATTGACGTGGGGAAAACTAAGGAAACGCCAAGAATTGCAGAGTTGCGAGCGAGAATGGTGCGTTAGGCACTCTTGAAATTAAACAATGAGGTGCTTTCTTTGCAGCAATGTCTTTGGTGAAGCAAACAATCTAGTAAAGCACCTCAAAGTAATACATGGACTCTGTACGGGAAGGACTCTTTATCTTCAATGTGGCCAAGTGGGATGCTCATCGACATTAAAATCAATATTTAAAAGTGAACATGCTAGAGAAATGCTCAAAAGCCCAAATATTAGTGATTCAAAACTCAGAGATATTTGTGATGGCTCTTTCTTCAACACTCATCCTCTATTTTAATCAGAGAGACACACTATACAGATCCAAATGTTTTAAGACGACTTCGAAGTTGCCAACCCCTTGGGGTCCAAGAAGGGAGTTCATAAAATGGGTGGAATCTATTTTACTTTAAGGAATTTCTCACCAAAGTGGAATTCTATTTTGGCCAATATTCATCTTTGTGCCTTGTTTCATGCTCAAGATATAAAACGTTACAGTTTTAGCGCAATTTTAGATCCTATTGTTCGTGATCTTAAACAGTTAAAGAGTAATGGCATTGATATACCATTTTATGGTGGTTGTGTTCGTGGCAGTGTTATACAGGTCACTGGAGATAATTTAGGCCTACATAGTTTGTTTGGTCTGGTTGAGAGTTTCAGTGCAAGGTATTGCTGTAGGTTTTGTTTAGCCGAAAAAGAGGACTTTCAAACTGAATTCTCCGAAGAGGCTCCCAAAATAGTGTTGCGTACCAAAGAGGCCCACAGTGCTCACTGTCAAGAAATAGCAAATAAGCCTCCTCTTCCTTATGTATTTGGCGTGAAGAGATCATGCTTGCTAAATTCACTTACATATTTTCATACAACTGAGAACTACTCAGTTGATGTAATGCATGATCTTTTAGAAGGCATCGCACAATTTGAATTAAAGCAGCTGTTTTTATATTTGAAAGAACACATTACACTCGCAGAACTGAATTCAAGAATATTAAGTTTTGATTATGGATTCACAGAGAGATGTAATAGGCCAGTGGCTGTGAATTTAAGTGCAGAGTCTAATGATTTGGGACTAAACGCAATTCAGTCATGGTGCTTACTGAGGAATGTTCCCCTTATATTTGGAGATTTGGTAGCCTCTACAAACCAACACTGGGCCCTGCTTATTTTGTTATTACAGATAGTAAACCTTGTATTCTCTCCCACGTTATCTCAAGGCCTGTGTGTGTATTTGAAAAATTTGATTGTTGAACATCATAAACTGTTTAAGGAGGTATATCCTCAGAAAAAACTTTTACCAAAACACCATTTCCTAATTCACTTTCCTCGCTGCATTCAGAAAATAGGACCTGTACTCCATAGCTGGTGCATGAGATACGAAGGCAAACATAATTTTTTCAAGAAACAACTGAAGTCCTTTTAAAATGTCACAAAAACGTTGGCCAAAAAGCACCAAAATTATATGGCACACAAGTGGCGATCCTCAACAACCTTTATTCGCTTGGACATTGGTCCAGGAAAAAGTGTCTTTAAATATGATTAATGGTGGTTCAGTGATTGCTATGCAAATGAAAATGTCCAATTTTGATAAGGTTATTAAAGTGACGTGGGCTAAGCACAATGGGTATGCATACCGCCGACACCTGGTCGTTTGTGGTGAAGTTCTATGTGAAATGCCTCTGTTTTACCAGATTGAATCAGTTGTGATCATACAGAACAAACCAGTGCTGCTCACCATACCTTTATTTACAGTAGCTTTCCAAGAACATTTCTTTGCTTATGAAGTGACTAGGACTAAGGAATATTTTGTTGCTTTTCAAGTTGATGATCTGCCTTATCCAAGGCCTTTTGACATACAAATGTCATGTGGAGAGAATGACACCACTATGTACGTTGTCCCATATTGTTATCTCTGAGGAGTTATCAGGAAATAAATGGTGCTACAGTACCTGATGGTGTGTATTGTCTTATATTATAGCAGTTAAAAACATTACTATTTCATTAAAATAAAATAAAATAAATATACACTATATAGTGTATTTTAAGAATAGCCTATTTAGAGTGGAAACTACTCTATGTAGTGAAATCATTTTACTCTAACAGTGTAAACAGATCACAGTGTTAAATGTTTTTACACATTTCATTGTAAATTGTGACACAAAATAGAGTAAAATTAGCTCTGAAAATCTTACACTGGCTACAGAGTAAATTTTACACTAATTTAGGGTGGGACCAAATGTTATCTGACAGAGTTAAATTCAACTCTTAAAGAGTAAAATTGACACTGTTTTTTACTGTGTAGGTTCAAGGAGAGGATCAACAAGGAAGAAGTCTTTGACCGGCTGATGGAGGTAGCTGTGAGAGAAGTAAGTCAAAAGTCATCACAATTTAACTTTGAGAATATATGCAATGTACATAACACATTTATTAAGGCAATCTAATCTCCCTCCCTCAGCTTACAGAGGATGAGGATGTGACGATGACTGAAGCTGAGATGAAGAAGAGGATGAAGAGGAGGAGGAGGATGTAAGTTTGACATGTTTGTGTGATTCTATGCTGTGTTGCAGCAAAAAGCAATGAACTTAACTTAAAAAATATGGTATTGTTTTATAATTTCAGCATCCAAAACCAGTATCTGCACTGGGAGAACTCTTCACACAGGAAGATAGACAACTGCAAAGGCAGCTCAGTCAGCAGCAGAGTGCACCAACAATTCAAGAAAGACTGAAAAAAGAACTTGCAGTTTACAGAGATCTTCCCCCTATCCCTACTGAACATGACCCTGTCCACTGGTGGTGGGGTAAGACAGACACACTTCCCTTACTCTCACAGCTGTCTTTCACCTACCTCTGCGTCCAGGCCTCTTCAACGCCGTCTGAACGAGTGTTCTCGACCACTGGAGACACACTCTGTCCAGAGAAGTCTCGGCTGCTGCCAGAGAAAGTAAATATGTTGCTTTTCCTTAACAAAAACTGTTAGGGCCAAATGCGGCAGGAGAAGTGCCTCCTCTACACTGTTCTGTTTGATGTATGTGTCTGTCTGTACTTACAGTCTGTTGGGTTGAACATGAAGGCAAGGGCTTTGGTCATCTCCCTATTTTTATTTTTTAATCTATGATCTTCTCAGAAGCATTTGTAATTGTAAGCATAGCTTCTGTTCTGTTGAAGCTGCATTACATGGACAGTTGCCTTTAAGGCTGTATGGATGGTGTGCTGCCTGCTAATTTGTTTGGCATACATCACAAGGCACATGTTAACGACTTCCCTGCTGTCAGTTTTTTGATGATATTGCTGGTGTTACCCCCCTTGTGGTAATAAAAAAAACGGTTGAATCTTTTAACATCTTGTAACGTCTTTTTTACACTAAATAAAAGATATACATCCTTAGTTGTCACTGCTTCTATATCCAAGGAGTGGAGTAACTCATGGATGAAAGAAATAAAGGGTTCAGGTCAGCAGTGCTGATATTTCTAGATTCGAGAGAGGAGAATAAAATGTTTTCTAGTAAATATAGGGTGACAGCCTTCGAGTTTAAAATGTTATCAGAAAGAGTAGGTGGACGGGGATTAAGGAGGGTCGAAAGGTGATGAACAGCTTCCTAACGTTAGAGAAGAGGATTTGGAACGGCAAAAATGTTATTTTTGGCAGCAGAGATACAGGAAGAATCTGTTGACAAACTCAGAGCATATTTACCACAGAGATTTACTTACACAAAACATGCATTTTCCCCCCAGTACATATCTTGAACTGTAAGAATGGACTAAAGAAATTACATTAAAATAAAATGGATATAATAATAACTTTTAATAGGTTAATTCTAATATATTCCAAACGTTTTACCCACTTATACCAAAACAAATGCTTATAATGAGTTTACTATTCTCTCTATGTGTTTTACTTCCAAAGTGTTGACATAGATAAACAGCCAGCCAAAGTCCTTTTCAAGAGCCAGGAAGTGAGCGTGCTTGCTCTTTTATTGACTTCGTACACAGCAGGTAAGTCAGGATGACAGCATTGAATTGGAGTTAAACTAGAAAAGAAAGATACCAAAAATGCCTTGATGGACTGCTATAAAAATAACAGGTAAGTATTTACTGCTCAATGTTAACATTGTAACCTACTAAGTATACAACAGGTAAGTATGAATACCAACATTAATGTAATAGACTAGGAAACCAGGTAATTAACAGGTAAGTATATGATGGTACAGTTGTCTTACAGGCTCCAACACATTACGCTGCTACTTTCATACAAACTTAGAAAAAATGTCAGTAAACTTGTCAATATAAATTAATATAAATTGTTCAACATGTAAAGAATGTGTAACCACTTACAGCCATTGCTTTCTGAGGGATACACACAAAGGATTACTTTGAAACAGACATGAGATGGTACACACATGCCATCATGTCTTCTCACTGTTTACACTGTTACTTCCTGCTTCCTGTAACTAGTTTGATTTCAAAATAAAAGCTCCACAATACCTGTGCAACAATAAAACGTTTCAGCAGTCAATTTAAGTGTCTTTTTAACATATAAAACATATTCAGGGCAGAACAATGAGCTTTTTAACTTTTGTTGAACAGCAGTCAATGTAGCTATGACAATTAAATAAAATGGTAAATAAACGTAAAAAAGAGTTATTAGGTCAGCAAACTGATCCAATACTTTCTGCTACACAACATTTTTTTTTAAAGTTTGCTTACGCTAGCTAACATTACTAGCTCCTGATTTTCTATCCATCAATCAATTTTTTGCCAATTATCTGGGGCTTGGTCACAGGGGCATTAGGTCAAGCAATGAAACCTTGACATATCTCTCCCCAGCCACGATCATCAGCAGGCCAGGAGAGATATGGAATCACTCCAGTGCAGCGTGTTCTGGGTCTGCTGGAACAACTCTAAAGGAAAGCATCCAGGAGGCATCCAGACCAGGTGCTTGTACCACTTCAGCTGGCTCCGTGGGAGGCGAATGAGAAGCGACTCTACCCCTAGCCTCCCTTGGATGTCTCAACTCCTGACCCTATCTCTGAGCTCAGACACTCTCTGGAGGAAACTCTTGCCGCTTGTATTTGCAATCTCCTTCTTTTGGTCACTACCCAAAGCTCGTGACCATAGGTGAGGGTTAGGACATAGACTGACTGGTAAATTGAGAGCTTCGCCATCAGGCTCAGCCCTTTCTTCATCAGGAAGGTCCGGTGCAACACCCGCATCACTGCTGATGCCGCACCGATCTGCCTGTCAATCTCACGCTCCCTCTTACCCTTACTTGTGAATAAGACCCAGAGATACTTTAACTTCTTTGCTTGGGGCAGCAACTCCCTCTCCAATCCTCAGGGGGCAGTCCACCTTTTTCCGACAGAGCACCATGGCCTCCAATTTGGAGGTGCTGATTCTCATCCTGACCGCTTCACTTTCGGCTGCAAAACGTCCCAGTGTGCGTTGGAGGTCATAGTGTGTTAAGGACCAACAGAAGCACATCATCCGCAAAACAGGCAGAGAGGACATTCTCTCCTCCTCCCTGCTGCGCCTGAGACTCTGTCCATGAAAATCACAAACAGAATCGGAGGCAAGGGACAGCCCTGGCAGAGCCCAACACCCACTGATAACTGGTCTGACTTACTGCCTAGAATGAGAACAAAGCTCTCACAGTGGTTGCATAGGGACCAAATGGCTGTGGAGGTATCTTGTCTGCCACAGGCTTCAGATGTTCGTGGTAGCGAGTTACTTCTGGAGTGGGGATCTCAGTCCTGTCGTCTGGGAGCATATCACACTCAACGAGTGTAGGTAGGGTGAGCCGCACTTGCCCATCTGTAGACTCAATGACAAAGTTTGTCGCTCTCCTTCCTGCCATCTCCACAATGCCAGAGCAGGTCTTCAATGTGTAGGAGACTACACCTCCTCTCACATTGAAGAGTTCAAAGAAGTCTGGTCATGCCAGGGACCGGTTACTTTGGTCGTCTAAAACAGCATACATGGGGACTGCCTGTTCAGGCTGATCAGCTGGATACACTGTAACTAGACATATTTTTGAGCATGACCTTCTACTAGCAGCTCCTGTACAGACCTGTGCATTTTGAGGTAACCTCTGGACTCTCAGCAAGGTCTCGCTCCCTGCCTTGTTCCGGTGCAGTCTCTAAGCCGGCAGAGGTCCATGGTGCTGGACCAGGATGTAGTGCTGCTAAGTGCCTGTCGCTGGTGCATTCTATGCACTTGATGACATCTTTGCAATCCTTTGCCATGTGTGTTGTAGAAGAGCAGCACTTAAAGCAGATGTTTTTCTCTCTGAGGTAAGTTCTGCGCTCTTCCACTGGTTTTCCTCTGAAAGTACGCCACCTTTTCAGAGGGTGCGGCTTGTTATGCATCGGGCAGAACTTCCCTGGATCATCCGGCTTTTTCTCTGATGCACTTGAAGGGGTAGCTGCAGCTTCAGCTGCGACATCTGTCTTTCTTACTGACACAGGTGTCTTGGTGGGCTTCGGGGCTTTAAAGTGGTTTTGTGTGTTGGATGTGAAGATGAAGCTTGGTTAATTTTTTGTTTTAGCCTGGCTGCGAATGAACTGAGAGAAGAAGCTGAATGGGGGGAAGGGAACGCGGTCCTCTTCTTTGTACCTCGACCCCTGACTGACCCACTTCTCCTGTAAGCCGTATGGGAGTTTTTCAACAATTGGGTTGACTCCACGTGGCGTGTCAAGGACTGCCAAACCAGGTAGTTTCCTTCCTGATTTTGCAAACTCAACTTCAAGTAGGAGGTCTCCAAGCTGCTGTAACAACTGAATGTCTCTGTTAGACATCTTAGGGAAGTCTTCTATTCTCTTAAACAGAGCGTGTTCGATGACTTCTGGTGATCCATAACTGTCTTCGAGCCGTTGCCATACCATGTCAAGCCCTGCAGCTGTATTGTGGATGTGCGCCACTAGCATCCTTTTGGCCAGCTCTGTTGACTTAGGTCCGAGCCACTGTGACAGGAGATCAAACTCCTCTCTTGAGTTCAAGTCCAGCTCTTTGACGTCTGCAAGGAAAAATGTCTCCATGCCGAATAATTTTCAGGGGGGTCATCAAATTTGAGAAGGCCGGAGGTAACCATCTCCAGACGCATCAGGTACTTAGCGACATCTGGCCATCTGTCTGGCCATCAGCGCGGAGAGGTGTTCACTGCAGACTGTTGCCTGGTTTAGCACAGCTTCTGCTGGCCCCTGCAGTGTGGTGCGTGGCGGGGACGTTGCTAGTAGGTTCAAAACGTAGTGGTGGGGTCAATGGCCCTGAGACCACAGATGATTCGCCGGCACTTTCATGAGCGTGCTGAAGTACATATTCAGATGTTCTCTGGGCAGGCGGGAGTGGCTCGAACTGGAGATCAAGTTCACCTTGAGACCCAGTGATTTCGTTTTCCTCAGCTGCTTCATACACTTCTGCCTCGGCTGAGGCTGTTGCTGCATCTTTTTCCAGTTTCAGCACATGCAGCTTTGCCTGTACTTGAGCTTGTTCTATCATAAATTTTGCTTCCATTTCTGCATAAGCGGCTTGCGTGCATGCTGCTTCTGCCTTTGCTCGTGCGACGACTGCAGCAGCGCTTGCTGACGACAGGCGCGTCTGTCTTGAAGCCCAGGAACCTGAGCGCCGTGACTGCACTTCTGGCTTATCGTCTGCGTGTTGCTGCTGCATCCTTACACTGATTAGTGCGGCAAGTGAAGAAGGAAACTGAATGCAGTATACAGGTAAGTTGTGTTCTAGATAATGAGTCCGCTGTATTGACGTCTTTCTACTGTTCTGCCCTCACCATGCGTAAAGCCACCCTTGCAAAGCTAGGCAGACAGTTAACATCAGAAGGTGGGAAAAAAGGACCAGTAGGAGACTGATTTCGGTTTGAAGGCAAAGTCTTGTTTAGTTTTCTGATTCCCCTTTCTTTCCTTCTTTTAATTTTTGTAGAACTGCAATGACATGAAATATACATAGAATGAATGTTACAATGTGTACTAAATAATGTTTTCCACTGTAAATATTTAACTTTTTTATCATTGCTTTTTAAAGACATGAATTTAGCTGCTAAACATTCACACAGTTGCAATGAAATGGAATGAGTAGTACTGCAGAAAACCATATAAAATGCTTAGAAATGTAAAATAATTTTTTTTTTATGAATCACATGAATTGTAATGGGCATGAAATTAAAATATTACCAAAATGATAATGCAAAAATCACTCTCAAAGTGCACAAATAAATCAACTGCAGCCTAATGCTAAAGGCTAACAGAATAAGCTACATGACTAGAGCTGATTAGCAGCAAACGTGACATTTCTACCACAGAGTGAAAACGCAATTGAACTCTGAAACAGGTACCATTAATAAACATTAATGAGACAATTAATTACTACTTACAGACGTATATTCGCCCGGGCTTGTCAACTAGAAATGAGAGCTGTACATGGCTTGTTGTAGCATGCCCAAAAACAGAAGTGAACTGAACGGAAAATACTACTGGGGTAAGTAATGTGAAAAGGCATCCGTAGGGGCTGCTGCTGAGCAAACTTAAAGAGCTGAACACATACATAAATGTTGTTCAGGTGTCACTGAATGTATCTGTTATTTCACATGAAAACTGCAGAGAGCACAAAAGCTTTAAATTGCATGTCTTTAACTAACAGAGCTTTTGTGCTCTCTGCAGTTTTCATTATGGACTAATCTGTGCGCTGAAAAGTCTAAACACTGGAAACCGCTCCACTTACTTAAACAGACACAAAACAGGCAAATTGCACTCAGCTTCAAAACTTTATGGGCATGTTTCCGCTGGCATATCATTAACACAAAATCTTTTGTGGATAGCACCTTAAAGTAGGGCAGATGACGTGTGCAAATGCTGCACAATTCACAGTGCTATTAGCAAGCACACGCTTGCACATTCTATGTGGATATGACTCTTAAGTTTTGCAGATGTCTTAGTTTGAAGTCCAAAAACTTTGCTGCTGTCAGCATTTAAAAAAACAAACTCTCACTCTTAAGCTCTGTATCAGCCCCTCTCTCTCTCACTCATTAGCAGCTCCCTGGTGCCTGCAGGAGCTCATTATTGGTGCTCAGGGTATTGATTATGGAATTGGTTCAAAAGCACATCCCCAGCATAGATTCCAGGGCCCACTTTGTTTGGCCTTATCTGCAGTCCAGCCACATATCTGGCAGACAGTAACTCTCTGGCCAAATGAATGGTGTTGAAGCGTACCTCGACTTGCTTCCCCGAAGTTTGTTGATGCAGAAAAGAGTACTCAGAAGACCAAAGTTTGTTCAGAAAATCACCCGTTTATTACGCAGTCTGCAGAGTGCGGAGATCCCATCCATACACAGTACAACAGCACTTCCCCTTACACCAGAGTGATCTGGCGAAACAGTTCCTTGTTATTTTTGATACACAGCTTGCTATTCCCCACCCACATCATCTTGTTTACCATGTAAGGCGTTTGGCCTTGATTGTTGCACCACTGTCTTATCAGTCCCGATGTGGTAATGACCGTACCCTAATGTTTCCTGTTTTTCACCTCTTTTGGTAGTGCACTGTATCTTCCTCTTTTACTCACGTTGCACATCCTGTTCTTACACTTGTTAATACCATATGATTATATAAATATAACAATGTGTTTAGCATGAAGCAAGCTTATGTGGCATCACTCTATAGTAAATAACATTCCTTCACAATGGACAGAAATCAGTGGAACACCAGACACAGTGGTGAACATCAGACTCACTTTCTGAATACAACCAACTTTTCTACTTCCTCATTACTGTTTCTGTAGAAAACTTACAGTGATTTATCCATGTCACTACCCGATGTGAGTCGCTACCCGATGTGAGTCACACATGCGCAGTAGCGTCCGCCATCGTCCACCATCTTTGATAGTTATGTATGGCAACTTCGCTTGGAAAAAACACATTATTCACCCCATTCAATCGCCATTTGTGAGAAATATGAACTTTTGAGTGCTTTTTACATCTCTAACTTTATATTGTATTTTAAATATTGTTTTGTCAGCTGCAGCACTGTGAGAAGAGTTATTTCTGTGTTTCCTCATGTTTTATGTGTATAATGTTAATCTAACAGCAGCAGTAGTGTTGTGTAGTAACTGCAGGGCTCCAGCAGAGGGAGTGTAGAGCTGTCAGAAATTACACACGTGACCCGAGGAATGTTTGTGTGTCTGTGTATTTTTTCACATTAATACTTCTTTTAAGGGCTTTTAAAAAAAAATATAGAGTCTAAGTAAAAAGAGTCCCAGTCACATCAGCCGCTAACTCTGATCAGACTACAGATGTACAAACTTGTGTTGAACTTCTATTGTTTTATACTTTGGGCCTGATTTACTAAAGGTTTGCGTGTGTAAAAACGTGTCCAAACTTGACATCGTCCGCAAAAAATGTGCAAGCTGATTTACTAACGCAGCGCACTGAGGTTTGCGTCTTTCAACTGTGCAAGATAGTACACGCTGTCCATTTAGTACGTTTGCCATAACGAATATGTAATATGGGGCGTTTCAACCCCAGTGTGCAAAATACAGGGAGGAGAAAATGCAAATATGTTATTCAGCACGCGCATTGTGATTTACCAAACCTGAAGGTATTTTTTCTGACGCTAACTACGTCTATAAATAATACCTTTGAAGGGCAGGTATTAACCGGCTGCGCACAGATGACTTTTGTCACTGTGCAGAGGAGGAGACGGAGGCAGGACAGAATACACACAGGACAGAGTTTTTCCACCTGTGTTCATAATTTTGTTTTTGTTTTTTTTGGTTTTACTAACAGCATTGACTTCGTCAAAAATACTCTCCCATATGTCGGTTTTTCTGGTAATATTTGTTTTTGTTATAAGTCAATATATCTGTTAACCTCTTCCAATTAGAACCTGATCACATTTCATTTTGCACTTGCGGGCTTTCTGCTCATCCAAACTCTCCATAAAGACACGCAAAACCCTCATTTAAATACTGCTGTCTCCACCCCGTTGCACCTGTTTTCATTTACGCAATTGTTCTTAGTAGATCACCCGCAAAACGCACGCAAACGGCACGCGCAATCTATTGCACCGTGCACGCAATTTAGTACCCACTATTTGGGATCTTAGTAAATCAGGCCCTTTGTGTGGACTCGCATCCAACTGCTGAAACGTGTATGAAATACATCTATCCAAACAGTAGTTTGTCCAAGTGGTGTTGCTGTAAGTAGCTGTCCAAGATAGCCGACGATGGCGGCTCGCACGCACATGCGCGTAATTACTTTTGACGCACAGATTGTGAAAGTGAGTTTGCAAGCCTGTGTCTATGCAGACATGCAAAACTGAGTTTGCTGGCAGAAGACAAAATGTACAAGTCTACAAAACTAAGCTTACAGATACAAACATAAATGTACAAGTTTACAAAACTATGGTTACAGATACAAACATAAATGTACAAGTTTACAAAACTAGGGTTATAGATACAAAACCCTGTCTTCAAATACACCTTTTTGAATGATATAATATTCCATAAGTAGCACCCACTACTAGGGAATGTTAGCAAAACCTCATGAAAGTCACCCCTGGTTGGCATTATGGAGTAATAATCTCTCATAAAGCTTTAGAGTCGCATGATCTTGCCCTGTTTTAGTAATAGAGCAGTAGTATTGCACCAAAGGTGGTCAGCAGCACAGCAAAAATATTGCTACAGCTTTGACTAAAATTACAAGATACACATGTACACATTTTGTGCTTGTACTCAAGCTTAAATAAAAAGACATTCTTCAGTTAATTATAGCTGCTGCTTCCTGCATTTGGGTCCATTTCTGCTACACATCCTGACACGTAAACCTCTTTATGCATTTGTACTACAGCAATGAGCACAATGTTGTCAAATCAATCAATCAGTCAGTCTTTATTTATATAGCGCAAAATAACAACAAAAGTAATCTCAAGGCACTTTACACATAGGGCAGGTCTAAACTGTACTCTTTAAGTTTAATTTAAAGAGACCCAACATTCCCACATGAGCAAGCACTTGGCGTCAGTGGCAAGAAAAAACTCCCTTTTAACGGGAAGAAACCAGGCGGGGAGTTCTGGTCCTCTGAAATGATGCCAACGCGGAAGTAACTTAAAACTGCATTCTATCAAAAGGCCACCAGGGGGCGACCGTTTTGGTGTCAAAAGGACTTCCGTCTCAATACAAGTCAATGGATAATTCACCAACTTCTCACTTGATTTCTAACCTCAGTAAACGTTTTCAAAATGTGTTTATGTTCTCAATGCAGTATGATGTTCATTTGTGAAATTTTGGCCTCCCTGATTTTATATTTGACGATAAAGCAGGGTATGCATTACGGCGTGGCTACGTCGTGATTGACCGGTTGATTGGTTCACAGGTTCCGGAGGGCACCTCTTGCTCCTCCTGATGCCCATATAAGTAGAATCCGTGTTTTTTTTTTACCCGGCATGCATCAGAAATTTTCAAGATGGCGCTGCCCAGATCCGAAACTATTCGCTTCCAAGCAGCAGTCCACAAACCAATGGGTGATGTCACGGATGTTACGTCCATTTTATATACAGTCTATGGAAGAAACCTCAGGCAGAACCAAACTGGGCGGCCATCTGCCTCGACCGGTTGGGGTAGAGAGGAGAGGGAGAAATGATAGGAGAGATAAGCACATTGAAAATCAACATTGAAGTTCAAAGGTCCGGGACTGGAATCTGTCATCCCAACGTCTACAGCCCCTGGTTACCTGCGAGATGAGAAAGCACAGACAACTGAAGAAGTTTACATTAGTGAATGCATTTATAGCACATAAATGTGAATGGATATAGATGGATGGATAGAGAGAGAGAGGGAGGAGGAGAAAAGAGAAAGGAGCTCAGTGTATCATGGGAGTCCGCCGGCAGTCTAAGCCTATAGCAGCATAAACTATGAGCTGTTCCAGGACAAGCCTGGCCTGCCCTAACTATAAGCTTTATTAAAAAGGAAAGTTTTAAGCGTACTCTTAAAAGTAGAGAGGGTGCCTGACCAAATCTGGAAGATGGTTCACCAGGAGAGGAGCCTGATAACTGAATTCTCTTCCTCCCATTCTACTTTTAGAGATGTAAGGAACCACAAGTAAGCCTGCATGCTGGGAGCGAAGATTTCTGGTAGGTACTATGAGCTCTTTAAGATATGATGGAGCCTGACCATTAACAGCTTTGAAAGTGAGGAGAAGGATTTTAAATTCTATTCTTGATTTTACAGGAAGCCAATGCAGCAAGCTAAAATGGGAGTTATATGATCTCTCTTTCAAGTTTTTGTCAGTATGCGTGCAGCTGCATTCTGGACCACCTGGAGAGTCTTTAGAGACTTGTTAGGGAAGCCTGATAATAATGAATTACAATAATCCAGTCTAGAAGTAACAAATGTGTGGACTAGCTTTACAGCATCATTTTGAGACAGAATGTGCCTGATTTGCAATATTACGCAGATGAAAAAAGGCAGTCCTTGAAATTAGTTTTATGTGGGAATTGAAGGACAAATCCTGATAAAATAGAACAACTACATTCCTTACAGTGGTGCTGGAGGCCAGAGTAATGCCATCCAGAGTAGTTATGTCATTAGATAATGTGTTTCTAAGGTGTTTGGGGCCAAGCACAATAACTTTTTAATTAGGGCCCGAGCGCTGACCAGCGCGAAGCCCTATTGTATCTGTAAGGATTTTTCTTCTTTTTATTTTTTTTCTGTCACAATGATGGCCTTTTTGACAGCTTTTTGAAACGTGCCCCAAAAGTCACCAAATTCTGCACGCAAGCAAAACCCTGCGGAAAATATGATATTTAATGGTTTGCATTAATGGGCGTGGCAAAATGGCTCTGTAGCACCCCCTTGACAAATGAATAAAATTGAGCCCCTCACCACAGATTGACATAGACAAACGAAACGTGGTACACATGTACATCATGTCAAGACGCACCAAAAAGTCTCTTGGACCCATACCCTAACACCAACAGGAAGTCGGCCATTTTGAATCAAATTGTCAATTTTGCTGCCGATTTTGGCATCATATTTGAACAAACTAGTCCTAGTGATTTCATCCCATCCACTTCAAATTCGCACAGAATCATCTTGAGACATTGGAGATGAAAAGTTAGAAACTCATGACCCATCATCAAATACTGCTGCCATGACAACACATTCAACACCATGAAATACGATTACAGTTTTCAGTGGCAAGGGATGCCTCCACGGTCACGAAACTTGACACACACATCTGGAGTGGATTCATTTACCATCCTATATACTTCAATGGGATAAGCGTCACTAAACAGCTCAATAGTGCCCCCTTGAATATTTCAAAATCTAACCACTGCCTTCCACATTAACATAGAAGAATGAGACTTCCGGTTATGGCGGCGAGCTGGTCGGCGGTGTAGTCCGAGAGCTCCCAGAACGGTCCGACATTTCCCCAACCTCAGAGTAATTTACACGAGCATATCTGTGATTTTTTTATGGGGAGATACAATCTAAGGAATGCTAAGACCATAACGAGCCCAAACTGTGAGGAAAACGAGGAAATGGCGACAGGAGGCGTCGACACAGATGAAGCTAATGTGCATGCTACACTGGCCGCCCTGCAAGCTAGCATGGACGCTATCCGCGCTGACATAAAAGCAGGACACTTGGACATGAAGAAAGAACTGAGCGGATTCTGCGAGACAATCAAAGAAGACATGAGGGAAGAGTTCGGGAACTTAAAAGAAGAAGTTAACCAACAACTGAGTGAGATTGGGGCAGAACTCAAGAACACAGAGGCTAGGGTTGAGGAGGTGGAGACCCGAGTGGCCGAGATGGAGGAGTGGAGTGTTACCGCGAGGGACGAGCTTCTCCAGGCTTTGAAGGAGCAACGGAGCATCGTGTCAAAGTTAACCGATTTGGAGACGCGCTCCCGCAGAAACAACCTCCGCATCTTCGGGATCCCCGAGGGGGAGGAGGGGAATAACGCATGTGAGTTTCTGGAGAGATTTATTAAATCCGAGTTGCAACTCCCAGACATCGACCTCAATATACAACGCTGCCACCGGTCACTCGGACCAAAACCATCACCGCCAGCCGCCCCGAGATCCATGGTCGCTTACTTCCTCGTCTACAAAACCAAGGATCTGGTGCTGAGCACCGCATGGAAAAAGAAAGAGATACACTTCAAGGGGAAAAGAGTGTACTTCGATCACGACTACCCAGCAGACGTGATAAAAAAGAGGAAGAAATACGCCCCACTGAGGAAGGTGTTAAAAGAACGAGGACTCAGATTCCAAACACCTGCACCTGCAAGGCTCAGAGTCTTCTATGATGAAGGACCCGCCACATACGACAACGCGGACGAGGCGACGGAGGATTTGCTCAAGAGGGGGATACTGACAGCTGACGAGGGAAACACGCGCGCCGACGCATCCCAGGCAGCTGTGACACCGCGCAAGAAGCTGGAAAGAAACACATGGCAGACCAGCGGGTCCCCAAGACACCGAGACAGGTCCTCAGACATCGAACGAGCCAGAGAGAAGCTCCGGAGATTTCAACGATCCATTACACTGCAGGAGGATATGACCTGAGGTGCACTCGTGAGTGATATGAGAGGAGGGTAAAATTGAAGAAAAAAAAAAAAAATTATTAATGATAATTATTTAAAAGACTGGAACTGTTAGGACTTTTATTTTATTTTTTTCTCCTCCTCTCTTTTTTTTCATTAGAGTATTTCTTTTTTTTTCTTTTTTTTCCTTTTCTTTTTTATTAAACGCCGGTTGATGATTACGGCTCTTAGCTCATATTATTAAGAAAATACCGATCGGACTGTTTCACGGGGTGACAGAAACTACACCGAAAACTGCGTGTACTAAAACCGCCTAGGACGATGTTAGGATGCATCTGGAGGGGCCCTCCTTTTGGAGGCCTCCCCTCCCCGTTCAGAAGTTGTTACTTTACTTCACCTTTGGAGGTTATTTTTATTTTTGTTTGCTTGTGTTCAGCACAGATGGTTTTCATTTATATGTTTAGATTATTGGAAGGGAAAAATATGTGGACTGGAATTAAGAGGTAGGATGTCAAATCAGGAATACAAAATAATTACTTTAAATGTCAATGGTCTACAAAATCCTATTAAAAGGAGCAAGTTGATTACTAAAATGAAAAGAGAAAAACAACAGATTATTTTTTGGCAGGAGACTCACCTTAGTGATAAAGAGCATGAAAAGTTTAAACAGTTGGGTTTTAAGAATGCATATTACTCATCTTATAAACATGGTCAAAAGAGAGGAGTCATAATATTAATCTCAAACAAAGTTGTTTTCCAGATCTCTAAACAAATAAGGGATACCGAGGGGAGATTCATTTTAGTGAAGGGTTACATTGATCACAAGCAGGTAACACTGCTGAATGTGTATAGACCCCCTGGTAATGATAAAGTATTTATAAAGAAAATATTTGATTTGATTGCTGAAGAGACTGAAGGGATTTTGGTCTGTGGCGGAGATTGGAATATACAATTACAACCGTCCCTTGACTCCTCTAATGTAACAAAAAGAATTAACTCTGAAACAGTCACTGTTAAGACACTTCTCCTTGAAGCAGGTATGATGGACGTTTGGAGGGCACTGAACCATACAGCAAGGCAGTTTACGTTTTTCTCCCACCCCCATAATGTTCATTCACGGATTGACTATTTTTTTATGTTCAACTCAGAAAGACACAGAATCTTGAAATGTCAAATAGGGGTTAAAGATATCTCAGACCACGCAGGTGTATATCTTTCCCTACATCTGGATACTGAAACGAAAAACACGACATGGAGGCTTAACACAAGCTTATTAAATGACCCGTTGTGTAAACAATTTATTCATAAAGAATTTAAAGAATATTTAGAACAAAATGACACTGGAGAAGTGTCTCCAGGTACTGTATGGGATGCTGCCAAGGCAGTAATAAGGGGAAAACTTATAATGTGGTCTTCAATTAAAAAGAGGGAGAAACAGAAACGAATAAACGACCTATTACAGGAACTAAAAGACCTCGAAATTAAACATATGGAACTTAATGACCCCAAACTATTAGATCAGATAAAACTCACTAAGCAAAACTTAAATAAACCATATGATAGTCATGAGGAGATGAAGGCAAAGTACGTCAAGCAAAGGTACTATGATAATGGACCAAGGGCTAAAAAACTGTTAGCCTGGAGGATAAGAAAGCAGCAAGAGGAAAGGTCCATTCATAAAATTAAGGACACACAATCTGGAAAGATGTGTCATAAGCTAAAAGAAATACAAAAGTCCTTTGAAGATTACTACAAAGATCTGTACACTCGACCAAAGGGAGCTGATTCTTTGAGTATTACACATTTCCTTAACTCACTGGATCTTCCGTCCATTGGATTTGAACAGAATAAAATAATGATGAATGAAATAACACAAAAAGAGCTGGATAACGCAATCTCCAGACTCAAAACAAATAAAATGCCAGGTGAGGACGGATATTCCGCCGAATGGTATAAAGCATTTAGAGAGTTACTATCACCATCATTATTGAAATGTTTTAATTTTACACTTAATGGGGGAGAAATACCAGTCTCCTGGAGACGTGCTGTCATTTCTGTAATTCCTAAGGTGGGTAAAGATAAGTCTGAGTGTGGTTCTTATAGACCGATATCGATCTTAAACCTAGATTATAAATTATACGCCTCAATAATTGCAAAAAGATTAGAAAACATTATTCCGGACATAATAGACGAAGACCAGACAGGTTTTCTTAAAACCAGACAGACACAAGATAATGTAAGACGGGCGTTACATTTGATGGAGCACATGAGTAAAAAAAAAGATAAGTCCATTGTTCTTAGCCTTGACGCTGAAAAGGCATTCGATTCAGTTAGTTGGGAATACCTATATTTAACATTACAAAGATTTGGCTTTGATATTAAAGTTATCTCATATTTGAAAAATTTATATCATTCTCCCTTTGCCAGAATCAAAATAAATGGTAGTTTGACTGACCCTGTGCCACTTGAAAGAGGCTGTCGGCAGGGATGTCCCTTAAGTCCGACTTTGTTTGCTCTATTTATCGAGCCTTTGGCTCAGGCTATTAGAGAAGACCAGAACATTAAGGGAATCTGGTTTAAAGGCACTGAGTATAAGGCCTGCCTTTATGCAGATGATGTATTAATCACCCTTTCCCAACCAGATTTGAGTTTACCAACATTAATGTCTTTCCTGAAAACATTTGGTCATTATTCGGGTTATAAATTAAACATTCATAAAACACAAGTTATCTCATTTAACTATATTCCCCCACCTCAAATAAATAACCTGTGCAATTTTAAATGGGAAAATAACATTATTAAATACTTAGGAATAAAAATCCCAAAGGATTTATCTACCATTTACGCAACAAATTATCCCCCAATTACAACAGAGATAAAGGCAGATTTGAACAAATGGAGTTTATTACCACTGGACTTGCATAACAGAATAGATATAGTTAAAATGAACATCTTACCACGATTGCTTTTCCTTTTCATGTCAATACCAATAGAAATACCGCAAAAACAATTAATAGAATGGAAGAGAATGCTGTCTGGGTTCATTTGGAGAGGCCTTAAACCAAGGATCAGGTATAAAACATTGCAACTGTCTAAAGAAAAAGGAGGTTTGGCCTTGCCGAACATAGAGAACTACTACAAATCTGCACAGCTCAGATACTTGATCTATTTGTGCGACCCATATTACAACGCCAAGTGGAAAAATCTGGAATTAAGCCAACTGGATATTCCCCTCCAGAGCTTGCTTGGTGACAGAAATCTATATTTATTGTATAAACAAAACTTAAATGGTTGGACAAGAACTCCCCTAAATATTTGGTTTGGTGAATGCCGAAAAAACAAACTGGAAAACCACATGAAAATATTACGATGGGTAACACATGATAAGGATTTTAAACCTGCCCAGATGGATGGACGCTTCAAACAGTGGCTCTCCAAAGGTATCACAACATACTGTCTCATTTCTGACAAAGGGACACTAGACTGTTTTCAAAAACTTAAGGATAAATACGACTTAGAAAATCAAGACTTTTTCAGGTTCCTTCAAGTTAGAGCGCATTTTAACTGTGATGTAAGCACAACAGAGGAAGGCAGTTCTGATTTAATAAACATTTTGATTGAGGCATATAAATCTAAATTAAACCGGAAATTGATTTCTAAAATCTATACCTGTTTACAGTCATTTAATGGTACTTCTACTCTTTATGTTAAATCCAAATGGGAAAAAGAAGCCAAAATAACCATTTCAGAAGATGACTGGTTGAACATTTGCAAAACTCAAATGAGCACTTCTAGCTCTGGCTATTGGAGGGAATTTTCGTGGAAGAATATAATCCGATTTTTTATCACTCCCAAAATCAAACAGCTTCAGAATGGTCAGACAAGTTATGGAAAGTGTTGGAGAGAGTGTGGAAACGCACAGGCGGACCATTTCCATGTCTTCTGGGACTGTCCGATTATACATTTATTTCTGGCGGGATGTAGTGGTGAAAATTAATTCAATATTGGGCTTTGAGATTAAACGTGATTTTTGTACAATTTATCTTGGTAATATTTCCCCCACAATCAGTGTTACTGACAATTATTTGATTAAAATAATGTTGGTCTCCGCTAAAAAAGCTATTACGAGAAGATGGCTATCGAAAGAGTCTCCATCTAAAGAAGAGTGGACCGCAATTGTAAAACAAATGTATAACATGGAAAAACTGACTTTTTCTTTGAACTTGAACATGGACAAATTCACTGTATTATGGAGGAAATGGACAGCTCATCCTGAATAAGCGACACTATCACAACTTGTGCTCTGTTTTATCTTGTTACTTTTCTATTTATTTACTTTTTTATTTTTTGCTTGAGTACAGTGCCCTCTACTGTCCTATTTGATGTGCTCTCTCAGTCTTGTTGTACACTAGTGTGTGAATGGTTTAGTCCTGTTTTGACAAGAAGAGTAGACTGTGGATAAACAGTACAAAAATGATTGAAGTAACTCTAAACCCTGGATCTACCGCTTATATACATATTGTTATATCTTTCTCTGTGTAACGATATATATGCGTACATTTTTCCGTCTGTGCACTTTCTTCCTTGTTGTTCTTTCTTGTTCCTTTTTCTTTTTCTCCATTATATTGTAAACTGAATGACTCAATAAAAATAAAGTTTAAAAAAAAAAAAAAAAAAAAAAAAAAAAAACATAGAAGAATGAAATTCGGTAGGTTTATGTATCATCTCCAGATGCACAAAAACGGTATTGGACCCATACCCTATGTCCAAAAGGAAGTCGGCCATCTTGGAAAAACTGCTCACGTTTTGTTTTTTTTTTGGGCCATTTCCATGCCTTATATTTTAACGAACTCCTCCTAGGGATTTTATTCGACTGACCTCAAATTCGCTCAGAAACATCTTGAGACATTGGAGATGAAAAGTTATCGAAATCTTTGTAATTACTCATACCTGGTGGGCGTGGCAGTGCCGACAATTTTGATGCCTCGCCATACAGCAGGAAGTCCTTATAACTCAAATCGATGATGCATGTAGAGGGTCCCGCCCTGAACACATCTATAAACAGTGGTGTGCACTCAGGGGCAGCAATGCTAGCACTGCTAGCCCTGTCAAAAATGTTTTTTTTTACTGTTTTTTCCATAATTAAAAGGTCGTTCTGAAATGTATCTGGAGTCAATTACTTGTTCAGTATGCAACTCTATCCAGAAAACGAATGGTTATATTTTGTGGAGCTCAAATCTCATATGTCCTCTAAACACATCACAGCTCCTTTACTCTGCTGGGGTCAGCAGTAGTTGCATTGCTAGCCTCTGATCGAGCTGGACGCTGCTATTGGGTGTGTCACGTTGACTGACCGTATCATCAGCCAATCAAATTTTGACAGAACGCCCTATGTCAAGCAGAGTTTCTAGTGCTGGTCTGGGCGTCGTCATTCAAATGAGCTTGGCTGATTGGCCCATGGGCAGGTGCGTGATGACGCACTGTCTGTTATTCTGGAAAGGTGATGGCGGTTGATTTAACAGCAAGATCGGTAGATAAAGATATGATTGCAGACCTGCTTCGGGTGCCTTTTTCATCATGAAGGATTTCATCTACAAGTAATCGGTGAGTGTTAGTTTTTTTAAACTTTCTCTGGACCAGAGAGGTGTCTTGATGGATGTTGATCAGCTGTCATGTTGGTGTCAATTAAGTAATGTTGCATAATAGTGGCCTTACATTGGATTCGCAATGTGTATGTATTGTAGGACATAGGCCTATATGTGTGCGGCTGCTTTGTTGGCTGTATCGGCATACAATACTTTCTTTTGGGGCAGGGGCAGGAGTTAGATTTTGGTGCTGGCCCTGACTGAAACACCACTGCACGCTACTGTCTATACATCAATACTGTGTCCTATCCACAGCACCACCTACTGGACAGAAGAAGTCCACGCATCGTACTTTAACTAACTCCTCCTAGAGATTTAATCAGACCGACTTCAAATTCACTCACAAACATCTTGACACATAGGAGATGGAGGAATTGGTCACACATGTAAAGGGTCCCACCCTGAACACGTCTATGCATCAATACTGTGTCATATACACAGCGCCACCTACTGGACACAGGAAGTCAGCCTCATATAACAAACATTATCCGATTTACACGTGATTTATACATTCGAGATTGATTCAGGAGCATCCGTCATCAGTGAGGAGACGTACAGGAGAACATGGGGGTCTAACCTGCCTCCCCTAAGACGATCATAGTGGACACAGGCAGTGTGAGTTAGCCTCATCACACAATGTTCAATAAAAGCCCGGGTGTCTACGTGCCTGCTGTGCCAACCCTGCGATTGCGGCATGCACCAACATGCACGCACAGCAAAACGGCTGTTTTGGGGTGAGGGCCCGATCATCGCTGCTTGCAGCTTTTATTGTTTGTTGTTTCAGCCATTTAAAAAAAAACTGGGGTGACAGACAAACAGTAGAGACTTGGGACATCATCTTCCTGTGTCAGAACCTAAAAAATGCAGACTGAAAATGGCTACACTTAGCAAAGATATTTTTGGAATCCCTCAGTACTCTGATCATCTATGGTTTACCAAGTTGCTTTGGTCAAAAGGATGGCAGCCCACACCTATCTGAGTAGTAAACAGATGAACAATTCAGGAAACAACTTAGGAATCTTAAGGATTCATTTAGTCTTACTGGATTCTCAAAGACCTTCAAAAAGTGTTTTTCAAATGGTCTTCAGGATTTTTCAAATATCCCCGGATGATTATCTTTTAGAGAAACCGAATGTTACCTGTGTGATTCAAATGTATGCTGAAACAAATTGGGGCTAGTCATGTAAGATGGCAGACAGTGCAGTTCAGTATACAGAATGTTGTCTGGATAGCTAAACATAGTGCATAGTTTTTTCTCTGCCCAGATATCTGGACATTGCCAGAGGTCTTACCACCATCAATGTTATTGAGGTGGATCTTGCTTTTGAAATTTAGACTCCAAACCCACAAGCTTGTGTTTAGAAAACAGATTCAGTATATGTATGACCAACTGTCAACACTTTCAAATATAGCTCCTGACAGCCATGCACTTTAAAATCCTGACATAAGCAGTACAAAAAGCAGGTGGAGTGAATGTTAAACATGGGAGTTACCCTTGAAGAGTCAGTGAAAATGTTGCTATTCAACTAGGATAACATATGGTTTCAGATACCCTGGGGGGCAGGGGGTGCAGCATGGTGTAACAGAGTTTGAGCAAGGGTGCCTCACGATAGGAAGCACCCTTACTCATTAATTCATGTTTTTGCTGTTCCGGTCATTAAAACCGAGCCCCAAGGGAAATGGTTTTGGGATTATTAATGCAGATGTTAAGTGAACACGAAAGAAACTATTTATGAACTAAAACAGAGAGGTCACATACCACAGAGCCAGAAAATACTATAATGTTAAACGTTTCATTTTGCATGTTGCCTTGTTTTAAAGCATTTTAGTCAAGTAATGTTTGGTAATTAAATATATGAATAGTTCTTTTATACATATATAGAGATATATATCTCTATATATATATATATTGAAGAACCATTCATATATATATGTGTTTATACCTCAGTGTTTGTTAGGAAATAAGGTAAATGTATTGTGCTTGTATCTATAATGTGTTGTGGCACTGAAGGAAAACATCAATCCTCAATACATGCGCTGGAAACCTTTTGCTCTATAAATAATAAATACATGTTAAAAAGACTCCATGTGCAATTTAAAGGGTCAAAGTAGGTTACCTAATGTTTCCTTTTCTGAACCTTACAACCTTGTTTTCTCTGCTGCTTAAAATCTATTTTTCCTGACACGCTTGGAGCTGTGTGGCGCCGTTCTAGCAGTGGAGATGGCGGAGCTGATTCTCCGTGAGATCGACCAGGATGTACATGCTGTTGATTTCTACACGGACAGCAGAATCGTCCTTGGTTACATTCATAACACCTCAAGGAGGTTCTACATGTGTGTCTCCAACCGAGTCAACCGCATACTCAAGTCTAGTCGCCCAGAACAGTGGCACCACATCGCAACTGAAAGTAATCCAGCTGACCATGCCACAAGATCTGTGTCAGCAGCAACCCTAAAGAATACCAACTGGTTCTCTGGCCCAGAGTTCCTAGGACAGTCAGAAGAAGAGAAACCTTCTCCTGAAGCAGCCTTCACACTCGTTGAGCCAGATGTGGATGAAGAGATCCGGCCTGAGATCGCAGTGTTCTCGCAAAGGGTCAACTTGGGGCAAGCCGTTTCGAACGGAGGTCAATATTACGTGCCATGGGAAGACTCATACACACTGCACGAGCTGCAAGGAAAACCTCTCAAGAGCAAACTGCTGATGTACTTTGGCAAACAGAGGCAGTTGTCATTCGCAGTGCACAGCAGGAACCCTACAAGGAAAAAATCAGGGGCTTGGAGAAGGATGGTAAACTATCAAGACAAAGTCCTCTGAAGAAACTTAATCCCACCATCAAGGGTGCACCTGGACTTTCAACCCGCCCCATTCTTCCCACATGGGCGGTTCATGGGAGAGGATGATAGGGGTTGCACGCCGCATCTTGGATGGAATGCTACTTTGTGCAGGGACAGCTCCTCTCACTCATGAAGTACTCACGACACTGATGGCAGAGGTCATGGCCATGATGAATGCCACGCCGCTGGTGCCGGTGTCAGTGGATCCAGAAATGCCGAAAAGATCAGTCCTCTGCTACCCCCTCATGGGGACTTTGATACAAGTACAATGTTTAGCAGACACGTTCTGGAAGCGCTGGAGAATGGAGTACTTGGCGACGCTCCAGAAACGCAGAAAATGGACGGAGGATAAGCCAAACATTCAAGAGGGAGACGTCGTCCTCCTCAGAGACAATCAGGCCAAACGCAATGAGTGGCCTGTTGGAGTCATCCAGAAGACTTTCCCCAGTGCTGATGGAAGAACACGTAAGGTTGAAGTTAGAATCTCCATTCAAGGCACTCTCAAGGTTTTCCTTTGGCCCATCTCAGAAGTTGTTCTCCTTCTGTCAAAGGACACTTGATTATCTTAAGGGGCCCCTAACACGTGTTTCGGTTAATAGTGGTATAACAGGGTCAAACCAGGCGGGGAGTGTTCAGCTCTTTGAGTTTGCTCAGCAGCACCCCCTACGGATGCCTTTTCACATTACTTAACCCAGTAGTATTTTCCGTTCAGTTCACTTCTGTTTTTGGGCATGCCATGTACAGCTCTCATTTCTAGTTGAAACATGACGAGTATCTGTGATAATTATGACCAGTGAGGGACAGATGCACGTGAGAGACAGTTAAAACCAGATGACTGTGTCTATGTGAGGAACTTCAGCAGCAACAACAACCAGCAGTGGCTACCTGGGATTATTCTCAAGCGTAGTGGGCCAGTCTCCCCTGTTGTTAAGGTGACTGATGGACGTATGTTCTGCAGACATCAGGATCATGTGTGCCTGCTGCATGATACAGGCTCGGAGACAGACAGTGCTGCCGAGTTTCCAGTGGTGAGACCAACAACTGTGGCGGTGGGTCCAAAAAAGAGAGAGACACAGACAGAGGTTTCTGGGTCCCCCAGAGAGGATGGACACTCTCAAACTGACACCCAGACCCCTCTCAGCATCCCTAAACCAGATCCACCCAAAACACCCACACCAGCGGTGCATGCTGGGTCACCGGGGTTAGTGCGAAGGTCACAGCGCACTCACAAACCTCCATACAGACTGAATGTTTGATTGAACACTTTTAGTTGGACTGAATGTTCAAGCCGTCATGTTTTTCAGGTGTTAGTATGTACAGTTGTTGAGACAATACTTTAAGTTTTGAGTGGACGCCAGCCAAGAACACCAGTGTTTGGTTTCTCCTAGTTAATTTACATTTTGGGGTAATGTTGGAATTTAAAGGGGGAGAAGTGTTGTAATGTGAACATTATTAAGTTACTCTTTATTAGAATAAGAGCACAATAGCCATGCGCCCACCAGGGGTCGATGTTGCGTAAGATAAGCTATTTGGTATGTGCTATTTTATTTTGAAGGACACTTCCGCCCTGCCAATCAATCAATTAATCTTTATTTGTATAGTGCCAAATCACAACAAAGTTATCAAGGCACTTTACACATAGAGCAGGTTCTAAACCGTACTCTTCAGGTTTTAATTTTAAAGAGACTCAACATTCCCACATGAGCAGCACTTAGTGACAATGGCAAGAAAAAACTCCCTTTTAACAGGAAGAAACCTCAGACAGGACCAGGCTCAAAGTGGGCGGCCATCTGCCTCGACCGGTTGGGGTAGGGCGGAGAGAGAGGAAGAATAGGAGAGAGAGAGAAGCACATAGAAAATAAACATTGAAGCTAGAAGGTCCGGGACTGGAATCTGTCATCCGGACGTCTACAGGCCCAGAATGCCTGTGAGACGAGAAAGCACAGACAACTCCGGGGAAGAAGTTTAGGTTATTGAATGCATTAATAGTACATGAATGTTAATGGATATAGATGGATGGATAGAGAGAGAGGAGGAGAGAGAGGAGCTCAGTGCATCGTGGGAGTGGGAGTCCCCCGGCAGTCTAAGCCTATAGCAGCAAATAAACTAGGAGCTGGTCCAGGACAGCCTGGCCGGCCCTAATTATAAGCTTTATCAAAAAGGAAAGTTTTAAGCCTACTCTTAAAAGTAGAGAGGGTGTCTGCCCTCCGGACCGAATCTGGGAAATGGTTCCACAGGAGAGGAGCCTGATAACTGAAGCCTCTGCCTCCCATTCTACTTTTAGAGATACTAAAAATCTGTTTATTTTTGTTGATGCTCATTTTTGCAAATCTATACAATTGGCCAGATATTATATTTGTATTTATAGTTCACTGTTGAATGTGTGCACTTTCATTTGCACTTAAAGACAATTAAGCTGCTCAAAATCTTTAAAATGTTGTTACTGATATGGCAATCTGTACATTTACTAAATTTACTGGTTGTTTCTGCAAACAGAGTATTGTTTGTGCAGTGTTGAGCAATTACCCCTTTATTTGTATTTATATAAACTATTTGTAATTACCAGTCAATCTTTGTTCCTACCCTCACCTGTGGTCATGAGCTTTGGGTAGTGACCGAAAGAATGAGATCACGGGTACAAGCGGCCGAAATGAGCTTCCTCCGTAGGGTGGCTGGGCTCTCCCTTAGAGATAGGGTGGGAAGCTCGGTCATCCGGGAGGAGCTCGGAGTAGACCCGCTGCATCTAGTCAGGATGCCTCCTGGACGCCTCCCTGGTGTGGTGTTCAGGGCACGTCCCACCGGTAGGAGACCCCGGGGAAGACCCAGGACACGCTGGAGAGACTGTGGCTGTGTCTCAATTCAGGGGCTGCATCCTTGTAAGGACGCGGCCTCGCGGTCTTCGAAGACCGCGTGCTACTGAGGAACCTCAGAAGGATGCATCAACCGTTGTGAAATGGGACGGTCTAGCCTTCGAAGCATTTCCTGGTTGCGTCAACAGCTGCGTCACCAGCTGTTCCCGCCCATAAGACGAGAAAGGCACACACAGAAGAAAAAACACACAGAAGTATAAGACAAACAGCAGAAAGAAGAAAAAAACATAAGAATAAGACAAACAGAAGAAAGAAGAGGTGTTGGTGGTGGTGGTGGTTGGAGATGTTACATATTTTATTATTTTTTTGTTATTATAGTATCATATAATTTCATTATTATAACAAATATTTCAAATACTACTCATGTTATTTAAAAAAAGAAAAAAAGAAAAGGAAACGGATATTTATCATTTCCACCCAGTGGATGATGCGCAAAGCATCACTGCTTGACCCAAGATACCGAGGGGACCACATGAAGCCACCTGAGCTAAGTGTTATAAAAGCAGAACTGTTAGCGGAGATGACGGCGGCAGCAGAAGCAACACGTGAATGTCTTTTGCACAGCAAATTTTTGAATGTTTAATTAATTATTGATCTAAATGATTTTGAATTTTATTGTTTTTAGTATAATTCGTCCATCGGACCAACCCCAGTGGACAGTGGAGCCCAGACCCCCAAACACCCTGAATACCAGCCCAGATGATGTCCCACTGACCACAGAACACACCAGGGTATTTATTGTGGCATCCCATCCAGCCCAGCAGCTAGGGACTCCTGCTCAGCCTATTACATTATTTTTTTCATTTTTTATTTTATTAATTTGTTATTATTTATTTATTTATTTTTTATTATTGTAAATCATTTGGAATTTTAGTAGTGTTGTATTTAATAATACATATTTTGTTAATAGTTTGTTCATAATTGTACATAATTTTCTAATAATAATCTGTAAATAGTTATTTCTGATGTATTTTTTTTTAAATAGTTAAATGTTAAGACTGCCCCCTTGTAGAGTTAAGTTTCATCCTTTGCTAATAAAAGAAAATATTAAATCCCTTGTTGTTCCTGAACAGTAGCACTATATGCCGTTTGCTAATCCTGTTATAAATTGTACTTAAGTTGTAAATACTAAATGGAAAAGACAACGTACAATGAAAACAAGCAACAAAGACAACAATTAATAATATTTTTTATTTTATAACAATACCATATAAAAACATACATTTATTAACAATAACAACCATTGTTCTTTTCGCGGGACTGCACATAGATATATATGGAACACATGTTGGTTCTATAGATATCTATGGGACTGAACAGCGGCGCGCAAAGGATCTTGGGATATATAAGGCCGCTAAGGATAGTAGCGATGCATCCTCAAAAACAGGGAAAACAAGGACGCATTTTGAGGCTGCGTTTGAGCATTCGTTTGAGGAGTCTTGGAATTGGGACAGGCCTTCGCGCGGCGCTGTGACGTAACCGCCCTTAAAATGCGTCCTTACAAGGATGCAGCCCCTGAATTGAGACACAGCTTATGTCTCTCGACTGGCCTGGGAACGCCTCGGGATCCCCCGGGAAGAGCTGGACGAAGTGGCTGGGGAGAGGGAAGTCTGGGTTTCCCTGCATAGGCTGCTGTTCCCGCGACCCGACCCCAGATAAAGCGGAAAGAAGATGGATGGATGGATGGATTTGTAATTTAAAAAAACTACTTTGACGAACTGTAAATAAATACTTTTAATGTTTTTGACTTATATGTAGTCCCCTTCGTAATTAATGGTAAAGCAAGCGTATCTCTCCATATTCAAAGATATTTGAAGGTAAACTGATTCACAGTTTATCTCTCTGTTGATCTTCATTTGTACAGCCAAGATCATTTTATTTGTTGAAGACTTCTGGATGTAACTTTTCCCTGTAGCCGTTACATTTGGTATTGCTATGTAAGTTGACCAGAAAATAACAGTATGTGGCAATTGTCTTGAAAAACTATCCAAATCAACCTGGCCCTATGTGAAAAAGTAATTGCCCCCCCTTGTCAAATCATGAATTAACTGTGATTAACCACATTTGAGTTCAATTTCACTAGCCACACCCAGGCCTGATTACTGCCAGACCTGTACAATCAAGAAATCACTTAAATAGAACCTGTCTGACAACATGAAGTAGGCTAAAAGATCTCAAAAAGTCACATATCATGCCGCGATCTAAAGAAATCCAAGAACAGATGAGAAACAAAGTAATTGACATTTATCAGTCTGGAAAGGGTTACAAAGCCATTTCTAAGGCTTTGGGACTCCAGCGAACCACTGTGAGAGCCATTATCCACAAATGGAGAAAACATGGAACAGTGGCGAACCTTCCCAGGAGTGGCCGGCCTACCAAAATTACTCCAAGAGCGCATAGACAACTCATCCAGGAGGTCACAAAAGAACCCAGAACAACATCTAAAGAACTGCAGGCATCACTTGCCTCAGTTACGGTCAGTGTTTATGATTCTACCATAAGAAAGAGACTGGGCAAAAATGGCATCCATGGTAGAGTTCCAAGGCGAAAACCACTGCTGACCAAAAAGAACACAAAGGCTTGTCTCACATTTTCCAAAAAACACCTGGATGATCCCCAAGACTTCTGGGAAAATATTCTGTGGACTGATGAGACAAAAGTGGAACTTTTTGGAAGGTGTGTGTCCCGTTACATCTGGCGCAAAACTAACACAGCATTTGATCAATCAATCTTCAATCAATCTTTATTTGTATAGCGCCAAATCACAACAAAGTTATCTCAAGGCACTTTACACATAGAGCAGGTTCTAAACCGTACTCTTCAAGTTTTAATTTATGATAAAAAGAACATCATACCAACAGTCAAACATGGTGGTGGTAGTGTGATGGTCCGGGGCTGCTTTGCTGCTTCAGGGCCTGGACGACTTGCTGTGATTGACGGAACCATGAATTCTGCTCTCTATCAAAAAATCTTGAAGGAGAATGTCCGGCCATCAGTTTGTGACTTGAAGCTCAAGCGGACTTGAGTTATGCAGCAGGACAATGATCCAAAGCACACCAGCAAGTCCACCTCTGAATGGCAAAAAAAAAAAAAAAATTAAGGTTTTGGTGTGGCCTAGTCAAAGTCCGGACGTGAATCCAATCGAGATGTTAAAATGAACAGATATTTCATTTTAAGGTCTGAGTCATACTTGCAGTTACATTACTGGGCCAAAGAGGAAAAGTGGGTGCATTTTTAGTTTTTTCAAATGTAAGGCAGTTACAAAACAGACAGTGGTGGACAGTAACAAAGTAAATTTACTTGAGTACTGTACTTAAGTACAGTTTTTGAGTATCTGTACTTTACTTGAGTATTATTTCTGGGGGATACTTTTACTTTCACTCCACTACATTTGAAGGACAAATATTGTACTTTTTACTCCACTACATTTCTATTGATTCTCTCGTTACTCGCTACTTTTGAGCTTACGTCAGCTGATGATTTTTAATTTTTTTTTTTGTGCAAAATTCAGAGAAAATAAACTGTTTCTGCTGATTCACGTATGGTTGGTCTTAGTCGTATTGCCGTACCTCTACTACATCATACCATACGAAGAAATGTAGGAAGAAACTGGAGAAACACATGGAGAAACTCCAACCGAGCACCCGTGGCCTTATCTCAAATCCATGTTTGATGTTGTTTGTTGTGTTTACCGCCAACAAATTATATCACAGTCTACAAAAACTTGTCTTCCAACCTGAAAAAGCACGTCGCGGTATGTAAAGTAGCTACTAACGTTAACTAGCTTAATGTTTGTTAAATTGCAGATGAACATTTTAAACGTAATTGTATGTGCTTGTAGTATCATAGGTAGTTAGCAAAATATGGCAACTGTTGCAGTGCAGTTGAATGATTAAGTTGACTTTCTGTTCCGGTTTTTTATACAATTCATATCAAAGAGTCCAAGGTAGGGGTTAGGTGTGTGTGTGTGTGTGTGTGTGTGTGTGTGTGTGTGTGTGTGTGTGTGTGTGTGTGTGTGTGTGTGTGTGTGTGTGAGAGAGAGAGTGTGACTGTGTAAGAGAGAGAGACAGAGAGAGAGAGGTGCGGCTGTCTTTTGATGTGGGTTATCCGGCTCATATTTGGCTGTGATGCATGATATAAGTAAAGCAAACTAGCCAATAAGTTGTTTATCCGTAAATGTCAATATAAGTTCTTGTAGTGCCTATTTAAATGAAGATATTCAGTTCATATTTTCTATCTTTTTTATGTAGAATGACAATAAAGCTACTTTCCTTTCCTGTATTTCCTGAGATATTTTTTAAAATACTTTTATTTAAAGGGGCTATATGCGTAATACAGCTTTATTAGCTTTCAGGATTGTATTTTTGCTATGTTAACAACTAATGGTGTATTGACATCTGGAGTAGAGAGTTACGTCACACGACCTCTGTGTGTGTTGTTCTGGAGCCTCTGTTTTGGAAGCCGGGCCAGCCGCGCGTTCATGTTAGTGCATGTGAAACACCTCCTCCTCTCCTCCACCGGAACCGTTAGTCCACTCCCCTATATAACCGTTAGTCCACTCCCCTATATAACCGTTAATCCACTCCCCCTATATAACCGTTAATCCACTCCCCTATATAACCGTTAGTCCACTCCCCCTATATAACCGTTAATCCACTCCCCTATATAACCGTTAGTCCACTCCCCCTATATAACCGTTAGTCCACTCCCCTATATAACCGTTAGTCCACTCCCCTATATAACCGTTAATCCACTCCCCCTATATAACCGTTAATCCACTCCCCCTATATAACCGTTAGTCCACTCCCCTATATAACCGTTAATCCACTCCCCCTATATAACCGTTAATCCACTCCCCTATATAACCGTTAATCCACTCCCCTATATAACCGCTGCAGCAAGGGAGGAGCAGCGCTACTGGAAACAGACCCGGGTCAGCCTATATAACCACTGCGGCCATTGAGGACCGGCTGCGGACACAGCGAAAGCGACATGGTGGATGAAAACTCTATGAAGAGACCACGTTCGTTTGATAAGAAACTCTCAGATAAAGAGAGGGATAAGACCCGGGTTAATGTTGGCCTTGCATTTCCGAGGTGGAGAGCCCAGCGAGAGGCAAAAGGGCTACAGTTTGACTCGGCGCTAGCTCTTCTTCTCTTGGACCAGTAAGTAACTTTATGTATATACAGTCACATATCTGTTTAGTTAGTGTTAGACTAACGTCAGACATAATGTCGCATATCATGTTCATTTAGTTGACGGTCAGGCTCAAGCTGTTGCCCCTCTATTATTAGTAATATTTGAGGCTCAGCGGTGACAGAGCAGCAGAAAGCCACCTGTTCTGCAGCTCGGCTTCGTTCTTGATGAGATAGCCATGGAGCGAGCTAGCATTCAAACATGAAGAAATAGTCATCCAACCGCTGTGGCTGTTCTAGTTATGTTACGTGTGTGTGTGTGCAGCCACATTGAATGAGATGGTTATACGTTTATTTTTCCTCTATAAGAGAAGAATAATAAGGCTGTGTGTAACTCATGTAGTGCTGGATATAAAGTGCCCCGTTCTCCTACTCACACGTGGTCCCAGTTTTGTTTTGCTGTTACCATAAACAAGCTTAAGCTAAGCGAGCTTTCGTCATACCAGAGGTCCCGCTTCAGAGCCTAAAAGCTGGTGGAAGCCACGGTTATGTTCACAGGCTGTCACCAAGGTATATATATATGGCAACAGTGTTATATTTGTGAATAACTTAGAGAAGTTACATAGCGTTAGCTCAGTAAGCCCTCCGACATGGCTAATGTTAGCAAAAAGCATTGTATAGTAGCAACAGCGAAAGGAATAGTAATGCTTACTGAAATTCAAGACTAGTGCTGTGTGTTATCAAATTGTATGTCCACATATTCTTGCTATAGCAGAATCGGAGAGAAATGAGTATGAACATATGTATGGCTTGCCTGTGTAAGTTAGTTGGCCAAACACACAGTAATGCTGTCAGGACAGTACACATAATAGTAACAATAGTGCTAATGCTAGACAATGTTTTACTGGACTAGTCCTTGCTAATTCAGAAACTTTTGTCTAAATGTAACATATGATATTTTTGTACTAATAAGAAAAATACATGGTATTGGACTGATGAAGTACTGTGACCCTCTTTTAAGCTGGTACTGATGTCTGTCTTCCCTTTTCAGCTATCAAAAGGGCCCTTTGGCATCAACTCCACTGAAAGCAACCCGCTTGGCAGGTTTGCCTCCTGCATTGTCTGACATTGGTGAGGGGTCAGCTTCTGATAGGTAAGAGCTTTTGAGCAATGCAGAAAATGTGTCTTAACCTCTTATTTTTATGCAAATATTTAGGCTTTTTTTTCTTGAGAGTAAGTGGAAACCATTCAAGTAATGCTTTATCCTGGGTTATCCAATGTTTACGTAGGGAGGGCCAATTTCAAGTGGAAGGTGTTGAAATGGTCGGCATAGATGTGGGTGAGACTACACTGGATGCATCAGAGGTTCAAGGGCTGCTTCAAGACAGGTGAGTTTTTATTGTGATATTCTCTGCAAAGGAATGATACCTTTACCAGGTAAACTGTGACCCAAACCTAGTGTTCATTATGTTGTATGTATGCGTCACATTGGTATTGTTGTTACAGGTCTGATATGGGAGAGATGGACCTTGAGGAGGACCAAGTGAGCTCGCTGGAAAATTGTGTGTAAGTAACAATCTGATATTTATATTATACATTAAAACAGCTTTTTAATCGCCCTCTTTGTGTGACAGGATTGAAGTGTCTTCTTTGTCCGAAGAAGGATCAGGAGAGGACAGTTCCGATGAGGACTATGTGCCTTCCCCACGTATACTGTACTGATTTTACAATTTTGTTTTTATAAAACACTGGTGTTGGTTTTACTGTTATTTTTGTTCACATACATTTCATCTATAATGTTTGTCTGATCTTACAGATTAGAAGCTGCAATCGAATCAAGGCCAAAAATAGACAAACTGCCTGTAATTTCAGTAGATGAGACTGTCCATGACTTCCCTGAGAACATTGGAACTTCCACTGAGCCTGAAGAGGGGGAGCAGCTTAGTTCTGGACAGCTCAGAGTCCTGTTTGCAGATGACATAATTGATTGCTGTGCAGCTATCGTATATGACAAGAACCTACTGCAACTGATTAGATTGGTTGCCCCTCCAGTGCAGTGGTGTCCACACACGTTATCCAAAGTAAAGATGTGCCAAAGCCTGCCCCCATTTGAGTGTGTAATTAAACAAAAATGAACTGCCTTTGTTGTTGAATGGGTAAGTAACATATCCTAACGACAATGACATAATTATTTTTGGCTATAATCACTCATTGTTTTCTAAGTTGCTTTGCTATAAAGTAGTTAATGAAGTATGTAGAGTGTTGTCCGTTTTTCAAAATATTAGGAATTTATGGAAGTTAATATAACTTATTATGCCTAGGTTTGTCCACATGGTCATGTAGTCTGGAGTTGGACCTCACAGCCAACCTTCAAGTTCGGGATGTTGGCAGGTGACTTTATGCTTGGATCCTGTTGAGTGGTAACAACTACTCAAAGATTGCACTTCTGTTCCGCTTTATGAATGTGGGGGTGGTCAAAATCCAGGATATATACTGCGTGGACACTATTTTGGAGTTCTGGCACAATAAACAATCTGAAGTCATTCAACATCTTCAGGGCACGGATGTGGTTGCTTTGGTTGAGTAAATATAAATACAAAGTAATTGTGAATCACGGATGCCAACTTATGTTGTCACCTTAATTATATTATATAAACAAGAGTAATATGACTGAGATGTAATTGTTTTGATTTCCTACTTATTACTTGTTCTTCGATTTTTAGGAGATGGGCGGAATGACTCACCAGGTACCAGACTGTTACTGTTAATTAGATAGAGTTGATGGACATGTTGATCTTACAGCTGCTTGTGTTTTCCATAACTGAAAAAGTTTATTGTAATTGAAAGCTTAGCAATTGTGAAATTTCTGTAGTTTTTATTTAGATTAAAGCTTTGAAATATTTTTTACATAGGCTACTTTGTTTTGTCTTGCATTACACAGGTCATAATGCCCAATACTGTAGTTACTCCACCATGGCAGACTCCACAAAGGAAATAATCAGTGTTGTTACTTTGGACAAGAGGCAGACAGGGTGGTCTTCAGTTATTATGGAGAGGGAGGCCTTCATCCAGACAGTGGAGAAACTTCATGCCGAGGTGAAACTTGTGGAATTCTGCACGGATGCACATGTCCAAATAGGAGCCCTTATGAGTGAGTACTCATGTCATTATTTTTAATACCTGGTTGTATTGTCTATAACCTGCATCTAGTATGTCACGTTTATTCTGTTCTTTTCCTCCCCTAGACCCAGAGAGAGGAAAGTTAAAGGATTCTGGAATAAAGCACAGTCTTGACATGTGGCACGACACAAAGAACATTGCAAAAAAGATTGCAACAGTAAGTGTTTGTTTGTTCGTAATTGTAAAAATGATTGCTGTGCCAAAAAAACAGTACTAATGTTGTCATGATCTCTAAGCTGCACAGTTAAAAGGAAACAACATTCTCCTCACCTGGTTGAAAGATATTGTCAACCACTTCTGGTGGTGCTGCAAGAAGGCTGTCACGGCCGAACAGTTTCTGGTAAGTTTTTTTTCTCGTGGCACATATAGCACTTACAGTTTTATTATTGTTGAAGTACAGGTTGTACAATCAAAACAAGGTATGTAGATACTATACTCTGATTAATGCAGTAGTTGGAATCAGACAGATCCTGCGGAGGAATCGTAGGAGTTTGCTGAAAACACATGAGACACTGCAACAGCGTGAAGGTGAAGATGTTGTCGCTGTATCAGCTGACCCACCACCTTCTGCTACAGATAGCAGTGTATCAGCTGAGCAGACCAATACATCACCTGTGCTGAGAAGGTCTGCACGGAGGGTTACAGCACCTGACAGACTAAACCTTTGAACAAGAAACTAACTGTATTGTTAGAAAGGAAAATGTCTTGTTTGATTATTGTTAACAATGTGTTTTGCAGGATCAAGTTGTTTATGTTAGATTCTGTTTTGCAGTCTGAGTACTGGATAAATACTAGGTTTGTAAAGTCAACTTCTAAAGAAAGGGGGATGTGATGATAGGAACAATTAGCTCTTCCATCCAGTAGTTGGCAGCCTAGTTCTGAGTTCTACTTGTGTGGTACAGTTATATAGCGTAGAAGAAGAATGTATACAGCGGGTTGTGAAAACGCATTAAATGGCTGAGCATGCCAACAGAGAGTTTTCTCACGTGTTTCATTGAAAACATTACACCCTCTACATTTTTTTGTGAGTTTGTTAATGTAATTGGTGGAAATTTGTTCACATTTTCAGTTGTGAATATCTGCTTACTAAATTGGTAGGACAAATTGATATATTATGTTCTTTATCATTCTTGTGTATCTTGTGCTCAACTTTATTTTATAAGTGTTTCACACTGTTCTTGATATTTTGTGACTATGAGAACTGCACAAGAATTCCAATGCACATATAGGCCTACTTGTGCCTGGGAAAATGGCAAATGAAGTACTTGAACTTGAAACTCATGGCATAATGAAACACTTACAACTAACAGTCTTTTTTCTGTAAGGCACTTTGGGTTGGAATTATACACCATATCTGTGGTAGTCACACCTGGGCTGTTGGATCCTGCCATCAAGAATATCTTGAGGACTACAGACACAAGGAAAACATCCAGGAGAACTCTCAGGCACACAAGGCTCTACTGAATATCATTCTGAACAAGAGATGGCTAAAAGATGTGCACAAATACCTAGCCTTCAGGTAAATTATTTATTCTACATGTGCAAAAAAAATTATTACGAAACTATATATATATGTTTTAATGTTTTGTCTCTTACAGATCAACTGCTGACCTTGAGGCATTCCAAAGCCACATCTTAATGTATGCTAGCAAACGGTATGCATTTTCACCACCAGTATATAATGCTAGGGTTCTCCTTGCTGCCTTGGATTACAACTTTCACCCTAACAGAAAGCACATGCAGTCTAAAGACGGAAAGAAGATGTGAGTTTAATTTTCACACAATGGCTTTAATATTTGTTTCACAATATATTTGGATTGCTATACATTTTTATGTCTATACTTACTGTTAGGTGTGATAAAATAAAAAAGCAATCAGGTGGTGTTCAAGTAACTGTACTACAAATATACCAAAACTGTTTCAGATTCAAAAGGCTTTACAAAGCTAATGCCAGGCGGTGGAGTGTCTATGCGGTGAAGACTCCCAAAACCTACAGCTACATCAGGGATATACAGGCAGAGATTGTGGCAAAGAGACTGTCATCTGGTGTGGGAATGCCTGAAAGAAGGCCCCAGCGCCCAGATGACCCACGAAGACTTGGCCCAATCCCACTCATTCCCCCACCACCCACACAAGAACTTGCTGAGAAACAACTCCGAAGAGGTGGTGGTATGTATTTCTGGAATTGTTGTCATATTCTGTTATGTTACAGCACAGACAAATTTGATCTAAGTGAATTGTACTGAATAATCGCTTTTTGTTGTCTGATTATACAGACAACAAATGATGCTGTGTAATGGAAGGAGCGACACCAGGAGCTACTGTACTGACTCTTCCCCTTGCACTCAACACGTCCCCATCTGTGGCACTGCACTTTAGTCAGAGGTTGTGACCCTTCACAGACTCTATAGCCCAGGGCAGCACTTTTCCCTACACAGAACTGCATGTACTGGAATGTATAACTCTAAAAAAAATGTAGAGTTTTTGATTATTGTTTCCTGGAAGTGGCTATGCACTGTATACCAATAAACTTGACACAACCTGAAATAATATTTATGCTTTATCCATTTCAACAAGTCATGTTGGGGCTCCACTGGTTTAGTCTACTAGTTATAATTATCTCTAATATTGCATAGAGAGTCAGTCAGGTAGAGGGGGAGGAGCGGACGGAGAGCAAGGGGAAGGCCAGCGGAAAGGGGGGGAGTCGGAGCTCTGAGGCAGTTTTGTTTTGGTTACATGCAGTCCAGAACTGCGATGTCTAGCGGTGAAATAAATCGCATTTAGCAAATACTTTAGTACTTTGACTTAAGTAATATTTTGACTAAGCTACTTTTACTTGTATTGGAGTATTATTTGACAAGGAGTATCTGTAGTTTTACTCAAATAGAGAAGTTGTGTACTCTGTCCACCTCTGAAAACAGATATATCATTTTAAGGTCTGAGTCATACTTGCAGTTACATAACTGAGCCAAGGGAAAAGGGGGCGCACTTCCAAATTTTTCACACACGTGTTATTACATACGTTGGCCAAAGGGGGCACACATCTTAAAACCAATACACTAAATTGTAAAAATCCCTCCTTCTGGAGTCCAAACTGTTTCTTTCTAGATTTCACCACTAGGGGTGTTAAAAAGTCATTCTCTATCAGTTATAATGGTTTTCCTTATTAGGACCAACATCGGATTACTTAAGCTCAATATTAACTAAGAATATCTTTTAAGGAGGACATCATATTACATATCCGCAGTCACTCTCACTGGCAGCCATTGCAAAAAATGATAACATAACATCACCAGAACTGAAGGGACTCCACTGTGTCCTAACTTCATTTAGACCTCCATACACAGAGGTAAAAGTCACTGGAAACACTGAATGTTTTAACTGAACTAAATTTAATATTAAGAAAACTTTCTGGACTTTTATTGGGTGCTGTCTAGATTTTCCGGACTCATGACCTCGGTATGTCTTCAGTCAATCGATCATGAGTAAAATAGTCTGTGTGCTCCCATGATGTTCAGTACACTATATTTGAATGGAGTGGTGCCTCTACCACTCACTGATCTCCTGCTCTAAAAAAGCCACGCTGACCTTTCTCTTATCTGCTGAAGGTCACAAACACTTTGACATTGGTGTGAAAACGGTCTATTGATCACTCCGGAAAATCAGCAGGCTTGAGTGCAGCTGAGTCTTTTTAATGTATTTCACTTATATACATGATATAACTACTATTTTAGCTATAAACACTAAAAGAGATTATTGCAGTGCAGTAAGCAAGAGGATTCAGTAATATGTATAACAGAGTGAGGATAAAGATGAAATGTGACACTTCTTTGCAGGGCAGATTGTTTCATTAACTTGAGTCCAAGAGCAAAAAGAGCATCATTAAATTTGTTCATTAGCCTCTCACTGTGATCTTGTCACCAACAAATAATTGTGGAGTTCAGTTGCATCTAAAGTTATTTGAACAAAATTCTCTGTGAGCGTGTGTGTGAGAGAAAATCCAAAGTCACCATTTTAATACCACAGTTCTATATTTCAAAAACACATATTTAAATCTTAGACTTCGATTATAACCACTTTAATGGAATTGTTGTACCTTTGGCATCATTTAAGTTGCACATTAATAATGTTTCATATGTATTTTTTTAATATACAGGAATAAAATCCAGTGATGATATACAGCTGATCTGTCATTTTACCTCTTACTACAGTATGTTTGCAGTTTGGTCTATCACTGTCAGTTACATTTATACCTGGACACATGATGATGCAGGGAAGTCTCCTAATGACACTTAATACCTCTGTGCTACTGATTATAAAATCAGGTATATGAGAAAAAAAGGTTGCAGTGATTTTTAAATTGTTTCAGGATTTTTCCTAAATCGATTTCAAGAAACAAACCCAGAAATCACTGTTTGATTACTGGACAGCCCAGTAAAGAATGAAATGCTGATAGACTAAAAGCTGCAGCTAAGCTTCACATTGACCTTATTCTGCTGCGTTTAACCTTTTAAAGAGTGTCACAGCTGTGTGATTGATCCCCTGCTTCCCTGACCTCTGTGACTAGAGAAGCTAAATGTGCTTTTGATCCTCTCATGTTGACCGTTTCAAAAAACAGATTCCATTGCATGTCACTTAAATCCAAATATCCAAAAATCACAGATAAGACCTGCAGTATAAACCTAAGAAAGAAACATGTTATTGGACTGTTGCAGCATTTACATCAACTTGAGGCGGCAAATAGGTTGAAAATCCTAAAGCAAACACTGAACCTCCACTTCTTATGAGAGGCACCTGGCTGCAGGCCTCCACTGTCAGAGGTGCAGACATCTTTCTGTCTTTTCCATAGGACTCGGTTGAAGATCGCATTCTTCACGATTGCAGACATGCAGCAGAGTGGGCTGAGGCCAACAAATGACTGTTCTCTGCCAAAGTTGGCTGCCACAGGCTGAGGCTGCTATGCAATATGGGAGGGTGTGGAAAAATGTGGATGAGCAAGAAAAGGAAGCAATCCTGGAGTCCTTCAAGTTCACATTTTACAACACTAAGGACATGTGGAAATTCTGCGAAGAAATAATGGACCAACGAAATTATTTGGCCTATTGTGAATGTCACACAGATGAGTGAGTTAATTGTGTTTGAGAATAAAGGGCTACAGCAAATTTTATCATGTTGTGACTTGGTGTGTTTTTTTATGTTTTTCTCATTGATCACTTAATAATTCACTTGGATTATACTGTAGATATCAAGCGTTAGGGTAGTATTTAGTGGTACTTAGGTGTTCCAGCAGCACAAGAACATAATTGGCATAGACATAGAACCAAACATGAAATTTATGGTGGTTAAGAATAAAAATACAGAATAATAAAACAGAAAAACAAATAGAAAAAAATATATAGAAAAAGAGCAGTGCAATAAAGTCAAAGTTAAATGATAATGAAAAGGCAGCGAAGTACTGTATATATTGTATAGTACACAATAAAATGTATAGGCTTATGACATCTTATGAGATGTTGGCTTATGAATATGAGTAATAACTTAAAAGAAAATGTGTGCACTGACCAATGTTATTCCTGCCCTCTATTGTTTTCATTGATCAACTATTTGATCTTCTCTTTTCAAGATCCTCAGCTTTATAGTAGACTACAAAGACAATTGAGCCCTGAGTCATATCACCCACCGTTTGTTTTTCGTAATGACTAAGTTGTAAAATAACGCAGTGTATATTAGTCTACATATATGGCAATCATTAATGAGAAGTGTTTAGAAAAAGACAAAGGCTAATGCTTCAATTGTCCAAATCAAAAGCTTTATTTTTTTTTCTTTGAATCAATACAGGTTATTGATGGCTTTTTTTCCTAGATTTGGACAGAATAGATCAAAATGCCCACGTTGGGGCTCATGCGCAACATAAAAGGAAAACACAGAACAAAAACGACAAACAAAACAAAAGTTTACCATATAAATAAAAACGATATATACTATAGACAAGGAATTGATAGATTTTACATCACATAGTTTACTAATTAATACATTTGTGAGGAAAACGATTCAACCGGAAGTGCATTCGCGATTTTATTTTGAAATGTATCCTGTGCATTTCCTGTCCTGACAGTGGAGGTGCCCTGAGAGTGGAGCCTGCGGGGGTAGCGACCTCATAGTGGAGGCCTGCAGCCAGGACCTCTAGCTTCTTATAGGGCCTGATTTACTAAAAGTTTGTAAAAATGTGCAAGCTGATCTACTAACAAGGTGCACTGAGGCTTGCGTCTTTCAAATGTGCAAGATAATACGCTCTGTCCATTTAGTACAGTCCATTAGTTTACCATAATGAATATGTAATATGAGACGTTTCTACACCAGTGTGCAGAATACAGGGAGGAGAAAATGCAAATTTGTTACACAATTTGTGATTTACCAAACCTGAAGGTAATTTTGCTGATGGTAACTGTATCTATATATAATACCTTTGAAGGGCCAGCACCAATGCAGCCTGCGAGCTTGTCCACAGTGTTGTCACAGCTACAGACAGTGCATCCTCAAGCCTTTCTCCTCATCACATGTAAACATTTTATTTTACATTGTATTTAACATCAACCTGCCCCCAGGGACTAAAGACGGAAATCAGCCACTGGCTATAATCTTGCGTATTTACATGGTAATGTTTTTGATTAATATGCATTGTCCCTGTCTTCTTAAATAAATAAATCTACAAATCTACCAGAGATTTTAACCATGCTTCCCTGTCTGCCACTCTCCCTAACAACTTCCACCAGTACGTGGACTGCTACACCAGGGACAGTAAAACTCCCCAAATACAGGTGTGGCAAGCTTGTAGCTTCATACCCAAGAGTGCCTCAACAAAGTACTGAGTAAAGGGTGTGAATACTTATATACATTTGCAAACATTTCTACAAAAACCTTTTTTTGCTTTGTCATTGTGGGTTATTATATTTAGATTGATGAGGAAAAAAAGGAATTTAATCCATTTTGGAATAAGGCCGTAACATAACAAAATGTGGGGAAAGTGAAGGGGTGTGAATACTTTCCTGATGCACTGTAGGTCCCTGGCCAGATTCAAACCAGGGACGTTGCGATTATGTGGCATGCGCGCTTACCACTCGACCACCAGGGTGCTCTAAACCCCCACAAAATTACTTGTTTCTTGATCCATTTGGTTCAACGACATCTGGAAACTGTCAAATCATGATGAAATTATTTTATCCCCATTCAAGTGAGTTTGGAGACAATTGGGAGTCAGCCAGCTCATTTAGTGGAAGTCCCTCTTGACTGGGGAAGGACTCTAGTGAGCTTGCTTTATAGGCCCAAAAACAAAGAAGCCCACATGGACATTTTTTGTCTGCATGCTCTATACTGAGCATTTTTTTGGGAATAAATGGGCACCAACATAAAATGGGTTATCCACTTATTTGTCTTTGCAGTTTTCACTGACATGGCTTTCGGATCTTGACAAATACACACCTCAAAATGATATTTGATCTTTTTTCATTGCAAAATCTGCAAATACAGCAAATACTTGTTGATGTTAAACAGGATGCAGTGATATTTGAAATACAGACATACAAAGGTCAACACAGAGGCTAATAAGGATCTTATGGGATTAAAAAATGAATTCAGAGCCTAATACCTTGAATCCTCCTCTCTACCCCAACCGGTCGAGGCAGATGACCGTCCACGTTGAGCCTGAGGTTTCTTCACGTTAAAAGGGAGTTTTTCCTTGACACTGTCGCCAAGTGCTAGCTCAAGTGGGAATGTTGGGTCTCTTTAAAATTAAACCTGAAGAGTACGGTTTAGACCTGCTCTATGTGTAAAGTGCCTTGAGATAACCTTGTTGTGATTTGGCGCTATAGAAATAAAGATTGATTGATTGATTCAGACAATCAGACACCACATCAACTGGCCAACTCCTGTATTAATAGTTTCAGTGACCTGATTATAGTGGACAGAGGGGGTAAATACTAATATCATCTTAGATCTAAAGAGAACATGTATTCTATGGCCACACAAGGAAAGCTGATAGGGCTTGTTGGAATCTGAGCTATCCTTTACTTGCAAATCTTACACTATGTGTGAGCTCAGTCCGTGTGTTCGTTTAAGGAAGACAAGTAGGGAAGATATTCAGTCTCAATGCGCTATTTTATTTAGCAGTGAATCAATGAAGCATTTACAGAGCTCCGGGTCAATTTACTCTCCCTGACGTCAACAGCATCTCTGTCAGCGTTCGTAAATTTCTGACTCCTATCTCTTTCCCTGACCCTCTTAAATACAAAAACAGAATGCAAATTGAATGTGAGTTGCGCCGTCTCCCGCTGGGCTGTAGGTCTGGCTTCATCCTTCATCTTCTTCCTTCTTCCTCTTCCAGGATCTGTGACCTCCCTGTGAAATCCCTTACAGGTGTGGTAAGGTGTGATTCCCGTGTTGACCCCTACAGAATCTCCAGAAATTCTGCGGGGGGTCTTTCAAGGGTTCGTTCCCATTGTCCAACAAAAGGTTAAAAGTTACCCATACAAACAATCCAGATGTTTTCTGACCCTGTTGTTACCAGCTGATCAACAGATGGAGGCTCAGGACTATGTTAATACAGTCACCCCCTTCCAATCACACCTCCGTGTGACACTGGTTCCCATGCTTTTCCCATGTCTTTTGTATATTCCTCTCCTTATGACACACATCATGTTTTCACTGTTATACATACATACATAATGAAGTAATATTTGAATACATTATTATGTTGTAAATTCTAGAGAAAAAAATCAAGGTATCATCGAAGTTGGCCGAAGTACAGGTCAACACGCTTCTCTTTGCCATGGAAGAGAAGCAGGCAATATACAACTTTTTAGTGCTTGAGGAAAACAAATTGCCAAATTCAACGACTTTTTTGTGCCTAAGCGCAATGTGTGTCCTTTTAAGCTTTTGAGAGCAGTTGTACGAGCTGGCACAATACTGTGAGTTTGGAAAGACTAAAGACGAGGGAATTAGAGGCTGCATCATTATTGGCTTCCTATGATACCGTTACTAGTCTTCCAGAGGTATGTAAATACACAAACAAGATAGACATTAACAGTCATAAAAGGAAGAAATGCAGTGAACTTAATGACACATGTGTAGCCAGGTGTAAAGAAAACACACGGTTGACTGAGTACAATAAAAGAAGAGAGACTGTTTATTTTGTGTATCTTTATTTGTTCACATTCGGTAAAGTGTTGGTTGTCCTATTGCAATTGAATACACCACGCAGTTCTCATGGTCCCACGTGGGGGTACCTAGACTCAGCAGCCAATCACAGGCTACGCAGGCCACGCTCAGCCTGTCGGCGAAGAAGAGAAGTGCAGGCGCGTTGTTCTCCCGGTTTTTACGATCTCAGCCAAAGAAGAGAGGGCAGCTGCCTGCTAAGAGGAAGAGAAAAAACAGGAGAAAAACCCAGAGTTTACCTGTGGAAAAGGAAAAGAGAGAATTGGAGCACTTACCCACTGAGGTCCGGAGCCAAGTGACGGAACGAAGGAGAAAAGTAACGTCGGTAAGACGAGTCAATTATCCGATTTAAAAAAAAAAAGAAGCTTGTTGACGCTCACCGTCGTCGACCATGCTAATGCTAGCTCTGTGCCTAACAGGTTTACAACTTGCCTTTCATCCGGTGAGCTGCTGCGAAGTCCAACATCAGCGTGCTCTGCCTTGATACACAGAGAGCCATGGTGAGAAATGTCCCTTTTTTAGCTGCTCTGGTGCTATTTTCCTCTTGTTTTTCCGTGAGAGTGAACTGAAGTGAATGATGGTGCAATATTTCTGAACATATGCACATTGTGTTTATTATTTTATGTGTATATAATTAAAGGGCAAGTGTTTATTTTCCTAATGCCAATTTAAAGGAAAAGAGAGTAATTTGATATGTTGTGATGAATGTAAAACAATGTTTTATTTTGTACTATGCAATTTATTGAAGACATTTATGTTATTTCAGCTGAGTTTAAAGTAACTAGAGGGTCATTTTTGGTGCAGTTCTGTTGAGTGACACACTTTAGTTTTATGTACTCAGCTTTACAATAACAGATTGAAGAAATTAAGTTGTTTGTTATCTCTTGCTGAACTGCAGTTCATTATTTCTGCCACTATGTGTCGCAGTCAGATAAGCCAGAAGTCAAATGTCAGGTTGTCACATGTTGTGTTAAGCCACACCCTTCTCCCTGTGCGAGGAGAGAGTCAGCCATGTTCAGTCAGTAGTGGTCAGTAATGGGTTATGCTGCACCTGTGAGAGACAAATAAATATGCTCAGATGAGCTAATGAAAGTTTTTCCTCCGTCGCCTCCTTCTCTGGGTTCAGCGCAAGAAACACCGCGCAGTTCAACAGGTTATGGGCCCAGGAGCAGCTCGGAGAGGAGTTTTTGTGTGGATGTTTTTGTTGCTGAGAGAAAGTAGCGACGCACAGCGTGCTAACGGCTAACAACGAGCATCATGGAGGCTCGAGGAGCAAGCAGGCTACCTTGGCTCTTTTTCGACGGAGATGAAGCTAAGTACGAACTATGGGAAACTAAAGTGCTGGGATACCTGCATTTATCTGGACTAAAGAAAACGGTTCTGGGAGAACCAAACACCGAGGAAGAAAGAGCAACGGACAGTAAGAAGAATGCTGACGCTTATGCAGAGTTAATACAACTTTTGGATGATAAAAGCCTCTCATTAGTTATGAGGGAAGCAGCAGACGATGGAAGAAAAGCACTAAAAATATTACGTGAGTACTATGCAGGGAAGGGAAAGCCCCGCATAATTAACCTGTATACAATGTTGACATCGCTGCAGAAGGCGAGCAGCGAAACAGTGACTGACTACACTATCAGGGCGGAGGCCGCCATTACGGCGCTGCGGAACGCAGGTGAAACTTTCGGCGATGGTTTGCTTATTGCTATGGTTTTGAAGGGACTTCCTGAAAGTTTTAAACCATTTGCCATACACGTTGCAAACAATGAAGATAAAATAACATTCACAGAATTCAAAACTAAGCTGAGAAGTTTTGAGGCTACAGAAAAGTTAACTGCAGCAGAATCGAGTGACAATGTGATGAGCTCGGCAGCGAGGGCAGGACGGGGACCCGTGAAGTCAAGCGCGCGAAACAGAAGGAATGACGACATTGACATTGTGTGTTTTAAATGTGGAACTAAAGGACATCGAGATTTTCAAACAAGGAGAGGACGAACTAAGACACAAAGATGGTACCATTTTCAACATTCATGTGTACGGTAAATTGTATTATCTGCACACTGAGGTTGATGGTAATGATAAATGTAATACCTGTCATGACATGCAGACATGGCACGAAATCTTAGGACATTGCAACTATGATGATGTACTTAAACTACAAAAGGTGGTTAATGGTATGCAGATTAAGGGGAAGGCGGCTAAGCCTGATCAAGAGTGTGAAGTATGCATACAGGGAAAATTTGTGCAAACTAGGAGTAGAGACCCTGACACAAAAGCTGATGCCCCACTGCAGATGGTACACACAGACCTAGCTGGTCCCGTACCAAATGAATCTATTGATGGATACAAGTACGTGAAGTCATTCACTGATGACTATTCAAATGCAGTGTTTGTATATTTTCTCCAAGACAAAAGCTGACACAGTACAAGCAACTGAAAAGTTTTTAGCAGATACTGCTCCTTATGGAAAAGTTAAATGTATGAGATCAGACAATGGAACAGAGTTTATGTGCAAAGACTTTCAAACTCTACTAAGGAAAAACAATATTAAGCATGAGACATCAGCGCCCTATTCACCGCATCAAAACGGCACAGCTGAAAGAGGCTGGCGTACTCTTTTTGAAATGGGGAGATGTATGCTTATTGAAAGACAGCTACCTAAATGTCTCTGGAACTATGCTGTTCAGACGGCAGCCACAGTACGAAACAGGTGCTTTAACAAGCGTACAGGAAAAACCCCTTACCAGATGTTAACAGGAAAAATACCAAATGTATCAAAAATGCAAAAATTTGGATCTGAATGTTACACATACAAACAGATTAAGGGAAAACTTGACTCCAGATGTGACCCGGGACTTTTTGTGGGTTATGACAAAAGCAGCCCTGCTTACTTAGTTTACCACCCTGACACTGAGAAAGTTCAAAAGCACAGGCTTGTAAAATTTGTGCACAAGGTAAATGTGGAAATACAAACCCAGACAGTTGAGACAGAACAAAGCAGTGACAGAGAGGACTGGACAGGACATCCTAGGGATGACAGAGACAGACAAGAGGTTCATGAGAGCACAGAGAAATCTCAGGGGCCGGGTGTAAGAAACAAAAATGTAAATGAAGGTGCATCTGATGTTTTTGACAGCAAAGAGTCAAGTGAGACAAATAACACATCCACAGGTGGAAGATATCCTGTGAGGGAGCGGAGAAAACCTGATCATTTAAAGGACTTTATAACTGACAGTGATAAAGGTGATGGGATTAATTTTACCATTGATTACTGTTACAGAGCAATGTGTAGTGTCCCACACACATTTAAAGAAGCCATGGAGTCATCAAACTCAAAACAATGGGTTAAAGCAATGGATGAAGAAATTCAGTCATTAAAAGAAAACAACACGTTTACTCTGACTACTCTGCCAAAGGGCAAAAAGACAGTGGGGGGTAAATGGGTTTATTCTATTAAAAGCGACATTGATGGTAAAGACAAGTATAAGGCAAGGTTTGTTGCAAAAGGTTACAGCCAGAAAATGGGGGTAGATTATTGTGAAACTTTCTCCCCAACAGCAAATCTAACAAGTGTGAGAGTACTGCTACAAAAAGCAGCGCAGGAGAACCTGCTGATCCATCAGATGGATGTCAAAACAGCGTATTTACACGCTCCCATTGACTATGAGATCTATACAGACCAACCAGAAGGTTATAAGGAAGGTGAAGGTCTTGTATGTAAGCTGGAAAAATCATTGTACGGCTTAAAGCAATCTGGCCGTAATTGGAACATGGTTTTGAATGAGTGTTTAACTGAGAATGGTTTCAAACAAAATCCAGCAGACCATTGTGTCTATGCTAAAGAGACAAAACAAGGAAAAGTGAGGATGATCATCTGGGTGGACGATTTAATTATTGCCGCCAGCAATGAAGACATGATGAGAGATGTAAAGGAGATGCTTTCAGAAAGATTCAAGATGAAAGACTTGGGAATGCTTAAACATTTTCTGGGCATCAATTTCTCTCTATCAGACGGATGTGTGAAGATGTCACAGGAAACATATGTCAACAAGATACTGGAAAGGTTCAATATGGAAAACTGCAAGCCAAGGGAAACCCCTTGTGATCAAAAACTATGTTACACAGAAGATGCTGTAAAAATGTGTGATGTTAAAATGTATAGAGAGGCAGTAGGCAGCCTTATATATTTGACAACATGTACACGACCAGACTTAAGCTTTGTGGTAAGCAAGCTATCACAGTACTTTTGTGAACCAAGTGAGGAACAGTGGGTAACTGTAAAGCATGTATTACGGTACCTCAAAGGCACATCAGACAAAGAGTTGTGTTTCAGAAGAGATGACAGTGAGAAGTTAGGTCTAGTAGCCTATAGTGACGCAGACTGGGCTGCAGATACCACTGACAGGCGAAGCACTACAGGTTACTGTGTGAGCCTGAGTAAGAACAGTTCTTTTGTTTCATGGAAAACTAAGAAACAGCCTACAGTGGCACTCTCAACCTGTGAGGCAGAATATATGGCTTTGGCCTCAACCATGCAAGAGTGTATCTATCTAGAGCAGCTGTTGGAAAACATTGACAACTACAAGTACACACAAACAGTAGTGTATGAGGATAACCAGGGAACTATCGCCCTCGCCAAAAACCCTGTAAGCAGACAGAGGTGCAAACATATTGATATTAAATATCATTTTGTAAGATCCATTGTAAACGAGGGAAAAGCAACTCTGGAGTATTGCGCCACTGAAGAGATGGTCGCGGATATTATGACAAAACCTGCCACCAAGGCAAAACTGAAAAAGTTTGCAGCTGTTGTTTGGTATCTGAGAGAGTGGGGGAGATCCACATCTGTATTGTTTACCAGTGTATGTAATAACAATACATTTTTCTTTTTATTGTGGTTTCTGTAAGATTATCTCCAACCTGAGTACAAGTGGGGGTGTTGAGTGACACACTTTAGTTTTATGTACTCAGCTTTACAATAACAGATTGAAGAAATTAAGTTCTGTTTGTTATCTCTTGCTGAACTGCAGTTCATTATTTCTGCCACTATGTGTCGCAGTCAGATAAGCCAGAAGTCAAATGTCAGGTTGTCACATGTTGTGTTAAGCCACACCCTTCTCCCTGTGCGAGGAGGAGTCAGCCATGTTCAGTCAGTAGTGGTCAGTAATGGGTTATGCTGCACCTGCAATTGTGAGAGACAAATAAATATGCTCAGATGAGCTAATGAAAGTTTTTCCTCCGTCGCCTCCTTCTCCGGGTTCAGCGCAAGAAACGCCGCGCAGTTCAACAAGTTCTCTCACATGAATAGGCCTATAGTGTAAGAGTAAATTAAGCACATTCTTTAATACCTCTAATGTGAAAGTGTGTATTAGTGTGTTAAAGTTGCGGCCTGTGTTTGAGTTGTTTTTTTTTGTTTGTTTTTTTTTAATGGGAACAGGCATATACAATGTATAAACCGACAATACACTGACCAATACACCAACAGACAGAAGACAAACACACAAAACACTACAACAACAACAACAACAAAAAAAGGATGTGAAACTACTAAAATTATATCAACAGTAACTACTTAGTATACCTTCATTCAAAAGTAAGTTTTTCCCATTTTTTGTTATGCATTTCTATCTTGTCTTGATTGGATGCAATAATTTTTTCCAAAAGAAATTGGCATCGCACTTTATTTCTAAAAAAAGCCAAATTCAGAAGTGTTTTTGTTTGGGTCTTAAAAATAAATATTTTCCCCAAAAGGATGATGGTGTTCACAATCTGTGGGCAGTTTATCTCCAGTACTCCCAACAAAATATTTAATGGTGTAAATTCGAAGTGAATATTTTTGGGTCTTAGCCACTTTTGAATGTCTAACCAAAATCTGACTACATGTGTACAATAAAAAAATAAGTGTAACTGATCCTCCACTTCTTCATTGCAAAATTTACATAATGGAGAGTGGTTAATATTAAAAATATTTAATTGTTTATTTGTGGCGTTAATTCTATAGAAAATCTTAATTTGAAAAATTCTAGAATATGAATCAATTGTTCTTGTATAAATGGACCTAAAATAATCTTTCCAGGGAATCAAAGTGTTAAACTCATCTTCCCAAAAGGAGCAGGCTGCGTGTGGAAAAGGAGACAGACATCTGCTAAATAAGAAAAAATTATACATCATTTTATTTATCTTAATTTTTGTTAACCATTTAAGAGATTTTTGAACTGGGGCACTAACCTGCTGATTGTTACTCGAATTTTTTAATTTCCTCCTCCAATTTAATGGCACTGTAGAAAGCAGTTGATTAAAATTATAACTGTCACATAATTGTCCATATTTTTTATTAAACTGTTCATATGAAAGAAAGTTACCTGCATTATCAAGAAGATCATTTATAAAAATAATTCCTTTACTCTGGAAATGCTTCCATAAGAAAGGTTTTCCATTAATTAACAATGAAGAATTCATCCATATTATTTGATACTGGATCTCGTTTAATGAATTTGGGGGATAGTACTGGAAACTTAACCAAGCTTTGACTGCATCTTTAAAAAATGGCGAAAGGTTACCCAGTGGTTCTTTTAGTAGCCAGTCCACATGTTGCGGCATCAACTGAAAAAAAGGAAACAATTTACACTCAAAAAACGTGTATACTGTAGCTAACGTTCGGCTTGTTCTCCAATGAGTATTGTGGTAGATTTTGTTAACCCAAGATGCTTTCAAGGCTAGATCCATGGCTACAATGTTCTTCAAATTTAATCCACCATTTTCATAGGAGTTATATACATACTGTCTTTTAATCTTGTCAGGCTTATTGTTCCAAAGGAATTTAAACATTTTTTGTTCAATAAATTTAAACAAGGATGCTTCCGGAGAGGGAAGTGTCATGATCAAATAAATAAACTGGGGAATTACCAACGTATTAATTAATATTACTCTTCCTTGTAGGGACAAAATATTTCCTCTCCACGGTTGCAATACTTTTTCTATTTTCTCTATTTTTCGTTCATAATTTATTTTGACTAGATCTTTCGGATTTTCAGGAATATGAATGCCAAGTACATCAATGGCGCCGTTACTCCATTTAACTGGAGCAGGGCATTGTAAACTGAAATCTGTTCCTCTTAATGTGCCTATCCTCATGATAGTACATTTCTCAAAATTAGGCTCTAATCCAGATAATCTGGCAAAAAGTTTTAAATCCTCAATCAAAGCGTGTAAGGAGCTTTTTTCTGGATGCAGAAAAAAGATGGCATCATCTGCATATAAAGTTATTTTTGCTTCGAGATCATATGGTTTTAAACCTACAATACAATGATTATTTCGAATTCGATTGGCTAAGATTTCAATACTAAATAAAAATAAATATGGAGACAGTGGACACCCCTGGCGAACTCCTCTAGCAAGGGTAAAGGGGTTAGATAGATGTCCATTATTAATTATTCGACTAGTTGGTGAATTATATAACACCTTCACCCATTTTACAAGACTTACCCCGAAATTAAAAAAGCAAAGTGTTTTCTGGATAAAGTCCCATCTTACTTTATCGAAGGCTTTTTCAAAATCAGCAATAAATAAAAGTCCAGGTTTTTTCTCTTGATCATAATATTCTATAGTGTCAAGGAGATGCCGTATATTATCACCAATGAAACGCCCTTTAATAAAACCTGTTTGGTCGTATTTAATTATTTGATCAATTATTCTTTTTATTCTTAATGCGATACATTTTGATAATATTCGGGTATCAACGCAGAGAAGTGTCAAAGGTCTCCAATTTTTTAAATATCCCGGATCTTTATAATTTCCTTGTGAATCCTGCTTTAATAATAACGTAATGATGCCCTCTTTTTGTGTCTCAGACAAAAATCCTAGATTATAGGAAAAATTAAAAGATTCTAACAGAGGTTTTTTAATTTCTTCAAAAAATACTTTATAAAACTCAATAGGAATTCCATCAATCCCTGGTGATTTACCAGAGGAAAAGGAATTAATAGCGTCTAACAGTTCTTCTTCTGAAATTGCACCTTCACAACTTTGTTGTTGATGTACCGAAAGTGCATAATCACAAGCATGTGGAAAAAATATATTAACATTCTGGCCACCGAGTGGCTCTGGCTCCTTTTCCAAAGAAAATATTGTTCTGAAGTAATCTACCTCTTCACGCAATATGTCCTGTGGCGCCATAAGTGAAACCCCTTCCGTCGTATATAACTTCATTATATTTTTCTTAACTGCATTGCTTCGATTTAACCTCAGAAAATGGGCAGTACATTTCTCACCTTTTTCCATCCAGTTGGCCCTTGCTCTATTAATGATACCATTGACACGCTCCGAATATAGGTTTTCCAGTTCCAATTGTTTTTCCTTAACTAAACAAATCATTTCAGATGAAGGTTGTTGTATTTCATCCAATTTACTATTCAGCTCATTTATTTCACCAATTAAGGTCTTCTCCCTCATCAAGTACATTTTTTGTTTCCAAGAACCTATCTTAATAGCGTGACCTCTAAAAGCACACTTAAATGCTTCCCAAACATTATGCGGATTAGAGGAATTTTCATTAACTTCAAAAAAATACTCAATAAATTCTTTAGTTTTTTCAACAAAGATTGTGTTTGAGTTGTTTGTGTGGATTCTTACCTGTCCTTTTTGGTGTCTCCTTCAGAGTGTTCGGCCAAAAGAGTCCCCGGGGTAACGAACACCAATTTAAAGGTTCCGGGAGAGACCAAGTGTTAGGATCGGAAGAGGGGGGTTTGGTAGTTGGTGTGTATATATGTATATTTATTGTAGGGGGTTTGTTTATTCTGAGTAAATAGAGTGTACAGCAGTGGGATAAATATTATGTAGGTGTAGGCAGATAATATACGTTGTTAATAAACCTGTGAGTGGAACCATCCAATTAAGCAGACCAGTGATGGGGTATAAAAGGCGCAAGTTTCCATCCGTCCTTGTTGCTGGTCAGGTCTCATCTGTGATGCTGCCATGCCTGTACCATTGTATGTATGTGTTATTTGGGTGTTGGTGAATAAACAACCATGATTTGGTGCACCGTAACATCGCCTTTTGACTGCTCTTTTGCTGCATCGTCCAGCCGCTCATGGTCAATCTAACGGTCAGAATAAGATGTAATGGTGTGCATTTGATATCCCTAATGATGCATCTGAGAATGGACGGTGTTGAATTGTGTGACCCTGTCTACAGGTTTTTTTTGGGAGGACAGAAGAGTCTGAGGTTCAGGGCAAACTTCGTGCTGTAATAGATGGCGAGCCAACTACCCTGAAGAAATATCAGCACCGAGGAGATATCCATGTACACACTCATTCACACACACATTATACACTTACATTACACTACAAGGATCCTTGGAATCAGGTGAACTTGCAATAACTCTACAACAATAAAACCTGCAACAACTCCTATTTTGTTTAAGGGCCCCAACAGACATTTTTTTTGTTTTAAGCGTGCACACTACTTTTTTATTTTCTGACAGTTTGGGTTATTATTCAGTATTCTGTACAAACCATACAAATTACTTCATCGATTGTAAACTAATTATAAGAGTGGCTACTCAATTGTCATTCCTGCGTCTGCCTCATTATTGTTGCTCCTCCCAAACTTATTGTCTTCTGATTCTGGTTCACTTCTGATTCTGGTCCAGGTTTCATTATTAGTCCAAGTTATTACACTGTAATTCACTTTTATATCTTTAACATTGGTTACACATGGCAATGTTGTTTCTCAAAAGTTACAGCTGGAGCCAGATGTGTCTATTGAAAAGGCTACACAGACAAGCACGCCAGAGTGAACCATTAAAACAGCAGAGCGCGAGTTTGCACGCAGACTGTGCAGCAATGATAAACAATGACAGAGAAAGCAAAGTGTTGTGGATGGATCACAACACCTGGAGTGTTTTGAGGGAAAGGTTGGAGCAGGGGGGCTCTGTGGTGGGGGATGGCGGTGTTGTGCAGATAGGAAGAGCAGTGGGGTTGGCTGTGAGCTGAGTGATGTAGTCAGAGGGGTGTAGGTGAGTGGGGGGATGGGTAGCATACCAGAGGTGTCTTTTGAGCCTTTGTTTCTTGACCCGAAGACTCTCTTCTTCTCCTTAAGGAGAGCCTTTATGTCAGGGTTAATTCATGGTTTGATGTTCGAAAAACACTGTACGTCCTTGGTGGGTACACTGTTTTCCACACAGAAGTTGACGTCTGTGATGCAGCTTGTGATGCTGTCAATGTCCTCCCCATGAGGATCACAGAGTTCATCCCACACTTGTATAAAAACAGTCCTTCAGAGCCTCATCAGCTTCATCGGACCATCTCTTAACAGAGTGGGTGACGGCTGGTTGCCTGTGTACGAGAGGTTTGTACACAGGCAGGAGGTGAACCAGATTGTGGTCTGATCGTCCCAGGGGAGGGAGGGGTGATGAATTGTATGCCTCCTTAGTGTTGGCATAGAATAAGTCCAGTGTTTTATTGTCTCTGGAGTGGCATGTCACATACTTGGTGAATGTGGGCAGTGTGGAGGAAGGAGAGGCATGATTAAAGTCCCCAGAGATAAGGAGCAGGGCTTGTGGGTGCTGTGTATGCATCCTGCTTGTAACAGAGTGAAGCACAACTCCTGCATCAGCGTTAGCAGAGGGGGAATATACACAGCTAAGACAATAGCATGAGTGAATTCCCTCAGCAGCTAGCGAGGCCTCATACTAACTGCTAGCAGCTCAATGTCTTTACAGCAGTGTTGCTCTTTAATGGTGAGGTGCCCAGTGTAGAAAAGGCCCCAAAGTTACAGGGTTATTGAGAGTTTAGTCAGGGTCTCCGCGGATCCTTAAAAAGTATTAAAACGTAATACTAAATATATAAAAATAAATAAAATATACGTTTTTTAAGGTCTAAAAATGTATTACATTTCGCTAATTTTCAAAGAGTGGCATTAAATTTCATCTGGGTGGCATTAAATTTCATATGGGCGGAATGAAAGAAAGATATGTTTGTGTAGACTACTTTCCATGCTAACGTTATTTCACCAGCGCACGTCCCTGTCTAACAAGACAGCAAAAAGTAGCTTGTGCCTATAGCACAGGCACCACATACCATGTTTTCCTCGTAGTCCTGTCATAGAAACAGACGAAGAAGTGTTTCAGAGTGGCAGACGCAAGCCAAGATGGGCAAGTGCAGGTTTAATGATAACTGGCTCGAAGATGAGAAATATAGCGGGTGGTTACAAAAAAACGACAGAATACGAAGCACGGTGCAGACTTTGCAAAAAAAACATAAAATTGGGAACAATGGGCTGCAAAGCCCTTGACACACATATGAAAGCGGAGAAGCACAAGCGCTATGCCGACAGTCAGGCAACAACTGTCCCCATTCAGATGTTTGCAGCATCGGTATCTACTGCAAATGCAAATGCTAACGTTTATCCCGCTTTGGTGTCTTCGGGGCCCAGTACAAGTAATGCCTTCGGTACATTCTCCCCAACCACTACACTGAAGGACGAAATGCTGGGGGTTTTTCAGACGGTTAGCCAACATCACTCCTATACGTTCAACGAAGACGTGAGCACCGTCTTCAGGGCAATGTTCCCTGACTCGGAATGTGCAAAAACATTTAGTTGTGGCAGGGACAAAACCTCTTATCTTGCTCGATTTGCACTTGCTCCGTACATAAAAAGGGAACTTCTGTCAAATGTGAATCAAGGCAGCTTCATTGTCATGTTTGACAAAAGCATTAATAGGACCACCAAAAGCAAACAACTGGATTTGCATGTCAGGTATTGGGCGAATGACGAGAAGTGCAGTCCCGGTATCTGGGATCACAGTATATGGGTCACTCCACTGCTGAAGACTTACTGGAAAAGTTCAAGGTAAGCCATTCAACAACCTAACAAATTAAGACAAGCACGTGATTTAAAATGTCAGTGTTTAATGTTTGTAAATGGGATAGGCTAATAATAATTATTGGCAAGCAAATTTTCAACAGTTTGTTTTGGTTTAGGTCCTCTAGTGGATAAATGAGCTTATAGTACCTTATGTACCTACCAGAACACTGCGCTCCCAGAACGCAGGCCTACTTGTGGTTCCTAGTATCTCTAAAAGTAGAATGGGAGGCAGAGCCTTCAGTTTTCAGGCTCCTCTCCTGTGGAACCATCTCCCAGATTCGGTCCGGAGGGCAGACACCCTCTCTACATTTAAGAGTAGGCTTAAAACTTTCCTTTTTGATAAAGCTTATAGTTAGCAAGCTCCTAGTTTATGCTGCTATAGGCTTAAGACTGCCGGGAGACTCCTACCTCCATGATGCACTGAGCTCCTCTCTACTCCTCTCTCTCTCTCTCTATCCATCCATCTATATCCATTAACATTCATGTACCACTAAAACATTCAATAATCTAAACTTCTTCCCCGGAGTTGTCTGTGCTTTCTCGTCTCACAGGTAATCTGGGCCTGTAGACGTCCGGATGACAGATTCCAGTCCCGGACCTTCTAGCTTCAATGTTTATTTTCTATGTGCTTCTCTCTCTCTCCTATTCTTCCTCTCTCTCCTCTCTACCCCAACCGGTCGAGGCAGATGTTCTCCCACTTTGAGCCTGGTTCTGTCTGAGGTTTCTTCCTGTTAAAAGGGAGTTTTTTCTTGCCATTGTCACTAAGTGCTGCTCATGTGGGAATGTTGGGTCTCTTTAAAATTAAAACCTGAAGAGTACGGTTTAGACCTGCTCTATGTGTAAAGTGCCTTGATATAACTTTGTTGTGATTTGGCGCTATACAAATAAAGATTGATTGATTGATCTTGGTGTGCTTCAGTTCAGAAAAGACTGCCAGATTGTTCTTTCGAACATCTGCAAGAAGGCGCTGGATAAGTACCCTCTGAAGTATTCAATTGTGCACAATATGATGTGTTTAGACCCAAAGAAAATGCACTCAAAGCCAGATGACTGTCTGGAGAAGATAAAAGCACTCATCCAGAAGTTTGTGCAGGACAAACAGTTGGCAGGAAGGATATCTGCTGGTAAACTTTAGGAACACATGGATTTGGAAAACCTTTTATCAACCAACCAACTCTTTTGGTTTGAAGTATTAGCCTGGGGTGTGTTCCCCAAAACCATAGTTGCTAACAAAGTTAGCTACTTTGTCGGTTGCAATTTCCCATTGCCAACCAACTAAATTGCTAACTGATTAGCAACTATGGATTTGGGAAACGCACCCCAGATTAACATATACCCAGAGATTTTATTGCACATTTCTGGTATCATGGGATTATTGGGTTACAAGCTACTTTCTTATTCTTATTGTGATTCTATGTGTTGACATTTTTCTTTCTGCATCAAATCTAATTACAGGTGATGTAATATCTAAGCAGTTAGAACATTTCCTGCACACTGATGCCAAAGGATTGGACTTCATTTCCTTCAGTCCTTCTGAAGAATGCAGAGTTGATATATTTTTGCATCAGAGATTGGGTGGGTCTTATCCTGACCTCTGGACATTCTGCAAAAAGCTGAAGTTGAACGTGGGTTTTCAACAAATAAAGAGGTGGAGACCTGCAACCTAACTGTGGAAGGAATCATTGGACAGAGACTTATATGTGACCATGTCAGAGTGTGTGGAGGAGTGACCAAAGTGCCTCTGACCAAAGAGATGATCAGTTTCTGTGCCACAGCACGCACCAGGTACAGAGCATACCTGGATGAGGAGAGGAGTAAAAAGGAAAAAGATGACCAAATGAAAAAAAGAAAGAATGTGGTGGAGGAACTGGAGGATATCAAAAGGCAGAGGAGATCATTGGAAGATGTATGTGAGAGTCTTCAAAACGATGCTGACCAAATGGAAGAAAAAGCGGAGAATTCTGCTGGCACCAAAATGGCAACACTAATAACAAAGTCAAACACCCTGAGACGACGAGCTAAGGAAAAAAGAGAGCAGTTGGTGGTCCTAAACGCTGACATTGAAAAGAAGGCTACTGAACTGAGATGTTTAACGGATCAATAGTAAAAAATTGTGCAAGAATATTGGGGTTGTTTGCTGTTGTTTGTTTTACTCCGTCCATTTTTTGGATTGTGTTTAACTTGTCATTTGCAATTTGATTTGTTTATGCACTGTTTGTACGTTATTTACAGCAATATTGTTGTAGTATTGAGAAGGCAGTTGCCTGACATGCACTTTATGTTGGTAAATATGCACTGACTATTTGCACTGTTGCTCAAATACAAATGTGCTTTGTTAAACTGAACAGCCTAGAGTGTAGTTTTTAAATATATTTTTGTCGTGGTAATGGTCTTAATTTGGTCTTAAAAAGGTCTTAAAAGTCATTAAATTTGTTGATCAAAAATGTGCAGATACCCTGTTAGTCCTGTTGCCATGTGTGCTTTTGTGTTTGGTTGATGTTCATTCAGTGTGGTGATATTGTTGAGGTGGGCCTGCCCACGTGGTGGGGTTGTATCTGAGGAGGGGTGTGCGCTTCAGTTCAGTTAAGTTACATGGTACAGTGTGCGGTGCTTCAGTAACAGTGATCTGTGCGTGAATGAAGAAAAAGCCACACAATCACAACTGTAATATGCAGCTGTTCTGGAAGCTCTGTATGTTTGCTGCAAAGAAGAAGAAGTAAAGAGAGTAAACTGCAGATCGGCCTCTCAGTTCTTTATTCCTCTATACAGCCTTAAGTGGTGTTCTGGCCGACACTCCTGTGTGAACTTATTAATACAACCAGAACTATTACCCAGCTAGAGCTTCTCTTCCCTACACCCAGAGTTACACCATCTCTCATTAATAAATACTGCAACCCCTCTCGTTTCCTCTTACTGCTCTCCACCCGTATCAGCTGGAAACCGTCCACCGTGGCGTTCGTGTTCGGGGTCACCACGGTCAGCCATGTCTCCATGAACTCCATGATGCTGCTCTCCTGGTATTCACGCTGTTGCCGGGTCAGCATAGCTAACTCCATCTTATTGGGTACTTACGTTTCCCATAATGATGGACGGGAGGACGGTTCTATGTCGTCTACTCCTGGCACGGCGCTCTGCTCCTGCACGACTGCCCTGCTCCTTCTCACTTCGCGGGGGACATCAGGTACACTGCAGTGTTACGCAGCACTAACAGCTGATCCCTACTGTAAACAATAGGGCCACGGCTGCACGCTGGGTCACCAGACACGGTGACAAAAACCAGGAGAAAGGCCACCAAAAACACAGCGGCCTAAGTCTCCATAGTTCACTGGTTGTAACAAACAAACACACAGAAAAAAATAAGAGAATAGAAAATCAATAAGATAAACTAAAAGAGGGATAAGCTCAGTGATGAGCAAGAGCCTTTTTATTTTAGTCTCTGCGGTTGTACCACTTCTCTGCCTGACCTCGTTCTCACGATGCCAGGCGTGTTTTGCAGTTTGGCCACAAACTCTGAAACTGTCTCTGTAGATATGTCCACCTCTGGTGAGCATGTCTGCATCAGAGATCCAACCAGAATCCACCTTGTCAGAGCTTTGCTTTGAGATCTGCGATACGTTTTCTTTACTGAACAACCGGCAGGTTATACATGACTGTCCACATGCGGTTACCTAAGTGACCCCTAGCCTGTGACCCAGAAGCTCTATAAGCCTGCCCCATGGCAACCCTAGTGTATCTGGTGGCAATGGATTACATTACACCACAGAAACTACTCTGGCTGTAATTGAGCAGCCAGATTCAGAAGATGAGTGGCTTGTGGACCTGTAAATGGCAGCACAGTGCTGTTTAAAATAGACACTGGAGCAGACATCACTGTAATGTCACAGATTACATTTAGTAGACTGCCACAACACACAAGATTAGTCACAACACAGAAAACCCTGGGGGAGAAGTGTTTGGCAAGTTTCTGGCCACAAGTCGGTATAAAGGACAGAAATACAGTTACTTGGCAACTCTCATAAAGGGGCCATACTGTCATAACCTGTTGGGATGAAGTGTTGCCAAGAGGATGGGCCTGGTCAGGAGAGTTGATGGCATCAACACAGACATGCTTGGTGATGTGTTTGATGATATAGGCCTGCTCCAGTGTGACCCTGTCAAAATTGGGGTCAATAAATATCTTTGGCAACCAAGGAAGAGCAGGACAGTGTCTAAACACAGTACTGAGGACAATAGGACAGTGGCTTGAAGCTGAACAAAGCTAAGTGCCATTTTGGCAAGTCTGAAATACAGTACTTTGGCCATATCATACAGACAAGAGGCTGATTTTTACACAACTTTGAAGCCTAATTTCACATATTTAGCGATTTTTTTAATCATTCACATTTGGCAGGGTGGTTAACAACACACTTTTCTGTGGTATGTCAAACTCAGAACACATATTTATTCTTACTTTACACAGACTTTAATTAGTTTAAATAAATATTATTTATGATTAAATATGATTAACTGGAATATTGGAATTGAAATACTGGAATATTTTCAGTCAATTTCCAAGAAGAATTCCAGTCATAACAAAGTATAATAAAATCTACTCTCTTCATGATAAGATTTACTTAATAATTTCATAACAGTGATGTTCATGTCTGTGAAAAAATGAAGTAGACTTTAATTAATTAGTTTAAATACATATTATTTATGCTTAAATATAATTAACATTTACTTAATATTTCAGGGATGTTAAGTTGAGAATAAAGTACATTACACTTGATACTGACTAGTAAGATGTACTTAATACTTATGATCAGGGTGACTTTTGAACACTGGAAATAAATTGTGTACTCGTTCCGGCAGCAGCCCCGTGGCACTCAAAATTTCCCTGGAATTTTCTAGTAATAGTATTGCTATTGGCTAAAATAAGAGTGCAGTTTGTACAATTGTCAACTTTAAAGTGCAAGTGCATTATTATAATTTCATAGACATTTACAGTAAAAATTCATATATTTTTGATTCATATAAAAGTTGTATGATAAGCTATGTAGCAGTAAGCTAGTGTTACTTTATCATAATACCATGTATAATATGTTGCATACATAAACAATGCAAAATTATTGCATTGTTTATGTATTTTTTGTGTTTGTTGATTTTTCAGTTTCACTCTGGTTTCATAAATGCACCTACAACGGCATCTTATTAAAAGGCACAACTAAGATGATTCCTGACTCTTGTGCATTTATTGGACGGAGTTTGGCTTGCTGTTAAATTGTGTTGCCACACAATGAGAACAGTAAACACATACATTCCTAGTCAGACATGCACAGTACAAAACAAGCCTCTGCACAAACTGCACACTTTTTAGAGGCTACATGTGCAGCATGCTGACACAGTCCTCTGACCCAGCTCTTTGTTGTGTTTACAGAAGACAGCTGACACATGCTCATCAAACACTGCTCCACTTCTTCTGACCGCAAAAAAAGTTTTGTTTGACTGAAAAAGGGTTGCCCACTGATTTTCTTTGTCTGTAAATATGCTGTTATCTACAGAATGCAGAGCAGTGCTGATGTGATTTTTACTTATTTATTTTTTCCCCATCAGTGTAAAGCCGAGTTGCATGTTGATCTCAGTCAGACTAAAAGGAACCCTTCATCCTTGAAGTTTGAATTTTTTTTCGTCTCTGGCTTTAAAGCAGCTGCTTGAACTTCTCCCCTGGATCCCCTCTTGGTTCAGCTAGACCTATTTTGGGGAAAATTAGGAAAGTGTGGGGAGGAAAAAGAAACACATCAAGCCACATTCAGATGCCAGGAGAAATGATGGGATAATTTCATATGGAAATGAGAATGCTGTCATCCAAGGAAGAGATGTTGAGAACAGGCACTAAAGGGCCGGCAGTAATTGAATGTCATTCACAGGGGCTGATGTGGTTGGCTTCAGTTTGACATACAGTCTAATTACTTACATTGGAGATTCATGTCTTTTTGAGGGAAATGACTAATGAAAAAAGCCTGTTCTGACCCTCTATCTTTTTCTGCTGAGTCATGTCCGATGGGGATATGATTCTTGATGTCCTCTCACTCTGTCGCCAGTTGCTGCGCCACACCACCTAGAATGCCAACCAGTATTTCCCTCAGTCTGATTTACAGTTTTGGCCTATTAACTACAGTCTATGCCAAGTTTGTCAATGCCATTTCAAAAACAAACATTTTTGCAGCGTCAAAATCACACCGATATGATAGGCTAATGAGATACACTGTAAATTACTCATCAAGATCAAAACGTGAAACTTCAGCTCAATTTTGTGAATGTTGATGATTCAATATTATATGCAAATAAATCAACAACTTGAAGTTCTAAGCTAGCAACATTGTGTAGTTAACTCGCGGGTTGAAGTAGGGGAGAAGGGACTAACACTTCTTTCTATTGCCAAAAGCTCATGAGGGCTCATGATGTATAAGTGACATTCCTTCATCCATGCAAAATTGGCGGGGCAGGAAGGGTCACTGTGTGCACCACTGTAGCAGGCAAGTTAACTGCTAACTAACTTCTTTCCTGGATGAGCTTGTATCAGTCAGTCACATTAGTTTTTCTTTCACTAAACTGTTCTGTTTAAGATTTTGTTTACCATTGTAGACCATTTAGTTCAACACAATGCTGCATTGAGGGTATGGGGCTTTGCAGTCACTGGAGTTAATATGAAGCTAACTGTGAGGCTAACAATGGTCAGTGTACTCCTAACTGTTGTCTGGCTGTTTGTTAAACCTCAACATTTTGCTTTCTTTGTCTACTTGTAACAGACACAGAAAATGAAACATGTGTCTGTGGAGGCTTTGAAGCTGTTAAAAAAGGGCACCCTTGACAGAGCTGATGAGTGAGTGATGAATGTAAAGTAATGAGTAATGTAGCTAATTATAGCTACATAGCTAACAATATAACTAACAATTTTGTTGAGTAATTATAGTAATTGAGTAATTAAAGTGATTACACCTTTCATGTAACTTGCCCGATACTTCTATTCACTTTACACACTACAAAACCTGTCTGTTATCTGTAGTGTTTTTAGTGGTACGCTAATTTGTATTTGTCTCATGACAACTGATACACTGTCTATAAAGACATACAAACTTTCATGAAAACCTGCAGAGGGAAAAAAGCATGGAATATTGGATATAATGTGATAATTTTGGCTTTGAAATATATATTAAAAAAATGTACACACACAGCTTTGTACTACTGCCATAACATGAGATGCTATTAGAAATAAATTAATGTCACATAACAATTAATGTGTTCTATGTAACTCCATCTACCTGGGCAAGTTTGGAGCAACATTTTGAGTTTTCAGTTTGAACCAGGCAGTTCTTGACTTTCTTACCATGACAGTTTTTTAGTAAATGTAATAAATGTTTAAAATGAAGAAATACAACCACCCAATTCAAAAAATATAAATTTATAGGCTGCATGCAGTAATGTTTCATGTTTTAGTGCATGCAGCCTTACTTTATGTCTTACAACAATGCAGCAAGGAAACTTTAAGCTGTAAGATATACATTCAGGTCAGTGGAAGAAGCCTTTATAACAAAGGAAAGTCATTGTTTACCTTAGGCTCAAGTTTACATGAGTTATAATGTGATCATTAGAAATGACGATCATCGATACATTATATGGAACATACACTGCCTGTGCCTCCAGTGTTTCTTTTTTAATCTTTACACAGAAATACTCACTGTAACATCAGATGATCACATCATATTATATTATATATCAGGTAAGGTCATATGGAATTTCTGCAGTCTGATATTATAAATGTCAAACACTGGCACTGACACATACAGTACGTATCTCACTGTGAGGTGAACCTTTTGATTGTTGGGCTAATCCAAATGATCTGCGGCTATATTTTGCAGGGTCGGTTTATGGCATACAAGCAAACAGGAATTATTTTAATCTAATCATGTCTCATAGCATAATGTCATGATGCAGACTTAAACTGTTCTGCTGAATATGCTCCATGTAGAGCACCAATATGGGCCAAGTTAGTTTAATAAGTGCCCTGGGGGTGAATATTGCTTCTTTTTGTCAGAATAATAAGGCATTTGTAATTACACGTGGGAATGTATGCATGCTTGTTGTGTTCATGGAGAAAAAATTATATTAGCAGAATTTCATTACCTTGCTTTTGAGATGATTAGTATGATTATATCTCAGGTAATCAGTGCTGTTGTAATTGCAATAGACTGAGATGATTTCTACTTTTCAGAGATGACGCAACAACCCATAAGACATTTAACAGGCTTGTAATCTGCAGTAGGTGTTTGTGTGTCCATCTCTCTCACAGACAAGCAGATTTCTAACTCACCAGTCACCACTGAGGCAAATCTTAGTTTTATGGTGTGTTATGGAGTGTTGTGTTCCTCCACTCCCTGTCTTCATTCCACAATTGTTTTTTCTTATCCTGTCCTCGCAGACCAATAAAACTTTATTGATATTTCCATCCACGGTAACATGTTCCTCTTGGGCTCACTGAATCCACACAGTTGAGAACACGAGTTATTAAGCCAGCCCACCCAAGGGGACAGGCAATATAAACCAGAGAAAGAAGGATCTGTGAAATGACTGGTGAATGAGTGGTGAAAATCACAGGAATACAAAGATGCGTGTTTTACTGTCCAACACACACCATGTTCACCATGGTCCATGATAATCTTTTAAAAATGGTTCCACTGATCCCTTTGCTGATGGCAAATGTGAAAGCCAGTAGCACTAAATTAGTCAACAGTCCACCAATGGCCTTTTCATTGAAATTAGAATGACTTAGTTACAGTTACTAAAATAAACTGGATCATATGCAACTTGACACACCCTACATATTTTGCATGGATCTCATATGTTCTGTAGAGAATATGACTTATTTCTTTACTAAATAGCAAAACAAAAGAAAGGAAAAAAAGAACAACATCCATATAAAATACTCCAAATTCATTATTCCAAATATTATAAACATAGGCTAGCTTTTGACCATATTCAATGATCTTGTTAAGTAAATGGACCTTGTTCAGGAGTCATGCGACCTATGGTTAAGGTACTGTATACATAAACCTCATAAAGTAAGTGAAGTTCCACACTTAGCTGTGATAATGAGATAACTTGCAGTAAAATTCTTTGCGATACAGTCAAGAACTCCAGAAGAAACTGGTTAGTAAACTTATTCCTTATATTCTATGATGGATATTTTTTTCCAAGGATGACAATAAATGACTATGCTCAAGAAATAGATGAATTTTGTTTGACCCGAATATGCACCAGAAACAGATATATTGTAGACTTCATCCCATGTTTTGCATTCCATCACATTTCACACTATGTGCATGAAAGACCTTTACAAATGTCTAAGAACCTTTATACTGGAGGGTTATTCCAGTAATCTAGCATTGTAGTCTATAAAGTTGAGGGAATAAAATGATATAGAGACTGTTGGTGTCTTATATGGATCAAGCTCTAATAAAAACAAAACGAAAAAAAAAACCAACTTATAACTCATGGAACACAATAGCATCATCAAACAACCCTGGTGTATAATACAGGCTTCTCATTTCAAACTTATCCAACAGAAGCCAAGGTAACCCTGATAACAGATATTGCTACTTTTTCTGATCATGGGGGAATGATCAAAGTTTATTCTATATTTTTTGATTCAGTACAGCTGATAATGATCTTATTTAAAGAAGTGCGACAATTTCCCACAGCCCACAAAATAAAGCTCCATCTTTCCCCTAAGAGCGGGGACTGTAGCAAATATATAAACATGCAAATTAGGCCACAGCATCATCTGTAGACTTTTAGTGATGTTTAATGCAGAAAATAGAATTTTGCCTTGGAAAAGAGACACATTTCTGAAACACTTTTCTGCACTTATATGAATATCCATGTCTGTGGTATAGACTATGGTATAGTATGATTTGTGCTCTGAGCTTTATTGAGTTGGGTGTCAAAGTGTGTCAGTGAACATATCCAACACAAAGCATACTGCTGTAAACTTGCATTGTTTTGTATCACAGTCCAACTAATGATTGTCAATCTTGCATGGCGTTGCATGAGGCATTACTATCTGTATACAGGCGATAAAGAGAGACAACACTGTCCCTCTATTATACACAGTAATGAGTCTAAAAATAGGCTGTTTATCTGACAAAATGGGAATTACAGTAAACAAATGACCATTCATCTGATGGATGGAGATAATTGCCCCACTCAGCAGGTATCACCGGTGCAGCACTTATTAGGCATTATCAAACATCCATCAATGCCAGTCTGATTTTAACATTTTGGTAAAATTTGCACAAGTTCATATTATAACACTATGGCTTTTGAGAAACAAAACAATGAAATGCATCCATTCCCACTGTGTCTGCACATGCTATACCAACTTCCCTTTCTATTCACTATGTACCTGCACCTCCAGTCACGGTCCAAGCCCCTGATCATTCTGCATCCATGCTGGGCCCTGGACAGCCCACCTTCACTGGGAGTCTACCACCAATGCAAACCATATCATCCCAGCAGCCACAATATGTGCACTCATTGATTCAACCCCCTAACGTGATGGATCTGATCATGGTCTCCGCTTATTGAATACCAAAGCCCTCGCTTCCTGTTTTTAAAAGTGGTCGAGAGAGTGATTTTGCCCTTCTGAAGATGGCCTTGGATAACCTCCTTGACAATCATCCCCATCTTACTGAGCAATATAAATATCAGATCCTCTTGGAACATCTTCAGCACCCAGGAGCCCATAAATTGGCCAGGTCCAGCATGCATGATGTAAGACCATAGTCCACTGCCCTCCAAGCACTTCAGGAGAGGTATGGTCATCCAAGACTGCTAAGTCAGAGTGAAATTGGAAGAATGTTAAATTCCCCCATCATTAGTATAGGTATGTTGTAGAGGCCTCTTTCTGTCCATGCTCTGGTGGGAATGTTGCTGTCCCTCGAGGGCCCTAATGGGTCTGAATTCAGATGTGGTTCTCATGTTGGCAGACTCCTCAGTAAACTCCCTGTACAGTACCAAGATGGATTTGTTGAACACTGCATCAATCATTGCATTCTGACTGGGCAGACGACTAAAACTTACTCCCTCCTTGACTTTTCAACCTGGCTACAGTTAAAATCAAGAGCCAAACGCATATCAGAGGGAGCTGTAGAGCTTCACAAACAGGAAAGACCACAAGCTGGGAAACGTCAGCTCTCCAGACAAGTCTCCTCTGTCTACTTGTCAACATCTGATGTAGATGGCCCACTGAAGCATACACAAAGGAAAAGGTAAATGTTAACATTAAACCTAAGTTTTACTGTCCCTACTGTAATGCTAGACCATTTCCTTGGTTCATGCACAGAGTTTTAAAAACTCTCCAAACTAGACAATGACAAATGGATCAGAGAGAAAGAAAAATGCAGAAAATGTGGGAGAATACACAAAAACACAAATGCACCTGAAAGGAGGAATTTCCGGTGTCATGGCGGAGTGAAGACGCAAACTCCTGTGCTCCTCTCTTATTTCGAAATGTATTTACTTAAATCATCAAGTTATCCGTTATACACACATTTTTTGTGTGTGTAAGACTTTGTTGCAAAACTTGGCAAACAGCAGGACTTCATAATGAGCGGAAAGCCCGGCACGAGAGCAACCCATTCGAGCAAGACTGCAGCTAGCGATAACCATTCCGGCAAAGCTGCAGAAGCTAGGGCAAACACCAGCCCTAACATGCAACTCACCCGTGAAGATTTGAAGGGGATGCTCGACAATATGAAAGACGAAATCCTGTCGGAGCTTCGTTGCACGGTTACCACACTTCAGTCCACAGTCTCATCTCATGTCGTAAAAATCCAGGAGGTGGAAGAAGGTTTAAACGATGTGGATGGCAAAGTCGCCGTACTGGAGCGCTCATACGCTGATCTGAATGCTTAGAGTGAAAAACTCTGTGCTCGTGTGGATGACCAGGAAAACAGATCACAAAGGCAGAACATCAGAGTTGTGGGTCTCCCAGAAAAAATTGAAGGCGGCCATCCTACCACTTTCATGGAAACTTTCCTGGTTGAGGTTTTCGGGGAGGACAGCTTCCAGCAATGGACCGCACCCACCGTGCCCTCAGACCGCCACAGCAAAACGGACCCCCACGAGCCATGATTGCACGTCTGCATCACGACCAGACGAAAGAGATGATTCTAAGCTTATCCTGGGAACAAGCTGGGCATCTGACATACCAGGGGCAGAAGATCAGCTTTTACCCGGACCTCAGCATTGACCTGGTTCGAAGGAGAGCTGCTTTCAACCCAGTAAAGAAACAACTTCAGGAGGTTGGTGTGAAATACCCGCTCGCATATCCTGCAACGCTCCGCTTCACACTTAACAGGTCTAAACACGAGTTTAAGTCAACGCAGGATGCATCTGCCTTTGTCAAAGCAAATATCAAGAAGACAGGGTAAGCACAGGGGGTCACAGGGAGCGACGATATGCCCGCATTGGAGGACTAACCAGCTGGTTTCCTCATTTGGCCGCAGAGCGCATTTAGGCAGGCTGTTTGACTGATAAAATGTGTACGCTGCTGGAGAATATTCCCCCTGACCACAGTCTGTAAGTGGTGCTATGTTTACTGTCTGTGTCAAACTGTTGTGACATTACAATGGAGTCTTAGACAGAGTTCAGTTTAATTTCACTCGTCTTGTGTGCTTGAAAAACAACCTAAGGCTACCACTTTCTATGTGCTGTGTTTGTTATCCATGTCGGAAGGCCGACGACATTAGACGCAACCCTGCCCGTCTCACTCGTTCTTGTTTGTGTATTTGAGGGGGAAAAAACAAAAGAAGGAAGAAAGGAAGGGAAGAGGAAAAGAAAAGAAAAAACAGCTTAAGGTTACCATTTATAGTGTACCAGCGTTTGTGACCTGTTTTACTAGTGATACATTTTGCACTAAATGCAATTTTGCAGCTAAGTTGTGCCAAGTTTCCAACAAAGTAACACTATCCTTTTATTTCTAATATATTTTTTATTTAATTGTTTTTTTGTTTGTTTATTGCTTAACAAACATTTCATATGGGGTTGCTGACTTCAAGATGATATAAGTTGCCACTGCAGTGTGTTACGGTCTGAGCTATTCTACTTGCTAAATCTTTCTCTATGTGTGAGCTCAGTCCACGTGTTCGTTTTGATGAAAAAATAGGAGAAGAATATTCGGTCTCAACACGCTATTTATTTAACAGTAAATGTATAAAGCATATACAGAGCTCCGGATCGATTTTACTCTCCCTGACGTCAACAGCATCTCTGTCAGCGTTCGTAAATTTCTGACTCCTATCTCTTTCCCTGACCCTCTTAAATAGGAAAACAGAATGCAAATTGAAATGTGAGTTGTGCCGTCTCCCGCTGGGCTGTAGGTCTGGCTTCATCCTTCATCTTCTGACTCCAGGATCTGTGACCTCCCTGTGAAAATCCCTTACAGGTGGGGTAAGGTGTGATTCCCGTGTTGACCCCTACAGAATCTCCAGAAATTCTGCGGGGGGTCTTTCAAGGGTTCGTTCCATTTGTCCAACAAAAGGTTAAAAGTTACCCATACAAACAATCCAGATGTTTTCTGACCCTGTTGTTACCAGCTGATCAACAGATGGAGGCTCAGGACTATGTTAATACAGTCACCCCCTTCCAATCACACCTCCGTGTGACACTGGTTCCCATGCTTTTCACATGTCTAGGGTGTATTCCTCTCCTTATGACACACATCATGTTTTCACTGTTATACATTGTACCACATTTAACAATTGAAACAAACAATACATTACTAAATCACATTATCTGATATTTTAGCATTTGACAATTTATAGCATATATCTACAAGTGCTAAGATGCATGTGTTAGTTTTAATGCATCTTCAATCACTCAATCATCAATCAATCTTTATTTGTATAGCGCCAAATCACAACAAAGTTATCTCAAGGCACTTTACACATAGAGCAGGTTCTAAACCGTACTCTTCAGGTTTTCATTCTAAAGAGACCCAACATTCCCACATGAGCAAGCACTTAGCGACAATGGCAAGAAAAAACTCCCTTTTAACAGGAAGAAACCTCAGGCAGAACCAGGCTCAAAGTGGGCGGCCATCTGCCTCGACCGGTTGGGGTAGAGAGGAGAGAGAGGAAGAATAGGAGAGAGAGAGAAGCACATAGAAAATAAACATTGAAGCTAGAAGGTCCGGGACTGGAATCTGTCATCCGGACGTATACGGCAAAGATCCGTCGTGGTGAAGAGAGAGCTAAGCCGAAAGGCGAAGCTCTCAATTTACACTGTGTCTAACTTTTGTTTGCATGGAGGATTTATCATTAACATTTACAAACTGAAATCTATCAGATAAATACAATTTTAAACCAGTTTAATGCTGTTCCTTTAATGCCAATTAAATGTTCAAGTCTCTGTAACAGGATTGGATGATCAATGGTGTCGAAGGCAGCACTAAGATCTAACAGGACAAGGACAGAGAGAAGTCCATTGTCTGATGAAGTTAAGAGGTCATTTGTAACTTTTACAAGTGCAGTTTCTGTGCTATGATTAGCTGTTATTATTTAGAATGTTACAGAGCTGATTAGCAACTGCTTTCTCGAGGATCTTAGAGAGAAAGGGGAGGTTAGATATGGGCCTATAGTTGGATAAAACCTCTGAATCAAGAGTAGGCTTCTTAAGAAGTGGTTTAATGACAGCTACTTTAAAAGACTGTGGTACATATCCTGTCACTAAAGACAGATTAATCATATCTAATAATGAAGTGCTAACTGAGGGAAAGACTTCCTTAAGCAGCCTAGTTGGAATCGGGTGTAAGAGACAGGTTGATGGTTTAGAGGAAGTGATCATTGAGGTTAATTCTATAAGGTCGACTGGAGAGAAAGATAAATATCAGGTTTAACAGCAGTTTCTAAGTTTCCTGTGTTAGAGGATGAATCAGTGCTTATTGAGGGCAGGAGGTGATTAATTGTGTCCCTAATAGTTAAGATTTTATCTTTAAAGAAACTCATAAAGTCATCACTACTGAGAGTTAAAGGAATACATGGATCAGTAGTTTTATGACTCTTTGTCAGTTTAGCCAAAGTACTGAAAAGAAACCTTGGACTATTTTTTTGGACTATTCTCCTCTATTAGTGATAGTAGTAGGCAGCTCTGGTGTTATGGAGGGCCTTCTTATATGTTTTAAGACTGTCTTGCCAGGTTAGGTGAGATTCTTCTGATTTAGTGGAACGCCATATTCTTTCTAGTTTTTGTAAAATTTGTTTTAATTGTCTAGTTTGGGAATTATACCAAGGAGCTGTTTTCTGTTGTTTAATTACCTTCTTTTTTAAAGGAGCGATGGAGTCCAGAGTTGTTCTCAGTAAGTCTGCAGCGCTATCAACAATACAGTCAATCTGGGGGGGACTGAAATCAGAATAAGTCATCTCTGTTGTATTGATACATGGCATTGAGCTCAACATTGATGGAATTATTTCTTTAAATTTAGTGACAGCACCATCAGACAGACATCTAGTAAGAACATGTCTGTCCAGTGGTGTATAGTCCAGTAATAAAAATTCAAATGTTATTAAGTAATGGTCTGATAAAGAAGGATTATGAGGGAAAACTATTAAATGTTCAACTTCAATACCATATGTCAGAACAAGGTCGAGGGTGTGGTTATAACAGTGAGTTGGCTCATTCACATTTTGAGAGAAGCCAATTGAATCTAATAATGCAATAAATGCAGTGTTAAGGCTATCATTCTCAACATCCACATGAATGTTAAAGTCACCTACTATAATTATCTTATCAGTGCTAAGGACTAAATTTGATAAAAGCTCTGAGAAGTCAGATAAAAATTCGGCGTACGGGCCAGGAGGACGGTAGATTACAACAAATAAAACTGGCTGTAAAGTTTTCCAGGCTGGGTGAGAAAGGCTGAGAACAAGACTTTCAAATGATTTATAATTAAGTTTAGGTCTAGGGTTGATTGTTAAGTTTGAGTTAAAAATGGCTGCAACTCCACCTCCTCGGCCGGTGTCTCGAGGGATGTGGGTATTGATATGACTGGGAGGAGTAGATTCATTTAGACTGACATATTCATCCTGACGCAGCCAGGTTTCAGTAAGACAGAATAAGTCAATATGATGATCTGATATTATATCATTGATTAATACACCTTTAGAGGAGAGAGATCTAGTGTTTAAGAGTCCACATTTAACTCTCTTATTTTGATGGTCCATTACTAGAGTGGTATTAATTTTGGTCCGTGTTTTATGTATCGCTCTTCTATTAAAACTGTTTTAATTGGTTTAGGAGGTCGGGGGACAGACACAGTCTATATATGTAATTGGGTGGGTAACTGCTCTAGTGGAAGCACAGAGAAGCGTGTAAGACTGCAGCTCTGTCTCCTAGTCTGGACTCTGGGTTGTCATGGGTTTGGGTCAATGAATTCGGCCATATTTCTAGATATGAGAGCAGCTCCATCCAAAGTGGGATGTATGCCGTCTCTCCTAATCAGACCAGGTCTTCCCCAAAAAGTTTGCCAATTATCAACGAAGCCCACATCATTATCTGGACACCACCTCGACAACCAGCGGTTAAATGATGACATGCGGCTATACATGTCATCACTGATCAAATTAGGCAGGGGCCCAGAGAAAACTACGGAGTCCGACATTGTTTTAGCGAATGTACACACCGACTCAACATTAATTTTTGTGACCTCTGATTGGCGTAATCGGGGGTCATTTCCACCGGCATGAATGATAATCTTACTGTACCTATGTTTATCCTTAGCCAGCAGTTTTAAATTTGACTCTATGTCGCCCGCTCTGGCCCCAGGAATACATTTGACTATGGTCCCTAGTGTCGCTAATTTCACATTTCTGACTATGGAGCTACCAATGATCAGAGTCTGTTCCTCAGCAGGTGTGTTGCTGAGTGGGGAGAATCTGTTTGAAACATGAAGTGGTTGGTAGTGAACCGTGGGCTTCTGTTTGGGGCTATGCTTCCTTCGAGCAGTCACCCAGCCCTGGTTTCCCAGCTGCTTGGGAACTACCGGGGGATTAGCAGTTATGTTAACACTGGCTATGGGACGGCTCGCACCGGTTACTGGGGGCTGGCTAATAACTGGAGCTAACTGGCTATCCTTGGTGTGGAGCCGCATTTCTAACTCACTAAGCCTCGCCTCCAAGACTGCAAACAAACTACACTTAGTACAGGTATCATTACCGTCAAAGGAGGCAGAGGAGTAGCTAAACATGTGACACACCGAGCAAGATAGAGCAGAAGAGTGAGAAGAGGAGAGAGAAGCCATGGCTAACCGCTAACCAAGATTAGCTGTGGAGCTTACAGGAGCTAACAATAGAGCTCAATCAATCAATCTTTATTTGTATAGCTCCAAATCACAACAAAGTTATCTCAAGGCACTTTACACATAGAGCAGGTTCTAAACCGTACTCTTCAGGTTTTAATTTTAAAGAGACCCAACATTCCCACATGAGCAAGCACAAAAAGCAAGAAAAAACTCCCTTTTAACAGGAAGAAACCTCAGGCAGAACCAGGCTCAAAGTGGGCGGCCACCTGCCTCGACCGGTTGGGGTAGAGAGGAGAGAGAGCAAGAATAGGAGAGAGAGAGAAACACATAGAAAATAAACATTGAAGCTAGAAAGTCCGGGACTGGAATCTGTCATCCGGACGTCTACAGGCCCAGATTACCTGTGAGACGAGAAAGCACAGACAACTCCGGGGAAGAAGTGTAGGTTATTGAATGCATTAATAGTACATGAATGTTAATGGATATAGATGGATGGATAGAGAAAGAGAGAGAGGAGGAGAGAGGAGCTCAGTGCATCATGGGAGTCCCCCGGCAGTCTAAGCCTATAGCAGCATAAACTAAGAGCTGGCTAACTATAAGCTTTATCAAAAAGGAAAGTTTTAAGCCTACTCTTAAAAGTAGAGAGGGTGTCTGCCCTCCGGACCGAATCTGGGAGATGGTTCCACAGGAGAGGAGCCTGATAACTGAAGGCTGCCTCCCATTCTACTTTTAGAGATACTAGGTACCACAAGTAGGCCTGCATGCTGGGAGCGCAGTGTTCTGGTAGGTACATAAGGTACTATGAGCTCTTTAAGATATGATGGAGCCTGACCATTAAGAGCTTTAAAAGTGAGGAGAAGGATTTTAAATTCTATTCTTGATTTTACGGGAAGCCAATGCAGTGAAGCTAAAATAGGAGTAATGTGATCTCTCTTTCTAGTTTTTGTCAGAACGCGCGCAGCTGCATTCTGGACCAGTTGGAGAGTCTTTAGAAATTTATTAGGACAGCTAAAGCAACAGAAGTTTAAGCTAGGGTGACCAGACGTCCCCGAATTCCGGGGACAATCCCCGTTTTGGGTGACCTGTCCCCGGTCAAAGCTGTCCCCGATTTTGACACTGAATGGGGGAAAAATGCGCGCAGACCCAAACACCAGTTATTACGGTAGCCATCTAACGCATCGCCAGAGAAGACGTACAGACGTTATCACGACGTACAACCAGACGCAGCAGCGTCAACAACAACAACAATGTAGAGACAGCAAAAAGGAGAGAAAAGAAGACCAGCGGCCAAGATAAATGGTATGTTGTGTATGAACTTATTTATTTTGTGTGAATTGGCAGTAGACTTGGCTGTGTGTGTGTGTGTGTGAAGTGATGTAATGTTAAAGTAAGTATGATTGTTTATCTGAACTCAAGACTTAACGTAACTTTATAAAAGTCAGTGAACGTTAACATTATGACAATGTTTTCATATCTGTCATTAGTGAAGCTGTAATGTTAACGTTAGCATGAAATTACCAGGTGATGACATTGTATGTGGCTCTGTTTTGGAAGAGGGGGAAGACTGCTTTGGTAGCATATGATTTTCCTGTAGGCATAGGGACATGAGACTCTGTTAAAAATAATTAATTAATTAATAATAAGTCAATGGTTGACTGTAGTAGTTATATATGCAGACCATCTGATTAGTTGATGCCCTGAGTCACTGTTTTGTATGTCACTGTTGTTAGTAAAGGTGTAACTTGTTATATTAGATTACCATGAGATTACAATATTATCTCTATGTTGCTCTGTTGTAGATTAGGGAGAAGACAAGTATAGGAGAGACTGATAGTAAAGAGTGAAGGAGAGAAGAGGAAAAGAGCAGGAGAACAGTGTGGAAAGGCAGAAATAAAGAAGTTAACAACAGAGTGAAGGAGAGAAGAGGAAAAGAGCAGGAGAACAGTGGAAAGGCAGAAATAAAGAAGTTAACAACAGAGTGAAGGAGAGAAGAGGAAAAGAGCAGGAGAACAGACACTGCTGTGCGCTACTGATACATGATATTTGTGGGTGCTGATATTTAGATTTATTAACCAGGTCCTTTTGTGTAATAAAAGCTGGTTAAAATACATGAAAAGTACTTGTCCCCATTTTTTATTTCATAATGATAATATTTAATGATTTTTCACCGCCGCATTGAAAATGTCCCCGATTTTCATTTCAGAAATCTGGTCACCTTAGTTTAAGCGGTAGGTTTTAAGAGATTGGAAAAGCAAGAAGCGCTTTAAACCAAACAAGCGTATCCTTAAGTGTACAATTAATAAGTATCCACAGGAATTAAGAATATATAAAAGTTAGCGGAGTAGAGAGCAGAGACGCTAACGCTAACAGTACACAGTAACACAGACGGTAACAGGAAGTGACGGAATACGCTTACCGGTTATTGGTCAGAAATGGTCTCTCAGGAGCTATCTGGGGTGCATATTGCTGCAGATGTCTCAGAGGTAGGTATGGCATGACAGTTGAGCATCATGATGGCCTGCTGCATCATCAGAGCATCATAAACCAGCCCTGGCTGCAGGTCAAAAAGCCTCCTTCCAGGGTCAACTCTTGAAGCAGCCTCTGTAAAAGATGAACAACACATACACTGATAAGTAAATCGTGATTTTGACACATTAGAAAAACTGGTGTTTCACACTATGTTGATATTTTTTTTTACTTCAAAGAGATGATACAAACCTCTGTTTCTTATCTGACCGCCTCACACCGGCTGCTGCCTCAGCAGACATGATGCCACTGCTGATGCCCTTAACAAAATCAAAATCCAATTATCAGTTATGAAGAACGCAACAACAATTATAATATAACGTTATCATTTTATAAGGAATTAACTTAGCATTAGCTACATCAGAGACAGTTGATGAACCAGACTCCAGGCTACATTACACTAGCAACACATGTCTTGGTCAATCATTTTACATTTGCACAAAAACTCAAATGTCACAGCTGTTTGCCAGCAGTGCTCATAAAATCCAACAGAAATGATCATTGTGAAGTTGTTAGCTCGGCTACTATGTTCAGCTTGTTAATTTTCAACTACTAGCAGTTAGCTAACATTAGCATCGGAAAGCTAGAAAGCTAATAACAACAGTTTTACATTTACATTTAGCAGACGCTTTTATCCAAAGCGACTTACAAGGGAGAATAACATTCAAGCTACATTGCAACAGAGACATGTTACACTACATTACAAATACGTTACTGATGTTACATTATGTACTTACTTCGTTACTTGACATCACAACGGACCCGTTGTTTCCTCAGTCAGCTGTTTCGTCAGTGGATGGAAAGTGCTTCACTGAAAACAGGCAGGTAAAGGGGGAGGAGCAGACGGAGAGCAAGGGAAAGCTAGCGGAAAGGGGGGGGGGGTGGAGGCCTGAGCCAGTTTTGTTTTGGTTACATGCAGCCCAGAGCTGCGACGTCTAGCGGTGAAATAAATCGCATTTAGCCCCTTTAACTCAGTTACGCTCACAACTTAACACCAGCCCGATTAAAATGAGAGATGGGTTATTCAGCCTACTTTGATCTTTGAGAAGATGATCCGTCAGCTTTTCCGTGGTTCGGGATTTTGGCGGAGTTCAAAGCGGGATGCGATCTCGTTAGGCTCCGGGATTCTCGAACTGCATCCGGGCTGCGGGAACCGGTCAGCTGGCCTGAGCCTAGGCTGCTCCTTCTGGTTCATCTCTGGAGGCTGTCTCTCTCTCTCTGGGGTCCAGGTGATGAGCACCTGGGATTGTTTCGGTGCTTTTGGTGGTGCAGAGCGTACTGATATGATTTAGTTTGTTGCTGAATACAGCTTCAAAAGTCGGAGCTGGCCAAGCGTCTAACTCTCGAAGTCCGTCAAACAGAACGAAACTTAAGCTATCATTAATCAAAATAAAAGTATTAAATGTCTTTGGTTAACTTTAGCAAAAGAGCATCAAAAGGAAGATGGTTGAGCTTCGGCTTGAATATACAAAAACTTGCTGATTATATAAAAGTTTGTGGCTGAGTTTTGAACTATGCCACTTAAAATTGACAAAACTAAAGGAAGTTACTAAAGAATAAACATTTAGAAGAGTTAAAAAGTGAAGAGAAATTAAGAGAGAAGAAGTTAAGACTAAGAGGTTAATAGGAGAGTAGTTTAAGGCAAGAGATATTTAAGAGAAGAGCCAGAATTTGCGTCTCTAGCTGTTTTTGTGCCAAGGGGCTGGGTCTAGGTGTTCAGGGTTGGCCTCACCCTAAACCAATCAAATGGCTTCTTCTCCTAAAATGAATTACTTTTAATAGGGGAATAAGTAACTAACGGATTAATCAATTCTTTAGTTGGTTGACGCAATCCATTCAACACCATCGTTCACATTGGAGTTATTTCATCCTGTATAGCATATCATTCATTTTAATACAGACACAAATACTTGAGTTATATCAGTATTACTGGAGGATCAGATAAAAACCATCAGGAGTAAACAATGAACTAACTTGTTGAATGAATGTAAAAAGGCTGTTAAAGTCAACTAAAGTAAAGACAGTATCAATGTGTATCTCATTTACTCAGGTACTTCGTGTAGTATACATTTATATATCTTTACTTTATTTCATTCATATTTGGTGAGTTAATGCATCTTGATCTTAACAGTAGGTGTTTTGACAGTGGTAATATTTAAAGGTTTGTTCCTTGAGACTTTATTCTTATAACAATTTTGATCAACCTGAGAATTGTTTTAAATTTTTAATCAGAGAGTCAGAAAAACACTTGTTGCTTGGAATGGCAGACCAAAAAGAGGGGTGTTAAGAAACTCAAAGTTTATTGGGGACTTCTGCCATCTGTCAGCAAGGCAGGGGTTGAGGTGAGAGTTCAGTCAAAAGTGAATATGTTGTAAATTCTAAATCATTGTTATTCTGAGACGACAGTAAGTGGGGTCTTCTTTGATGTCTCAGTAATTTCACAAACCCCAATCTCCGTCTTTTATGGGGGGGGGGTGAAGTTTTAATCCTCTGAGTTGGGTCTGCAGACGCTTACCAGATGTTGATTCAGTCCTGTGGTGAGAAAGTCCCTTTGTTCTGCTGGGGGACCAACAGATAGGGATCTTACTTTGAAAAACAGACCCCCATGTCTGGCTACAGTATGGTTTTAAACACAATATCAATTACTTATATCAACATCAATAACAATAAGAAAACTTCCATTATTGCAACTATTACAGCCATCATAGATAAATGTGTATTTGAAGAACTGTCATTATACTTTCTCCTTTCATAAACATTGGTATGTTATTGTAAATGTTGGTATGAGAATGTTTACTAATTGTGAGAAAGTGTTACATTGATGTTATGTTTACATTATGATGATAATCAGTTATCTATCATCGTTGTAATGATTGGAAGCTTGACGAATCAAGAATAATGCATCCTATGTTCTGTGTTAACATATTATAGTATACATTTTATAATCAGAATCAGAATCTGATTGGCTGACACACAAGCCCTCCCTAGGGAGAAAAACCAGCTGCAACCTCTGGAAGCGGCTCTCTGCTCATGCTCATCTTCACCACACACACTTATTCTTTCAACCTTCTAGTTATTCCTTATCTTAGTTGGTGCACCAATTTTTATTCTTAACAACATTTTTGTAATCTTGTATATTTCGTCAGCAAAAGTACAGAGAAAAGGCCTTGAAAGTAAGCATTTTACTTAAAATTTTGCATTCAGCCTGTTTTGGACATTTTTGAGGATTTTGACGTGTGGCCATCGCTGAAATCTCTCCAGATAAGTTATTTAACAGTGAATTAGTTAAATTAGACATTTTCCTCCGTCATTAACCTATGAGAGCTTTCCGGCAGATAAACTCTGTTAACCCTACGACTCATCAGAATGGAGAGGGACGAAGTCTGCAGGCAGACTAATCATCAACGGACAAGGCAGTCTGTCAGAAGGCCAGCTGACCTGGATCACTGGTGACGCTCTCTGAGATCTTCCACGTGGTGTGCGTATGCGTGGTTCTGAAGGACGGACAGCTGAGGCCCTCCATTGATGAAAGTAGGATCCAAATTATATCAAAATGTATTGATTGAAGTTAATTAATTAATAAATTGATTAATTAATTAACATTTTCTTACCAAATCTAGTAGATGGTGCCCTGTTATTGACGAGAGCTTATTGATTCAACATCAAAAATTGCTACAGTACTAATACCTTTTCTATACAGTAGCAGCACCTACTGGCGTCTTTTGTTAGTATACTAACATCAGAAATGGGCAAGGTGGGGGGCCTGCATTCATACCGACTTCCTGCAGTGATTATCTAGCTGTGAGGAGTTGAGACAGTATGCAGTGTTTGAACTTCTCTTTTTAATTTTCTATTATTTGTCACTTCTTGTATGCAAACCTATGACTGCCTCTCAAGATTGTTCAAAAGTGTGTGCTGTACTATTTTTCAATAATTGTTGTGTCTTGCCCTGAACAGCCATACCCCGCTTTTGAGTGTGGCCTCATGAAACAAATGTCTTCTGACGTAGTTCAACAACCTGTCATACAAACTAGTTCTTTCAGAGCACACTCCAGCCACAGTCACTTGGGTGGGGTGTTAACCCCAAACAAACCCAACGAACCCTGCAGTTGATAGTTTGTGAAGTTAGAAATTAAGAAAGAAGTCATTTGCTGATAAAAACTTATTGCATGTGTCCTGGTTTTAAGAAACATTAATCAGGTTACATCTTTGTTACTAGACATGACTTCCAATAGAAACCGGCATAAACTGTAACAGCAAACATCAGTTAATACAACCAGAGAATGAGTCATCAACGGTTGTAGACTTCAATTACAAAACTAATCAGTACAAAACACAAAGCTTGCATGCTGGTGTATGAGATGCCACATCATTTCATTTGCAAATGAAGCAATTTAGTAGTAATTGGGATAAATGAATCCTTTCACTTCCTCCTCTCCCTCATAATCACATACTGTATCTTCCTTTTGTCTTCTGTTGTCGACTTCCCTTTCTTCCTTCTTCCTGCTTGTCCATCAATTGATAATTGCAGCAAACTTTGTCTTTCTTGGCCTTGTATCTCTTAGATAAAGGGTTGAACTTTACTTGTCTTGTAAGAACAGTTATGATAGAAAACCTTCTCCAAAAATACAATTCTCAACCTTGCACATGTGTGACTGGCATCTCCTCCACACTGAATCCCCCTCATTTATTTCTTACACCTGTCATCCATTTATCCCATCTCATGAAAGCCTCTGATTGGGTTCTGAAACTGCACATTGTACATAATGTTCCTTTACAGTGAGTCACCCATTCACACGAGTAGCATTTTTCTGACCTTGAAATGGGTGCAAGGGCATTCAGTGTAGAGTAAGCACCGGGTTGCACACACATACACACATAACAGGAGTTTTCATTACCCGTGAGAGGTCAGTATTGGGGACCTTCTGCTTGACTAAGCTTGAGCATTAGTACCAAAAGTACTATAACATATAGTGGGGTTACATGACGGCAAACTGGGATCACAGCTGACTGAGCAGATGGAACTGCACCTCTGTCTGACTCAGTAAATGTATAAACCATTTCTCTCTTAGGAGAAAGTGGTCGATATGTATTAAGACGTGAGAAGGAATTTTAGAGAATGGTGAGCGAGACAGAATCATGAAGAGAATGTAAAAAAAAAAAAAAGCCCTTCTCTGTTCTTCTTTGAATTTGAATAAAATTCTATTACTTATTACCCTTCTTTTCTTCTTCCTTTTTTAAAAATGATCACATGAGGCATGAGTGTAAATGTACCAGGTTTGTGGGTGTCAAGGTGAAGAAGTTAAAGGGCTCGAATCTTCTTTTTATAGACAAATAATTTGATATATTAGTGTCATTCAACTTCATGTAAGAAAACATAACTTAATATAACCTTGCCTTGATGTTTTTTATTGTTGTATATTGTCTGTGATCATCTTTTGTAGCAGGAAGGGTTGGACAGGATTTAGAAAGCTAAGCTAAATCAAAATGGTATTTGCGACCAAAACGTTTCAGTACAGTTTTCTTGTCATATTGCTTGGTTGAGATAACTATTCTTTTTAGTGCTCGGAGGCTCAAGTGTTAGGTTGCTCCGGCATATGCTAAAAATGTTCGAAACAACTTTCACATTATCGTTAATTGGCTGTAGAAAGGTCTGGCTTTCTTAATATTCTGCATAGATTGTTTTCTAATGCCATTTACACTCCTTATATATAAATTACAAAAGTTTAGTTGCTATAAAATAGTATATTATTTAAACCATGTACCTAAATTAATGAAATAATAACACATGATATATATTTTAACCCTTCTTCCAAAAACAAGTCTAAATAAAAACTGTGTAACTAAATTAGTAATGACAATATAAAAACTGGTGGTTGTATATGTGAGAGGAAACCCATATGAATGTGAAGTTGGTCTGAAGTGCGGATGATGAAAAATGAAAAAACTACTGACACTACGTATTAGCACATGAAGCCTAACTGAAGATTGTCTTTAATATTGTCTTTAAAGGGAGATTGTGAATACAATGAAAGGAGATACAAATAAAGGAGATGAAGATTAATAGTGTCAATGAAAACCTTTTTAGAGCCTCCTTCAGTCCATTTGCATGCACTTTTGAGATGTTCCCTAACTTTAGCTTGTCTGTTCCCCTTTACTGTCAAGAGCAAGGTGAGTCAAGATTTATCCTGCACTGTACAACCAGTGGTGGCAACTGATGAAATATTATTGGCCATGAGCCTCAGTGAATGTCTGATTATTAAAATGCACATGGTAAAAGTTTTAACTTTGCACCACTATGAGGTAGTTTGTTTGTGGGTTGGTATCTATCTTTGTGTGAAAGGGGGGCTTGATTGTGGCTGTTTAAGAATAACAGGTTTTGCATTTTTTAATCATGTTTTATTTCCTCACCTCCTCCAATTAGGGCAATGAGACATTGAAAAATATTGCATGGCACATATTTTTGGAAAATACTAGATATCTACAAAGGAAAAGAAAAGAGTCAGGTTAGGGTTAGGTCAGGTTTTCTGCCTTTATTTCCATCTGTCATCCATTTCCTCCACCCTATCTGCTGTCTCCTCCTTCCCCCAACCTCCTACTGCTGTCTCTCCCCCTCAATCTCTCCATGTTTTCCAGTCGTCTTTGAAATGAGGACAGATACTGTAGGGTGTGGGGAGGTGGCAATGAGCGCCATAGAAAAAGTATTGGCAGCTCTGATGTTGGCTATCCAAAACTGTGATTGCTTAAGCACATTTTTCATGGTGAGATGTCAAATGGTTGTGTCATGCTTGATGAAAATAATCTGTCATTAGTTTTCAGCTGTGTGTGTGTGTGTGTGTGTGTGTGTGTGTGTGTGTGTGTGTGTGTGTGTGTGTGTGTGTGTGTGTGTGTGTGTTCAGAGTCATCAGCATCCCTTTCATGGATAAAAATATCAACACCTGCTCCCATTTCCAAATGTGCAGAGGTCAGCTCTCCTAAACATCCCTCTTAAGTTAACAGCGAGCACTCAACAAAAGATGATATGATCTCTAACACAGAAACACAAACACAGGCACTCACAGATGTATAAAGTCAGCTGTGTGTCCTCTTTGAGTGTAAAAAAGAGATGCAAGTCAGTAACTAAGCAAGCTCTCAATAGCTCTTTCTGCTGTGGCTTGTCTGCTTAAAACGGCAGTGTGGCATGTTTAGGATCATTAGTGTTTTTAATTTGGAAACGTGATTCCAAATCAGAAATGTGTGTTTTTGCATTTGAACACACACACACGTGCGTGCGCACACACACACACACACACACACACACACACACACACACACACACACACACACACACACACACACACACTTGAGTGAATCTGTCAACCTTGAGCAGTGCCAAGATGACTTGATTTTTCATAAACAGCAGCAGAGCATTTTTTTGGGATGAGTAGGTCCTGAATTTTTTTTCATCTTATGCTTTACTAGTAAGCACACTAGAATGTACATGCACTCATGAATGTGTGGGTGGTGCAATTTTGGAGGTAATGTGCCAAGAATCATAGCACTGCACCAGTTACACTTCAAACCCTCCCAAACCAGAACATGAATTTGTGTAAAATGACATGTTTCATCATGGGAAATGACAGCAATTCACAAACATGAATAACTTACACTGAGTTACCACTTTATTTGGTAATAAACTGGCAATACTGAAAAAGTTCATGTGAAAACACACAGAAGTCAGAGTCAAGTACCACACAACAGAAAAAACATGGACGAAACTCTGGACTGATACCAAGGTAGGGTAATAGAGTGCTGATCAATAACAGCAGTTTATGATATTGAACTACACTCACAGAGCACTTTATTAGGAACACCTGCGCAGTCTAAGGCAATCCTGTACAACAAGCTCTGCTGTACTGGAGTGTATTATACTGAAAAGAGTTCCTAGCCTTTTGTCCACCTGTGTGGGGTGCAACATTTGAGAACAGTTTTAATGCACTCCAGTAAACCACCACCGACTGCAACCTCAGTAACAAACAAAGTATAATTATTACCTTTCTGACAATGTCAACAAAAGCTGAAAATGTAAACTTTTGTAAACGTCTAATTAATGGCAGAGCTATTGTGTTGGATTACATTAGATTGCACAGTTGTTACTAATAAAGTGATCATGGTGTGTATATTGTAGGGCTTTGGTGTTCATCCTGATGAGGAAATGCTTTCAAAGACACTTCCAGAAATCCCTATTGGAGGTCAGTGCCAACTGACACTAGTGTGGTGTATTAGGCCATTGTTATTAATGGTTGAAATAAAACCTGAACATAATACAGTTTAGGGCTGCAGCTATCGATTATTTCATCGATTCAATTTTCAAAAAAGATTGTTTAATCAAAACTAAACCCATTTATTGAATTTAACTTCAGTGCCATCTGAAACAAATACATGAACTTACTTACTTTTAGTGTGACTGATTTACGGCTGTGGCTCAGGAGGTAGAGCGGTCGTCCACCAATTGGAAGATTCGCGGTTCGATTCCCGGCTCCTCCAGTCCACATGTCGATGTGTCCTTGGGCAAGACACTTAACCCCAAATTGCTCCCGTTGCTGTGCCAACGGTGTATGAATGTGTATGAATGATTAGCTTCCCCTGATGTGCAGGTTGGCACCCTGCGTGGTAGCTCCTGCCATCAGTGTATGAATGTGTGTGAATGGGGTGAATGAAATGTATTGTAAAGCGCTTTGAGTGGTCGAAAAGACTAGAAAGGCGCTATATAAGTACAGGCCATTTACCATTTACATCATTAGGCTACCATAAAAAGATTGACCCACTCTTCTACCTCAGGCCTTTTATTACACGGTCCATTCGCACCTTAAGAGAACAACATTTTACAGCCCTGACAGAGAAAATTAAGACACACCTACAAAGGTGGGGCCATTTGCCTCTCTCTTTGGCGGGGAGGCTACAGCATGCGCGGCGTTATGGGTGGGCCTAACAGGCCTGGGCCCACCCACTATTACAACTGGCCCATCCTAAATGATGAATGAATGAAAATAAAGACTAAAAGACCCCCTATATATAAATAAAAAGGAAAGATAATATTTAATAGGTTACTAACATGTGTGAAATCTGCACCAGTATTGTTTGTGGTTGTCACAGTAACCGTGCCTCTACTTCACTTCCTGTTTACACTAAACGGCTGTTGTGTGATTTTTGTATGTCGTCTGTCATTACTGCCACTGGATCAATCACAGCAAGCCTTTTTACGTCCTCTCTGTACAGTTTACGTTTGGCATTTTAGCCAAGCCTACAGGCAGAAGATGGGTAAATGGAAATGGTTGAGGCGGCTCATCCGTTGTTAGCGTACAGATAAGTACAGTATGGCTCGACAGACATTGCTTTCTAACTATGTCAAGAGACTTAGAATGGAGTCACCAGATGCAGCCGGACCGGCGACATCACATTTGTCAGCACCTGCACCAGCTAGGCAAGCTAATGTGGGCTCAGGCTCAGCGAGGGAAGAGGGTCCTGTTTGCGGGCAAGAAGGAGCAGCCAGCCAGTCAAGCTCAGCTGGTTCATTGGCTCCAGTGGACCTGTCCGCAATAGATGAACCGGCTGCACAGCCGAAACTGAAGAAGTACCCCATCACATTTTTTGGGCACAAGGACAGGAGCTTCTCATCACACTGGTACGAGAAGTACACATTTTTAGAATACAGTGTTGTCAAGGACGCCGTCTTTTGTAAAATGTGTCGGCATTTTGGAGAGAGAGGCGGGGAGGAAAAATTCAGACGTGATGGATATAAGGATTGGAAGCACACTGCGTGGTAGCCCCTGCCATCAGTGTATGAATGTGTGTGAATGGGGTGAATGAGTTGTAGTGTAAAGCGCTTTGAGTAGTCGAAAAGACTAGAAAGGTGCTATAGAAGTACAGTCCATTAATTTGCAACCAAAGGCCTTCAGTCCATCAATGTATCAGTTATAGACACAGTGGATTTGATTGAAAACCTTAAACAGTCACTGACAGACATCCGTGCCAGCGACCACTGTAACAGTGAATTCTTGAAGATGCAATGACGAATAAGATCATGGGAGATAATAATATTGACAGTTGGGATATATCTTTGCCGTCCCGCTCACGAAAGCTCCCAAGTCGATTTCGGGAAAGTACAGTTACTGTGTCACTGGGAAAATCTACAAGAGTGAGGAGCGACAATGACTTATTAAACCAAATAATAGACTGCCAGCTGAATGAACTCAGCGCCAGGTTCCATGACGACTCATACGGAGTCAACAAGCTCTGCTGTACTGGAGTGTATTATACTGAAAAGAGTTCCTAGTCTTTTGTCTAGTGGTTGAGGCGGCTCATCCGCCCGCTGTTAGCGTTGTAGATATATGCTATGAATTGCAAAGCTAAAAGTATCAGATAATGGGAATTATTAGTTTATTGTTTGTTTCATTTCATAATGTGGTACAATGTATGATAGTTTGAAAACATTGTGTGTGTATCATGTCAGAGGAATGCACAGCAGGAGATGGGTGTGATTGAAGGGGGTGACTGTATTAGCATAGCCCTAAGTATTCGTCCAGGATCAGCTGACTTTGAACCTTTTGTTAAGACAATGCAGAACGAATCCTTAAAGACCCCCCGCGGGACGTCTGGTGATTCTGTAAGGACATCACACCTGTGGGGGGATTGCACAGGGAGAGGAGACTTCCTGGAAGCCAAGATGAAGGATGGAGCCAGACAGACAAGGACACGACGCCTCGCACATTCAATTTGCATTCTGTGTTTGTATTTAAGAGGGTCAGGGAGAGACAGAGACGTCAGAAATGTACGAACGCTGACAGAAACGCTGTTGAATGTTAGGGAGAGTAAATTGACCCGGAGCTCTGTATATGCTTTATACAATTACTGTTAAATAAATAGCGTGTTGAGACCGAATATTCTTCTCCTATTTTTTTCATCAAAACGAACACGTGGACTGAGCTCACACATAGAGAAAGATTTAGCAAGTAGTATAGCTCAGATTCCAACATCATTAAGAGAGTAGATTTTATTATACTTTTTTATGACTGGAAATCTGCTTGGAAATTGACTGGAAATATTCCAGTTAATCATATTTAAGCATAAATAATATTTATTTAAACTAATTAAGTAAAGTCTACTTCATTTTTTCACAGACAGGAACATCACTGTTATGAAATTATTAAATAAATCTTATCATTAAGAGAGTAGATTTTATTATACTATAAACTATACTATATATATTTTATATGTTTTCACTGATTCATATACATTGTTATGAAATAAAGTGTACATTTCAGAATAGGCCTTCTCCGAGCAGCTAATGTAAAGCTAGCGGAGCTTAATGAAGAAAACAGTTTCTTACCTCGAGAGAAGGATCAAAGGGGAGAGCTTTATTTCTGTCTCCGTATGTTAATGAGGTGGGCGGTTCTAACATTAGTATTAAGGGTTGTGTAAGTATAAATAAATATGTGTTCTGAGTTTGACATACCACAGAAAAATTGTGGTCAAAAGTCTGCCAAATGTGAATGATTAGAAAAATCGCTAAATATGTGAAATCAGGCTTCAAAGTTGTGTAAAATTCAGCCTCTATCTCTGCTCCCAATCGCTGTGGGTGTGCCCGCCAAGTTCGCTGAAGCCCCGCCCCCTACCGAATGTCACCTGTCAATCAAAGTCACACCTTTACCCTAAACATGGCTAGCAAAACAGACAGACAGGAATTAGCCAATCACAAAAAAGTAGGTCAGTTTCTGCCCAGCAACAGGTTGTTCAGGACAGCAAAGGCTCTACGGTTGCTATGGCGATTTGAGAATCTGCTTGGAATATATATATATTTTCAGTCCAATCCAAGTGCCTCCAAGTGCCTCGGAGTTTAGCACCCGTGGCAGTAATTACTCAGCTGTTACTTAACTGTATAATACTATATAACTTGTAATTACTATAAAATACAGTTCAGAGAATAAGTTAACTATATAAAATAGACTCAATGGCTTAACCTGTGCAATCTAATGTAATCCAATACAGCAGCTCTGCTATAAATTCTACATTTATGAAGCTTAAATACATTTTTTGACAAGAAGGTGAAAATTCTGCTTTATGTTCAATATTGAGTGATTGTGGTGTATTAGGATGCATTATATTGAAAGGTGTTCCTAATATTTTGTCCACTCCATTAACATAGGTGAGGAGGGCAAAATATTAACACCTAATGCACCCAAGTACACCACCATCACTTAGTACGACCTCAGTAATAAACAAAGTAGAATTATCACATTTTTGACAATGTCAACAAAAATCTGAAAATGTATAAACTTCAAAAAAAAGCTGAATTTATAGCAGAGCTGTTGTATTGGATTGAGTTATATTGCACATGTGTTCCTAATGAAGTTGTAGGTGACTGTAGTTCAGAGAATAAAACTACTAAAGTGTATAATAAATAACTAATTACTATATAATATAGTTCAGAGAATATCTTATTGGGGGGAATTCCCTCACTAAACGTCCTATTCTTACCGCAGATTGTATTTTGTCACTTTCCTTCAATTTAAGATATTATCTATAGTCTGTCAACTATTTCACTGACATCGCTGTCAAAGTCTAGATCAAACAGGAATTACATGAGCATGAACTACAAACATATCTACAGGTTTCACTGGAAATAAGTTCCTCTCCTGTTTGACTCATCAAAGTGTTCATTTCTGTTGCTCAGTCTAAATGTCTACACAGACAGAGAGAAAGAAAGAGTGTGTGTGTGTGTGTGTGAGTATATGTGTTTGTGTGTGTGTATATGTGGGTATGTGTTTGTGTGTGAGTGAGTGTGTGTTTGTGTGTATGTGAGTTTGTGTGATTGTGTTTGTGTGTGTGTGTGTGTGTAACGTATCTACTTATTGCAGTGTCCGATAAAAATACAAAATAGTATGTGCTCATAGATGTCGTCAGTATCAACAAGTTGTGCATTTCCACTGACATTTGTGGACTCATCCAGCTGGAGGGAAAAGGAGTCGCCAAGTTTTCCCACAACTTGCTTGACGATGTCGGAGTCATTTGACAAAGGCACAGTCTTTAATTTCTCCGCTGCGCTTTTGTCTAGCATCATCTCAGCCAACACAAGAGCAGCTGGAAGGAGCAGGTCTTCACCTATAGTGAACGGTTTCTTTGCTTTAGCTATAAGCAAAGACACCGCAGAAGAGGCCTCCAGGGCTTTGGCTGAAGTCATGGATGCTTTCCGCCTCGTGTCTTGAGACAACCTGAATTCAGAAAGTTTTCTCTTTAAAAACTCAAGAGGCTTACCAACATGACACGGGTGTTTAGTTTGGAGATGACGCTTAAGATGTGCCGGCTTCATGGCACTGTTAGCTAGTTTCTCACCACAGAAAAAAAAGAGCTTGTGGACGGGAATCCCATGGAAACATATTACTCTGTATATTGACGGAATTTTACCAGCTGTAATTTTGCCTTCTTTTCCACTTGTCCTTCTGTATTTTCAGGAGCATTACAACTGCGCTTTAACCATGACTCCATTGTTTGAGTTGTCAAGGCAACAGTGATTGACAGTTGATGACGTGGCACATGCCAGGTTGGGTCATAACATCCTGGTATGGGGGAGACTCTGGATTTTTAGGGTAATGAAATAACCTTCTGAATATGATGTTTATGAACTTACACTTATATTTTATTGAAATGTTTATTAAATAGTATTTTTTAAAGGATTATTGAATTGATGCTATTTTTAAATATACCTATTTAAAAAAAAATCTCATGTACCCCTTGGAGTGTCTTCAAGTACCCCCAGGGGTACTTGAAGGACGTACCCCCATTTGAGAACCACTGCTCTAGAAATCATTAAGTTGTGTGAGATAAACTGTCATTTTGGTGTGATGAGGTAGTTACTATATTTATTACAGCTAGATATTTCCTTTTATTTGACAAACTATTGTCCTCTTTTATCATTTTCCCATATGAATAATAATATATAAAATATATTTTATTTCATAGTAGGCTAATTCTAATTCTAATAATGTGCTAATGAATAAAAAAGTCAGTCATTACCACGGCAACACCAGCGCATCTGTGCAAGAAACCGTATTGATTTTTAAAATTTCTATTATTATTGCATTTAATTTTCATTTGGAAAATATAGCTGCTACATTACTTGATATTTAATAGGGAGATATTTAGCCTTGTTAAGTATTTATCTTTCAGTTTTGGACGATAGCAGAAGCGGCTACATTAGCCTACACTGTAAAATAAAAAAATTACCGTTAAATAACAGTAAAGTACTGGCAGCTTCAATCGCCAGCAATTGCCTGTTATTTTACAGTATCCCTACTGTAATCTAAAACAACAGTAAATTACTGTAAAAAAATATTACAGTACTGTATAGAATATAAACTTTACAGTATAATACTGTTAGTTGTTTGCTGTTATTTTACGGTTGCTACTGTAATCTCCTTAAACAGTTTATTACTGTAATGTGATCTTTATAGTATAACACTGTTAGAAGCTAATGATTCTAAAATTTTACATTTCAAAATAAAACCCCTGAAGTCCATAAAAACACCATTCTGCATGCCCTAGCACATGTAACCTGAATTCAGTGACAAGAGATGACTGTATAATATTACATTTTTACACTGCATCAAACACATTCAGTAGCTAAAAAAAATCAAGTAATACATTTCTTGTAAAATACATTGCATAACAACAATTAATCATGTAATACAGGTTCTCAACAAACTGTATACAACTTGCTTACCAAACGTAATGTAACCTGCCTTCAGTATCCAGCTTTCATTAGTTATAGAACGCAAATGAAAGAACAAACCTGGAACTGCATAACTGAAATACACTGAAGTGAACAGAACTCAATTCTGAGACTTATTACCTTAAAATGACAACATGAACATCTGGCTGCTTGGCTGTTTTGTGGGCTAAACAAAGCCCCACTCAAAGTCCATGAGTTTTTTAGATGGGTGGCAACTTCATAGTTGCTGTCTTTTTTTTTGACCGGCTTCTCTAAAATGTAACACAGATGCATGTCAGAAATGAAGTGTGGTAAATACAGATTATTTGCACTCTATCGCTTACAGCATAAAAAAATTTGGAGATGTGTTCTCATAATAATGACCACTGTGTCTCATAATTATGAGAATGATCTCATTTTCAAGAACGATTTCATCAATATGAGAAACTAAACGTGAATTCAATTGTCACAGCATATGAATCCTATTTATTTCAACGTCAGTGTGAGGCATTAGGAGTGTTGGTATCTTGGAGTAATGTAAACAAACTTCAGTTGCTAGTGGCTTCATCACTAGCAACTGATGCAGACAAAAATGGTAGTTAATGTCACAAAACAGAATCAAGTATGGTCATCAGGGTCCTATCCAGGTATTTTAAGGTATTAGAATTGGCTTCAGCACACTTGATGAAATGACACTCAAAGACTATATCTTCCCTTTTTCTCTATTACATGAAGAATCATTTATTTCCATAAAAACAACATTGATGAAAGAACTACATCTACAAGATACCACAACAAAACATACGTTTATTAGACAGACAGACAGACTCTAAGCCTTGCTTATGTGACACTTACCAAGCAGTAACAGATGTGGACTGGCTGGAGGTTCAGTGACAGTAACACTGGCTGCAGGAGTGGGTATCTGTAAAACATGGTCAATGGCATCCAAATTAATAATTAAATTATGCTTACATAACAAGCAAATTTCCCCTCCTTAGGTATGGAGAAAAGCAACATGATACATCCCACACACATCTTTACATGAATTAACCCCACAACACAACAAATGGTAAAATAGAGACTACTTAGAATTAACAACAAATCAATGAAGAATCACACCGTACCGGTGTTTGATTAGACGCAACATTTGACCAAGCTAGCTAACATTAACTTGATTTAGTCTGCTGATTTGATCATTTAGAAATTCCCATGGATATGCTAGCTAACATTAGCATGCATGCTAGCTAACATTAGCATGCATGCTTGCAACATGCGGTTCACAAAGAAGCTATTGTCAAGCGGTAATTTTGACTAACGTTAATCCTTTTGGGGAAAAAGGCAACCAAAGAAATGAAAATTAAACACAAGATGCTGAATTTGATAAAATGCAATGACCTTGTTAAGTAAAGAAACGGAGCAGGGTGGATTACAATGGTGATGAAGGTGAGCAGCAGGTGGGAATCTTCTCGGTCCAGTGCAGAGCTGACAGGGTCAGAGTCAAGGCGAAAATCACCTTCTTATGTTCTATTCTATCTTGAATATGTTTTTGCCCATTGTATGATTTTCTGTGTTGACTGTGTGCTAAATGAGATGTTGGGACCTGATGCAACATGTTGCTCATATGAGTTGTGGGCGGACTTAAACAAAAAATACTGTATTATACCGTAAAATGACACCGTAGCTTACTGTTAGTATTTTTTTTGCATAAAGGCATCAACATTAACAGTATTTACCTGTATTCATGAAAAACGTTACATTACTGTATGAAATTCACTGTATTTTAACAGTAATTTGTTACAGTGGAGCCATGATCCTCAGTTACAGTTACAATGGTGAGGACGCCAGCTGAAGCCGTAACCAAACATGTAGTCAGGATGTAAGGAGTTATGTTTGTGTCACATTAGTGAGCGAGCAGTGGGACTCTCACGAACACACACTTAATAATCTGAAGAGAAAATATTAATCAGAGCAAACAAACATTTGTCCTGTATATCTGAACTCTGTGCACACGCTCAGTGTCTGCTCTGTGATGACAGGTACCCGCCATCAGGCTGCGTCCTCAAGAGCCAAGGGAGGGATTTTGATAATAACTGATCAAGAAAGAGGGATTTTCAAAGAACATGAGAGAAAACAAGAAAAATAAACACTTAGAATAAGTAGCTGAAGAACATTCAACAGTCTTTATTATTTAGTTAAGTGTATTATAATGCTGTTTGTATTATTATTTTTTGCCATTGTCTTCTAAGTTCTCTTTGTTTGAGCTATTTATTCTTGTTAGATTTAATAATTAAATGTTAATTATACATTTTTGTTGTTTGATTTTTTAATATAGCTGAATTATTTTTATTCTAATATTAGTACCATTTTTGTTAAATTGAGAACTGGTTAATGCTTTTTAAAGGTACAGGGCAGCTGGGGCACAGAGGTGAACCTATTTCTATAGGTAGGCAGGTATAGGACCAGCAGGCACCAGCACAGATATACGTTTTTTTGTTTATTTTTTTACCAGGTCAGAGAGGTGGCAGATACTATTGTTTATTTCCTGTTTGCTTGCAGAAAATGGTAAAATAGACCAAAAGAAACTTGCCTGGAAAATGAACTTTTATTCCCTGCTTAAGATTAATTCCTGAGGTGCCTCAGTGGCCATTTGATTTTGAGTTCATTTATTAATTTTTCATAATTAGTTTTTACATTTTATTGTCACATTAAGGACAAATCTCCACTACACTCTTGCTGGATCGTTTTCAAAATCCCTCCTTTGCCTCTTGAGGAAGCAGTCTGATTGGATGCAAAACAGCCAAGCACAGATGAAGTGTGTTCTTGCTACAAAACAGTGCCGTTTTGATTTTGGAAAACAACACATCTTTGACTTTCATTAGTAAATGAAACGTTGGGCCCTTTATTGGGTTAGTATATGTCTTATATTGTGAAATTGTGAGTATTTCCCTTGGTGGAAGTCCTGGGGTGGCTAGTCAGGCTATATCCTTAAATCCTTACATGTGTTAGCAGCATACTTTTTTAAACCATGATGGTGAATTGAGTCCAAATATGTGCCCCTGATTTAGTCTGCATAAGCTTGATTAAGTCGATGGCATCAAAATCTAACTCCAGCCAGGGACCCAAAGTTGGCAACCCTGTTTATATACACTATTTTTAATCTTTATACCTATATTTATATTTTATACTTATATTACTGTTAGAATTTTATATATATATATGTATATATATATATATGTATATATATGTATATATATATATATATATATATATATATATGTATATATATATATATATATATATATACACATATATATATAAATAATCTGCTGCAGATTTATGATCATGTGTTACAAAGATTTTGTTTACTGACTTTAATTGACTGTAGAATTTTAGAGCGGCACATGTACACTATTGAATGTATAGTAATGAGTCTTATATGTCTGGGAGATTAATTATATGGTGGACAGGTTGGGGGAAAAAACAAGCAATTATAGATTTTAACAGGTCAAAGATAAGCACAGTTAATTTTAAACAACCAGCGACCAATCACAATCAACCTTTAACCCCACATTTATAGCGACCAATCACAATCAACCTTTAACCCCGCCCACACTAGCAACAATTTGACTTTGAACCAATCAAAATCACATGTGTGCCCCTTTCTGCAGGCTGCAGATGCTTCCTCTCTAGTAAAGTGCTCCGCGACATAGCGAGTGACGCGAGGTGCGTCAGTAATAACCATCCGTGTAAAACACAAGCAGAGCAGGTCAAATAAACGAGTGAAATGAATTAAACGAAGCTTCGATTCATGAAAAACTGCCTCGATCATTTTTTGTAATCAAATTATTCAAATAATTCGAGTAATCGTTTCAGCCCTAATACAGTTGGAAGACAATACTGAGATGGGGGTAATTAGCTGTTTTTCATATGCTTAAATCTTCATTTCAACAATTGAACATTGTTGAGTACAACCCAATACATTTTAGTGAGCTACAGTGTGGCACTTTAGATTAAATTCCATATCAGTTTATACAACTGTACAAATTTAAGCCAAAAATCCAACCCTAACACATCCTGAACACTTCAGTACAGATGGTTAATTCAGTACAATCCACTGCTGTGTCAGTGCAGCTTGCTTATAGCTGTTACATTTTGTAATCTTATGCTGCTCCTGTCACAGTCATAAAATGGCTGCGCCATACTGATTTAATGCATTTGAGTAGTGTTCAGCACAATTTTTTCACTTCTTCACAGTGTAAGACTCTTTCACTAGGCTTGAGTGATGTGCAGTCTATGGTTTACTTTTGCTAGTACATTTTGCACTGTCCCTGCTCTTCAAGAGTAAATTAGCAATAAAATGAAACCATTACATTTAGTCATACCGTCAAATTCTGACACATTTTAATTCAATTCAGTATTATCAAACTTAGATCATGAGATATTTAATTTCAACCTATTAAGCTAAGAGGCCATTTGAAAAGAAAAGCTTCTGCTGCTTCACTGCCTCAGCAGTCTGCTATTAGAGCCATGAGTCATCGGCTGCAGACAGAGGACAATACACACACACACACACACACACACACACACACACACACACACACACACACACACACACACATAAACTACACTGCTGTTTAAAAGTGCATGCAAAAATAGCATCTTCCATCTTCTGTCTTTTTGTGTCACTCCATGCTTTCTTTGACAGATGACAGTGCAGAGAAGCATAATGAATGGAGAGACGGTTCACATGTGATGGGGATACTGGGACAATTGGTACAGTTTTGTCATATGTTTCCTGTCCAGCTCAGCCACTAGGTATGACCTGGTTTCCTCTTCTAAAGTGAATGAATGAAAATGTTTTTTTGTTAAATCCCATTTATAGCATGTTTTGGATATTCAGTGAGTTTAACAGTAATATTATAAATAACTATAAATAGCCTAAGGGCATCAATGACCGACAGAAGAGGGGGAAGGTGGATTGGGTAGTTATGCCTAGACCCAATTGTGTTAAGTCTAGGGAGAGGCCCTCTACCTCTCCACTCAGTAGCAGGGGCGCTGGGGAACGTGGAAAATGGCCCCAGAGTTTGGGGCCCTCCTCATTTTATGTTTTTGTGTTATCTGTATATAGTTATCTAGTTCATACCTGTTTGGGAGCACAATTGAGATCACAAATGACACGGAAAAATGATTAACAGCATTAAGATAATATCATTGGGCCAGATGCAAGAATATGTTCATATTTTTCTTCTTAAATCTGTCGTACTTTTCTCGTGAGGTGGAATTTACTAGTGAGCCACGTCTGATTCACCAAACACTCGTATCACCAGGAAACAGTCGTAAATGACCTTCGTAAACATGATGAATCCCACCTGTTCTAAATGAACACGTGTTCCCGAGAATAGTAAATTAACATGAATGACGCCCCAAAAATACCATATAAGGTCAGACGACCGGCAGGTTGTGGAGAAGCTCCATTCATGAAAATGGCACTAAAGACTAAGAATAAGAACTTTACGAGCTCTCAGACTGAGGCCCCGCTCTCAGAAATAGATCAACAGAAACACAGATTATTATTTAGTGTTAGTGGAATTAAAGGTCCTGAGAAAGACAAAGAATGAGGAAAAATGACCCGTGCTGTGAACGCTGTATCAGCTGTTGCAGCGTCACAGAAATAAAAACAAAAATGACTGAACATGAATTATACCAGAGGATGTCATCAGCCAGGGAGTTAAACTATTACTTCAATAAGCAACATTTCAATTAAATGAATAACAGTTATTAATAAATAGTCAGTTTATATTGTGGAAAAGTAACTGTGGACAAGTCGCTTTGTAGTTTCGGCCGCTTATATAATATATATATTGTACGCTTGCATTATATCATAGTTTCTATTGTCAATTTAAATGACTGATATATCTACCTAAATTGTTAAATAGCCTACTTCTTTATAAATAGCCTAATAATTTTACAAACAGAGTAAAGTCATCATGATTATGGATTCAGAAGTACAATTTAATGAACGGGACATAGTATACACTTGGTCATTACATCCCCTGTAGTTCACACCCATTACTCAGGGGTCTCTAAAATACTGACAATATAACATACGCTCAGCCTGCGGATCGACATTATTCATATTCTGTTAAGTGGTAGTCAGCATACAGTGATGTTAAAAAGAAAATCCAAGTCAGTTGATTCTGAAGCTCAACTGCTGATGTTACACCTGCTGCCGGACTGCTGTCAGCACAGACCTGCTAACACCTGGGATGACAACGCAGGGCAAGCCGGCAGAAGAAGTTTGAGATGAGGGTAACAGTTCAACAGCTCGACCTCGCTGTGTCTTTTGTGCTGTTAAACTACAGTAGGTTACATCACTCTGTAGTATAGCTATTGTGCTTGGCTGTATTGTATCATATAGTGTTGTTTGGTCTTGATACCCGTGTGGAGGTGTTATGTGTTCATTAAGTGATTATCATATCTTGCTTATATAGTATATGTTGTCACACCCCCCCCTCCCCCCGGAAACATTTTAGTTCCCCCAAAAGACATGATATTGTTGGCACACTGCCATTAGACAATTAGACAGTAACAGTCGTGTTTTATTGCTTTGGAGGACTGCAGGTTGGTTGTGCGTGACAGGTACGACAGGTCTAGACCACTCGTACATTTTGTTCGTACCTCAGAGAAAATCCAAAATACGAGAAAATTGGTGAATGCGGCAAATCCTCGTAAATCACTCGTACGCATGGTTTAAGAACGAATCTGTACGTACGAGTGGTTCTTGCATCTGGCCCATTAAATGTAAATAGTTTGACCTCGCCAGCAAAGCGAGGGAAGGTTATGGCAAAATTAAGAAAGGAGAAAATACAAATTGCATTTTGCAAGAAACCCATTTAACCCAGTCAGAACATAAAAAACTTTAAAAGTTTGGCTTTAAAAATATATATAACAGTACATACAGAAACGGCCGCAAACGAGGCGTCGTAATATTGTTGGCTAATTCGATACAATTTGAATGTGAGAAGGAATTCAAAGATAAAGAAGGAAGGTTTATTATGATAAGAGGAAAGATAGTGAACGAAGCAATAACACTAGTTAATGTATATGCGCCTCCTGAAAGTGATAGGCACTTCTTTAAATATCTATTTGATGTTGTAGCTGTAGAATCGGAGGGAATTACGATTTATGGTGGGGACACAAACATGGCGCTGTGTCATAGAAGTGATACTACGAGCCTTAAAAGAAACAAAAAACAGCTATCAAGATTTGTCAATATGTCTCTGGAGGATATGGGTTTAGTCGATGTATGGAGAACTCTGCATCCATTGGAGAGAGAGTACACATATTATATTGCTGTCCACAAAACACATTCAAGAATAGATTACTTCTTTGTGAGTGTTGGAGACTGTCACCTGGTGGAGGAATGTAGTATTGGAGGGGCAGTAATGTCAGACCACAACCCACTCTACTTGAAAACATTTTTAAACAATATAAAACGACAAACAGCATGGAGACTAAATACAAGCTTATTGAACAGCGAACAGAGAAAGGAAAGGATTAAAACAGAAATGAGGACATACATTGAGGAAATGATAATGGTGAAGTGGATCCAGTAATATTTTGGGATGCCATGAAAGATGTTATCAGGGGGAAATTAATAACTGAAATAGCACTGATTAAGAAGACAAGACTAGAAACATACAAAGAATGCACTAAAGACCTGAGAGAATTAGAAAAAATTATCAGAATACAAAAGACCAAAAAGTGTATCAAGAAATCAAGGATCTTAAAATCTAAATAAGTGACATATTGATGGATGAAGTAGAAAAAAGAAATAAGTATCTGAAACAGCACTATTATGAAACAGGCTCAAGAGCTACCAGAGTATTGGCAAAACGTATAAGACAACAGCAAGCGATCAATAGTATACATAAAATTAAGGACCCTCATACACAGGAGTTGTTATGTTCACCAGAGGATACAGAGAAGGCCTTTGAGGATTACTACAGTAATTTATACTCTCAACCTGCTTCAGAATCAAAATCAATGGTAGTCTGACTGATAGGATAAAGCTTCAAAGATCAACTAGACAAGGATGTTGCCTGTCACCGACACTATTCACTCTTTTTATTGAACCGTTAGCTCAGGCAATTCGACAGAATGATGAAATCAAAGGAGTAACTGTAAATGGAACGGAACACAAGATAGGTCTTTTTGCTGATGATGTCATAGCCTATCTTGAGCACCCAGATGACTCACTCCCTGCACTGATAAAATTATTTGAAACATTTGGACACCTCTCAGGATACAAAATAAATACATCAAAAACGCAGGTCTTAACACTCCATTATATTCCTTCAAGATTGGTACAAGAATCAATTAATTTCAATTGGAATCTAAAAAAGATTAAATACTTGGGGGTCTATATCACTAAATATCCAAATAAATTATACAAGGCAAATTACAATAGTATAAATCAAGATGTCCAGAAGGATATTGAAAGATGGTCTATACTATCATTAGACTTCAGCTCAAGAATAGAGATTATCAGAATGAATATACTACCTAGGTTTTTATACTTGTTTCAGTCTCTACCTATAGATGTTCCACAAACTCAATTTATGAACTGGGATAGAATAATATCGAGATTCTTCTGGGGAGGCAAAAGACCCAGACTAAGGTACGAAACCCTCCAGCTACCTAAAGACAGGGGAGGCATGGGCATCCCAAAATTGAAAGAATATTAGCATGCAGCCCAGCTCAGGTATGTGGCATGCTGGTGTAAACCAAATTATGTGGGAAAGTGGAAAGATGTGGGGAAAAAAATGTGATGGTTACCCTATCCAGAGAATCATTGGCGATAGAGAAATTTACAAAAAAATACAGAAAGGTATGGACCCGATTACCTCATTCACTCTAGAGCTGTGGTTCTGAGTAACCAGACAGCATAAAATAGAGGATATAAATCAATTAAAATGGGTAGCATTTGATAACAGTTTTAAACTGAGTCAACTTGATAAGGGATTCAAATTATGGATAGCTAAGGGAATTACAGCATGGTGTAACTTGGAAGAGAAAGGAGCTGGAGAGTTTTCAAAATATGAAGGACAAGTACAACCTGGGGAAACATGACTCGTACAGATATTTGCAGTTAAGGGATTATTATACGAAATAAATTAAAAGAGATCCTTACATAGAAGTGAGTGGTGTGACTCAAATCATAATGGAGTCTTACAAAGGAAACCCAATCAGACTTATATCTGCACTATACCAAGCATTGACAGCAAATAAGAACTCAACCAACTATATTAAGGAGAAATGGGAAGCAGAATTTGGTATAGAAATCACAGACACAGAATGGCAAGATATGTGGAAGATGCATCAAACATCCACTAATTCTTGGACATGGAGGGAGTTCTCCTGGAAGAACTTAGTACACTACTTTATCATGCCTAAGATTAACAATAAATATTCAAATACTAATCATAGGTGCTGGCGAGAATGTGGTGAATTAGATGCGGACCATGCTCATGTCTTTTGGAAATGTTGTAAGTTGTCACGGTTTTGGGAAATGGTGCAAAATACTCTGCAAAAGATACTAGGATATAATATTCCTATGGACTGTAAAACTTTATATATGTGTAATTTCAACGAGGGAAATGTACATGTAAGTGATATCTGGTAAAGATTTTACTGATAGCTAGTCAAAAGGCTATAACCAGAAAGTGGTGTAAACCTGATAACGACCAATGGTTGGAATTAGTGGAAGAAATCTACCTGATGGAGAGGATGACATTTTGCATGAGACTGCAGGAGGAGCAGGGAGAGCAAAAATGGGACAAATGGACACAATTTAAAAACACAGACGAAAAATGGACATGATGACTCAGGAAATGAAGACTTGAAAATGCAAAGAATGAGACTCCCCTAATGGTAATGTTTTTTGTTTTATTTGTTTGTTCCATTTTCATTTTCTTTTTTGTGATGTCCTTTTGTTGTTGAAAAAAAGGAAAAACTAATAAAAATCAAAGTAAAAAAACCCCAAAAAACATTTATAGCAGATTTATGGTTTGTCTCAAGTCTTCAGCACAGACTGTGAGCAAAATGTTTGTGCATGTTCATTAAGCCACTGTTGAAGTCCAGAACTGTAAACTTAACACTTGAGATTCTGACTCAAGATTGACTTGTTTCAATAATAATGAGTGGAACAGAGTTGACTTTTAGGATCAAATTGACCTGTCCTCAATGACCAATGACTTAAATTAACTAGTCCTAAAGAAACACTTTGACCTTGGATTCTAAAGATTTAAAACACAGCTCTGGGAAAAGTCCCAAATGTTAACATTTAAACATAAAGGCGGTTAGTTAGGGTCTCAATAGATATCTCAGTAATGACATGACTTGTTCTGAAGGGCTTGATACTTGAATTGTTCTAGAAGATAGGAAACATGAATTGCTGTTAACGACTTGTGACTTGACTTATCTTAATACTTTTGACTTAAAAGAAAACTCCAAATAATAACAATAATAATAATAATATGCCTTTCAAAGCACTCAAGGACACCTTACAAGGCACATAAAAAACAACAACAGTACATCAAATAATATAAATCAGGTAACATTTAGTGCAAAGATAAAGAATAAATATAAATGTGACTACAAAGTGCATAATCAGACCTGCCAGATCCACAATGAGAGATCATAGCCTCTGCATTAGTCAGTTTATAGTTACTGTTTTTGCCTTGTTTTATCCTGAGGGTTTTTATTGTTGCCTGAGTGTTATTTGTGCACTCTCAAAATTTGAAGTTTATGGATTTGGATAACTTTAAAACACTACAGTTAATGTATAGAGCACATTGTAAAACACTTCCGGACTGTATCCAATGGTTATTCACAAAGAGGACAAGCACTTATCCACTGAGGGGAATTCTCATTTTTGAAAGGAATTATTGTGACATTGAATTGAAAGAAAGTAAAAAATATGGTTATTATTATTATTGTTGACACTTGCATTTAGCAATTTTTCACTTTCAGCCTTTTCACACTTTTTTTGCAAGAAAGATAAATAGTTCAGCAATCTCTGAGTTCTCTGAGGCTCAGGAGGTAGAGCGGTCGTCCTCCAATTGGAAGATCGGCGGTTCGATTCCCGGCTCCTCTAGTCCACATGTCGATGTGTCCTTGGGCAAGAACCCCAAATTGCTACCGTTGCTGCGCCAACTGTGTATGAATGTATAAATGGTTGACTTCCTCTGATGAGCAGGTTGGCACCCCTGTGTGGTAGCCCCTTCCATCAGTGTATGAATGTGAGTGAGTTGTTGTAGTGTAAAGCGCTTTGAGTGGTCGAAAAGACTAGAAAGGCGCTATATAAGAACAGTCCATTTACCAATTAATTGCTAAGAGTTTTGAGTAATGTTATTCAGTTTGATCTTGAGGTTGAGCTTGCACTTTGTTTAGATATATTTCTGCTATTAGCTGTAACTCTTAAATGGTAGACAGTCGTTAAGACTTTTGAAACTTTTTTTTTTAAATAGAGGTTTCAGCAGTAGTTGTGTTAAGCTGCATTGTCATATTTGTAATGTTTTCAAACCCAGTGAATAAATAACAACAAACAACAATAACCAAAAAACTTTATCATTGTCATTTCTTAGAATTCTTATTTTAAGAGCAGCCCTGTCTTAAAATAAGGAAAACAATCTTTTGCCTTTGCTTGAATAATTTGTAATCTATTGCCTTACCTTTTTACTGGTTACTGGTCTTTTTTTACTTTCTTAGAAATCAGTTTTTGCAGTGTAGGCCCCGTCCTTGAAATAAATACATCCCAACAATCCTGTTTTCCCTGTATTTGCACCTCCTCTCCTACTGTGCTCCCATTTAGTTGTTTCTCCCAGGACACACCTATAATATGCATGCCCTCAACCTTTATTATGAATAATTGTCATACAAACAAATGTTCTTTTGTTTGTTTGTCTGATGTTAATCAAATTGCCAGATCATCTAAAAAATACAATCTACACACACAATCCACGCACTATGTAACAACAGGGCATGTGCACAGCTACTGTCTGGCTGCCATCTCAGCCAGTATAACTAAGTTTGACAGATTTTGAGATACGCTTTTGCATCATTAGTTAACAGTTGGCAAAAGATTCATCAACCAATCAAAACGTAATCCTTCACATCCATCCCGACTGATTTTCATAATATTCTATAGATCCTAAATGATCTGATGAGGATGAATATTTGATTTTAGAATAGAATTCCTGCTGATCATAAAAGTATGTGGTGCTATTAACAGCACAATCATTAAATCAATTTACAACATAACAAACCTCCATTAATCTCTGCCGCTGGAGTGGCTGTGGAGGATAGAGTTGAAATTAATGCCTGAGATGTAGACTAGAGTGGGCTCAAAAGTAAGGCGCCAAATCCATGAATAGAGGACGAGATACATGAGCGAAGAGGAGAAATATGCCTTTGATGTGTGGTAAATGTATTAACATTCTCCCATTTCTACCAGGAGGTAATTGGAGTGTTGGTTTGCAGAGGTTTAACTTTCAGCTGAGGATTTAATGTTAATTGATTTTTTTTTTTTTTTTAATAATAAAATGATTTTTCCATGGGTTAGTGCCTTACACTTATAAAAGGCTTAATCCTTAATCCAAATGTAAACAAAACACATTTATCTTTCATATGTACAAACAGTGGAGAAAATATATTTTAAGATATGATTGGTTGGAAAAAGATGATGATATTACAGTGTGACAAGATACACTAAAATGTATTTTATCAAAAAGATCCTAGATGGAAGTTTAATTATTATTGTGATTAAATCAGTTTCTATTTATTTTCTCTCTCCAATACCCTCTCTCAAAAACTGGCTACATGTTAGAGAGCATATCAATCTGGTATGACTTCACCTAAACATTTCTCCTGACGATGGTTTCATAGAAAACCTGAAAACTTGAAACACTTTTAGTATTATAGTCACACAGTGCCATTCTCACTTAGCTTCAAGAATAAACCAATTTCTTATTTATGAGTACAATGAAATTTGAAACAGATAAAAGTTATGGGGCTGCTGTAGCAGAGGTGCACCCATAACCACAGGAACACATGTGCATACACACACTCTCTCATTAGGTATGAATGTACAACAGAAATCCACGGGATGTAGTTAAAATATAAACTGCTGCTAATCTTGCTATCAGCCTTGATTCACATTCATCATCCAAGCAGCTATGATTAATTTCTGGAGCAGCCACCACTCTGATAACACTGCTGAGATATTCACAGGCCTCAGCTTTGGCCTTATCTTATTTAGCTCGAGGCCATGTGACACACACAAATTCTCTTAACAAGAACACAGCCGATACACAAAGCCTTGAGAGCATCATTTAAAATGCAGCAGATGGTACATAGTGATGCAACAGCAGCTGAGCTGAAGGTGTAAGGCTGCTCAGTATGGACCGGATATACAATGCTGCATCTTCACTGCCGTTCTTGATTTTTGGGGGGTATTTGTCCCACCTTTGCTGTCTTTCTTTTATTCTCATACTCTCATACTCTCATACCATCATCAGCTCTGACAATAGTAGCAAAAACGCTGAGTGTCAGCTGCCTTTCCTCTCCTTGCTGCTGCCTCCAACCTTTGTGACAGGGCTGCTGTTTTTAATCCACACCATCAAACCTGTAAGATTCTACAATTCTCAATTAAACAAGCTTTAAATCAGTCATCCATAATGATGATTTGATATTAACTACTGTAATAGCCTTGGTAAAAGCACAGTGCCTGTATGAGTCAATCTGTGTGTGTGTGCAAGTGTATGTGTGTGTACCATGCTGAGGTTGTTAATATTTACAAGCCGGAACCATGTAGCGCTTTAAAGCTAATCTAAAGGTCTTCCTCCATCACCGGAGGTATGCACTGGGAGCAAAATGGAGATCCTGTTGAGATGCATACAGTACACACACACACACAAACACACACGTGTTCACATCCGCAAGTCCACCGGCTCTATATTCCCAGTGGAGGCGAGGTGAGAGCAGCAAAATGGGAGTTATTGGAACAGTCATCTTTCCCTCTGTTATTTATCCAACTCAAAATATATTCCCTCTTTAACATTTACTCCTTACAGTAAGATAGACATATACATATATATGTAGAAAAGTAAAGAAGCCTACTATTTGTTTCTACTCATTGACTTTATGAAGCATTGCGTTAGTTCGTGCAGGAAACAGAAGTCATGTGCCCCAGCTGACTTAATCAGCATACCTTATCCCATTCTATTCTTCAATGAGTTTCTGAGGTCTGCAGCATGCTTGCTGCTTCACATTGATAGTTCACATAACAGTAGAATTGCCTCTTCAGGATGTATCCCTACGTCCTGATTCTAAAATGTACTTCTGAGGTCAGCAGCATGCTTGCTGCTACACATAGATGTATCCATAGTCTGGCTAATGCTTAGCATGGGCATTATCTAGGCTTGGCGTTGGGTTCCATGGTTTTAGGGGTTTTGCATTGCGCTCCCTGTTTTAGCTCAGCATGCTGCTGGCTAATCCAGGAAGCATTTTAGAGTGGAGCCTTCAGCACCAAGCAAAACTGTATTCCATTTGTTGGAATAAATGGTTTGATCTATGACAAGAGTGTTCCTGACTGAAAATGCAGTAAGTGATATAACTGCTTTTATAAAATTCAAAATGGCAAGTTTTGGGCACATTTTTCTTTTCTTTTTTTTTTTTAGAACAGTTTGACAGGTTTATTTGGCTTCTGGAAGTATTTGTGTATTGGTGCAGGTATAGGTGTTTTATTACAATAAATACAGGCAGGGCCGGCCTTAGGATTTTGGTGGCCCTAAACAAGATATTATATGTGGCCCCAAAACACTTACAGCACAAGCACCAAATCACACACCGCTCATAACTGGATGAAGATGATGATGATGATGTAAACTTTATTGATCCCCTTGAGGAAATTTAGGGAAATGAACAAGATGAACACATACACACAAACTAGAGATAAGCAAATCAATTAACAGCAAATCTCTTACTTTATTTTAAAACATCTATTAACAATATATTAAAATATGAGCAGTTAAGAAAAAAGTATTCATAATGATTAATATTAATGTCAACATATTTACATGATAAAAGCAACACTCCTGCACATCACAAGCTCTATAAGTAAAGACAAATGAACACCAGTAAAACCAAAACTATTTTGATAAAATGAACAGCAAGGAACAATCCTTATCAGAGTGCAAATGAACATGAACACCAACTGAGGTAGATGTGCCTGGTGCAGCGGAAGATCCTCCAAAATACTTCAGTAATGACCCTGAAAATATTATACATTAGATTATTATTTTTAAATATAGGCTGGAAGAAATTACACAGGTACATCACATGTATCAGGTCTATACATTAAACACACAACAAATGACAACAATTTTCAGAACATGCAAATTATCCAATAATCTTAATATTTCCAAATATGATCTAAAAAGATGCAATTTAACATAGCTAGAAAGTTAATAGTTAACCTGGAAGAATTTGGGGCAATTTAGACATTTGATAAATGATACAAATATATATTTATAAATGATGTTGTAATTCTACTTAAGTTGGCAAGAAAATAGCAAGAAAAGCTTGTTCTATTGAAAAACATATCAGCTAAAATTAATCATACATTCATTACTTTCTAGCCACTGTTAGCCAGGTTAAAATGATTGTGGCTATGTTCACTTTAATTTGTTCAAAATTAAAAGACAACTCTAAAGTTGCCAAAAAAAACAACCACACAAAAACATTGTTAAGAAGCTAACAACCAAAGCTAGCCATACAATCAAGGAGGTTATTTGGTTATTAGTTATGTTTACAATTCCACTTGGGTTAGCTAGCAAGCTAACAAAAAACAAGCATGTTCTAATAAAAAATGCTTCAGACTCATCAGCTAAGTATTATAATGATTCTATTATGTCTAACCATCATATCAAGTTAAAATGAACTGTGGCTATTTACTGTTAAATTTGTTCAAAAATACAACTTTGATGTTTCAAGAAACACCAAATTCATTATGATAGATTCAATAAATAATGCATACCTTTATTCTGTCTTCTTTTTCCATCTCCAATTTTCTTTTTTTTCGTCCTTCAGCCACGATCCCAAATGTTCTTTTAAGAGCCATTTATCTAAGGTTGGGGTCATCAAAATAAATAAGTTCCTCATTGAGATGTAATGTAGTTAACAACAGCTGATTAACTAATGGCGCTGTTCCTATCTTGCCTAACCATTACGTCACACACAATGCGTCTACGTAACCACGGCAACACGCTGCATCCAGAGCCCTGTGACCTCTGGTTGCAACTGTTGTAGCTATAAAACGGTGGATAAGTTGATTTGAGCATCATGTAACCCTGCAAAACAACCCGTTTCCCCGCCAGGGCTTCATTCATCTGTCATACCATGATATTTGGACAGTCTAGAAGGGCCACACAATTACATTACTTACTTTATCCCAGTTTAAGTTAGCATGCTGCTAACTGGAAGTTAGCAGTTAGATTCTCAATATTTAAAATCTCCTCATGTGAACTACACAGAGATGTATCTGCTGGTGATAGGCTTAATCAACGTTGTGTGAACTCATTTGACAAGGGCTTAAATGTAACGGACGTTGATTTATATGTAAAAGTCCAACACTGCAGTTTGTGAGGCAGGCATGTGCGCCCCCCCCCCCCCTAATGGTTGTGGCCCTAAACAACCGCATAGACCGTTTATGCCACGGGCCGGCCCTGAACTACTGAAACTAAGAGATGAGTGCATTTGCTTGTGTGGGAGATCAAAAAAGGGGAAATTCCACCAATAGTGTGGAATTTCCCCTTAGTTCAGGTATACCAGCTGTATTAAGTTTTTCAACAGACCCTTATCATGTAAGACTGAAAACTATACCTAAGATGTTAGCTACAAATTTCTGCCCCTCCCCCTCTCTCTTTGAGATATGATGGAGCCTGACCATTAAGAGCTTTGAAAATGAGGAGAAGGATTTTTAATTCTATTCTTGATTTTACAGGAAGCCAATGCAGTGAAGTTAAAATGGAGTAATATGATCTCTCTTTCTAGTTTTTGTCAGAACGCGTGCAGCTGCATTCTGGATCAGCTGGAGAGTCTTTAGAGACTTGTTAGGGCAGCCTGATAATAATGAATTACAATAATCCAGCCTAGAAGTAACAAATGCATGGATTAGTTTTCTAGCGTCATTTTAAGACAGAATGTGTCTAATTTGTAATATTACGCAGATGAAAAAAGGCAGTTGTAGCCCAGGCTCTAAAATGACGCCCTTTAATATTAGAACTACCCCTTTAAAGTAATTCATTTCAATTGATAAATAAACAATTAATTGGAAAGTCAGTAAATTCCTTAAAACTATTCATTTTATTTTGAAACAAATAAATAATTCATTCAAGTCTTTGATTATAGATTATATGCACTAAAAACTGTTAAGTGTTGATCTAAAAACAACATTTGAAGTAAATGTCATTCAATTAACTCATAAATTATACATCTGTTAAAAGTTGTTCTAAAAGCTGTTTAAAATCGAGAAACGATGTACATAAAGGAAGAAACACAACTAAGGTGTTTTCCAAGCAGCAGTGAAGGGCTCAGTATGACAGGATCCCCAATTAGCAAATCAGTGAACCCCATGAGCCCCAGGTGATAGGGCTCTTCCTATCACCACTTCCTGTTACGAAAAAACATCTCGCGCTGGCCGCCTCGTGTGCTGTTGAACACAGAGAGATTAGATCTGTTGTCATCCGAGGTGCTAATGGTGCTAGCTGTCTGAAGCTGTTTTGTGATGCTAATGTACTGTTAGCTTGGGCCTAGCCACTTAGCTGGCATGATTATCTGGTGTCCTGTGCAATAGAGATACCAATTATTTTGGTTGTTGTTTACAAGAAATGATGTTGAGACTATTTGATTTATGTTTATTTTATGTTTATGGTAATTAAAGAGGTAAATATTTAGTGCATTCTCTCACTATTACCGGTGCAGGGGGAGATTATCAAGCACGCTAAGCCTCAATGCCTCTAGTCACTATTAATGTTTACTGTATTTAATGCAATTTTGACCACTCCATGGTATTTTTATTTTATTATTGTAAAAAAGACTTTTGTCAGTTACTATCAATAGTTATTAATGTCAATCTAGTATTTGAACATGATTATAAGAAGCACTTTTATATGTATTAATAGTTTCACAACTGCAAATGAACACTTGAAACTAAAGATATATTTTTGTTGTACAACTAAACCTTTTGAGAACATGATTTGAACTAATTAATACAAAATAGTACAATTAATTGGTAATAATTCATGGGAGATTAGAAAATGAACATGATTTATGCAGACAGAGTATGAATATAATAAGACATTTGGATTTCATCTGGCCTGCCTTAGGTTAGGTTTTTGGTGATACCATTAAAAGGTGCAGCCTCATTCCACCGTCCACTGGAGCACTTCCTGCCGGACTCGTGCAAGGCTTCAGGTCCCCAGATCCAGAGATTCCCAGTGTGAACTGGGTGGCGAGCCGAACCGAACCACTGGTATTGAATCCGAAACGTGTGCAGGATTCCTTGATTCCCCCTCACGGACTGTGTGGTAGGACTAAAATAAACACTGATACACCGACATTGATCGGAGAAGGGCCCCAATGCAATAAGGACTAACTTTGGGAAAAAGGGTTTTATTTTGCCGGCTTTATTATTTTAGTTTGTTATTTTTCATTCATTGTTTTTCTAACAAGCTGTTGTATTTACAGTTGATTTGTTAGCTTGTAATAACAAGTGGCCACAAAAATTCAAACCATTGTTGTCCGTGTCATTATTGATGTTCAAAGTACTGGCTCTTAAAAACTCAGTGTCTTCTGTTACTGGTCCAGTTATTACTATTGATCATTACTTACCTGTGCTCTGTTACTACATCGTGACAAGGGTTACACAGTCCTTGAAATGTGTTTTATGTGGAAATTGAAGGATGAATCCTGATCAAATATAACTCCTAGATTCCTTACAGTGGTGCTGAAGGCCAGAGTAATGCCATCCAGAGTAGTTATATCATCAGATAAAATCAGAATAAGTAATCTCTGTTGTATTGAGACATGGTATTGAATTCAGTACTGATGGAATTACTTCCTTAAATTTATTGACAGCACTATCAGACAGACATCTAGTAAGAACATGTCTGTCCAGTGGTGTATAGTCCAGTAGCAGAAATTCAAATGTTATTAAGTAATGGTCTGATGAAGAAGGATTATGAGGGAAAACTATTAAATGTTCAACTTCAATACCATATGTCAGAACAAGGTCGAGGGTGTGGTTATAACAGTGAGTGAGTTCATTCACATTTTGGGAAAAAACAATTGAATATAATAATGAAATAAATGCAGTGTTAAGGCTGTTATTATTAACATCCACATGAATAAGTCACCTACTATAATTACTTTATCAGTACTGAGGACTAAATTTGATAAAAACTCTAAAAAATGTGGCGTACGGGCCAGGAGGACAGTACACTATAACAAATAAAACTGTCTTTTTCCAAGTTTTCCAGGCTGGATGAGAAAGGCTGAGAACAAGACTTTCAAATGATTTATAACTAAGCTTAGATCTGGGGTTGATTATATAAAGGTATTGAAACACTGCAGCCATGAACAGAGTCTGTAATGTGGGCATGGCATATCTACCCTGATTTCAAAACATGGTTAACCCTCCTTTTGTCCTCTTGTCAATTTTGACCTGGGAGGACAACAGGCGTTGTCGAGTAAAAACTGTGTTAATAAATTGGAATAAAGTTGGCTGAAAAGGTCTAACACAGCACTGGGTGATAATTTATACCTTATGTGTCACATCCTGTGTTAGTTTGTGTTTTATTTTGGAAAGTTGTTCTCCCCTTGTGTATTTTCTTAGTTTTACTTCCTGTGTTTCCCCTGCCTTGGTTGATTTCCTCATGTGTTTCACCTGTCTTGTGTCGCTCACCTGTGTCCTGTTAGTGATTACTCCACGTCTATATAGGTTTTGGTTTTCTGTTCAGTCTTTGTCCGAGTCTCTGTCTTTCTGCTGTGTTTTGTACTGTGGAGTTTTTGCCAGTGTTCACTCGGCCTGTGTTTTTCTGTTAAGTTGTTTATTCCTGGTTTGGCCAATAAAGTGCCGGTTACCCGAGACTGTCTGAATTTTTGGGTCCATCTGCGCTACTCATCGAAACATTATGCTTTACAAGCAGTCGGACAATTTTGACCCAGTAGGACAAAAGTTGCAGGATCGACAGGAAGACAGGAGGGTTAAATAAAAAAGAAAAACACAATAACTCACAGTCATTAATGACATTTTTTGCAAACATTATTTACAACAAGATGCATGGGGCCACATACTGTTGGGATCCAATCAGAATGAATAGACAAGAGTGAGTGAGTTTGCTACTTGTAGCTACCTGCAGGTGATTATTGACGAAGAATAGCATGGTTGAAACACTGGAAGATATCGTCTTTCAGTGCCTTAAACTATACAATACGGACACAAACAGTTTCTCAGATGGTTACTTCTCTTTTTGTTTGATGTTTATAGTAGATTATTCCTACACAAACTTGTATGTAAAAACAGCGATTACATGAGAGGCACAAACTGAAGTCCCGTCCAAAAAGATGTTGCCACAACATATTATGGATAGATTGTGAAGTTACCTAATATATTTAAAAGCTGCTATATTTGTGTTGGTGTCGTGCTGTCCATTTAAAGTTATGAATACCTTATTTTAGAGCAGAAGTCATTTCATATGACGTGGTGATCAAAAGCTAATGTAAACAAGTCTATGTAATGTTTGTACAGTGCCTATAAAAAGTATTCACCCCCTTGGATGTTTTCCCCCTTTATTGCTTTTAAAAATTGATTCATGGTCAATATAATGTGACAAAAAACACCTATTTAATGTCAAAGTGAAAACAGATTTCTACAAAATAATGTCAATTAATAAAAAATATATAATGTAAGATATGTGATGGCATAAATATTCAACCCCTTCAAGTCAGTATTTAGTAGATGCACCTTTGGCCACGATCACAGCACTGAGTCTGTGTGGATAGGTCTCAGTCAGGCTCACACATCTGGACACAGCAATTTTACTCCATTCTTCTTTGCAAAACTGCTCAAGCTCTGTCATGTTGCAAGAGGATCAGACATGAGCAGCCTTTTTCAAGTCCAGCCACCAATTCTCTATTGGATTGAGTTCTGGGCTTTGACTCAGCCACTCCAGAACATTCACCTTGTTGTCTTTAAACCATTTCTGTGTAGCTTTCACTGTATGTTTCATGTAATTGTCTTGCTGGAAAATAAATCTTCTCTCGAATCGTAGTTCTCTTGCAGACTGAATCATATTGTCCTCCAGGATTTCATTATATTTTACTCTCTACCTTTACAAGCCTCCCAAGGCCTGCTGCCATGAAGCTTCCCCACAGCATGATGCTGCCACCACCATGCTTCACGGTGGGGATGGTGTGTTTGTGGTGATGTGTAGTGTTTGATGACAGCGTCTAGACTGATGCCAAAAAGCTCCATTTTGGTCTCATCAGACCAAAGAATCTTCTTCCAGTGGCTTTCTCTTTGCCACTCTCCCATAAAGCAACAGTTGTATGCAGAATCTTTCCCACCTCAGCTGCTGAAGCTTTTAACTCCTTCAGAGTAGTCACAGGTGTTTTGGTGACCTCCTTCACCCGTCTCCTTCTTGCATGGTCACTCAGTTTGTGAGGACGGCCTGCTCTAGGCAGATTTACACATGTGCCATATTCCTGGATTTAACTGAACTCCAGTTTCTTGGAGTGTACTTTTGTCTTCATGGTGTAATTGTAGCAAGAATACAGATGAACCAGTGAGTGGACCTACCAGACACAGGTGTTTTAAACTATAATCACTTGTGACACATTCACTGCACACAGGTGATCTCAATTTCACTATTTATGAGAATACTAACAATAATTGGCTGGACCTTTATTTAATTAGGTCAGTCACTTTAAAGGGGGTGAATATTCATGCAATAACATATTTTACACATTATATTGACCATGTACCTTGTGGTACACTCAGTCCTCTATGCATAATTTTACAATTAGTGGCTCACGTCTGTGTTGTCTCTGATTACTTGCCTTCAGGATTAAATGGCATGAACTTTGAATATGTAATCAGATATTAAGTGCACAGACACACACACAGGAACCACATGCACATATAAACATGGTCCCAGATCCCAGAGGGGAGGTCGAGAATCTAACGAGAACCCAGACGAGCTGAAACCATAACAGAGAGACCCATGAAAGAAGACGTGGTATTTTAATCTTTTTCTGCTCCTACGTCAATGTGCACTCTGTTTGCATGGACTTTCTCATGCAAAAATTTCCCATGGAAGCATATTCAAAATTGCTCTTGTTACTCTCCCTGGGCAGTATCAATACAGACTGATTAAAACAATACACAATCATTTATTCTAAAAAAGTGTAGTTTTCCTTTTAAAGATTCCACACACACCTACAGACACACACCTATATGTATTTATACATAATATACATACATAATTTAATATCAATATTTGTAAAGCCATTTATTTTTGTTTTCCACTTGCCTGTTAATTTGCAGTGCAAACATTTCATGGAGATGCTCACCAGTCAGCAGCAGATGTAATGAGCAGAGTGGGAGCACAAGTCTTCTCACCATTTGTAAGGAAACTCTCTTTAATGTGATTGTTTGTGTGAGTGAGATTCTGCAGCTGACACAAGGGCCAACAATGGGTCATCAACAGTGTGACTGGTGACATAGATTTCATGTGTGCATTGTTTTGCTTACAAAACAAACTGTCCACGAGTTTGCCTGGTTGTGTAGGCCTATGTTTGTTTCCTGATGATTATGTATATAATGAAACATAGTGCGATGACAGGGACCAGGATGATCTTACCTGCAAGTGCCACTAACTTCTCTCTGTAACATGTCGGCCTATAAATCTAGCAGTATCTTCATCAGTACTTGAAATCACCAATAACACGCTTTTTAAAACTAGTTCCCTTGATTGCAAGTTAGTGGGTCAGAATGGGTCATTGTTGTCACTGACTATTGTATTTAGAATTGGAGAAAATTACTACAATTACTATTGTTGCCATATCTTTGACAAATTTAAAGCTGCAACCACATGTTTTGGTGAAATATAGTAATTGATGAAAGACATTGAAAATGACCAAATCTCTCTCTATTGTCAAGGAAATGTGCCTAAATTAGCCCTTGTCTTAAGATATAAACACATCCTACAACCTATACCTTCCAACACCTCCAAGGTTGTTACATGTTGTATTGTTAGCTAACAAACTAACTACCAAGTGCTGCACTTTCTCTCTCTCTCTCTCTCTCGTTGAAAGCCGTGCAACATGTCATGGAAGCGGGGCAGGCACAAAGGACTGCAAGCTAGACTAACTGCTAACTCATACTAGAATGTAGTTACAACAATCATGCTGGCTAATGTTCTCTATCTGGGCAGCAAAATGGATTATATAAACCCCAATCTCTACTGGTCACTTGCACTTGTTGTCATGCACCAGCTGTCAACATCGAACCCAGACGTGTACTTTTTCTCTAAATCCACTTTAATGTACTGTGCGTCATAATTGTTGTTGTTGCACTGCTGTGGGCTGTAAGGAACATCATTTAGTTTTCAGTTAAAGCAAGTACACCATAAAAAGGACTATAAACTATCTTAAATCTTGAATGTTTCAACATTTTTAAGAAGATTCACTGTTTTCATAGAACAGGTTTGGCGTGTTTTCACATTAATGGAGCTGTGCTAGCTGCTTCCAGTCTTTTTGTTAAGCTAGTCTAATAACCCTAAACAATCTCTGTACTGGAAGCACAGAGGTGAAATCCATACAATTCTTTAGAACATTTCTACATGTCAGTTCCTATAAAAAGAAAAGAAAATGCTTCTCTAACTTTATAAAAGCAACAGTCTTCCACATTGTTTCTTTTTTCCTCTTTTACTTTACTGTGCCCTTAGCTCATCCTCATTGCTGTCATTTCTGAGAAATGTTAAATCAATCAACCAATCAATCTTTGGCGACAGTAGCAAGGAAAAACTCTTTTAACTGGAAGAAACCTGAGGCACAACCAGGCTGTTGTGTTGCTGAATAAGACAACTTTGTATGTAATTAACTTCACTTTATGTCAAAGTAACAAACGGCGTAGCCGCCACAAGGTAGTTACAGGTAACATGCATATTCTTCTTCTACGCTGGAAAACCTCGCCTTCTTCTGGTGTTTACTCAAGTTACTACAACTCCTGTACTCATACTACCACCTAGTGTTCAGGCTGAAACATTGAAACATCACATATCCCCCTTAATAAGCAAACATGTACCGAACTATACAGAGTATTTCAACTCTTCAAATAAAGACAATTTTCTTACTGTTTCCTTTATACTAATACAGTATGTGCTTAGAATAAACAACATAAAAATGTGCCTTATTTTGTTTTTCAGAAAACTCAATCAACTTATATTTTCACCTTAGTGATTTCTCAGTAGTTATTTACTCTTAGGAGGATTTTACACAAAAATGAACACTGTTTTAATGTATTCAACTCCTGCAAAATAAAAATAAGAGTTAACATTTCCTTCCTGCCTTTGTACTCATTTTTTACTTTTTCTTTCCTGCAAGACATTATTAAACAACAACGTTTTTAGTCCACTCGGACACTCTTCTGAGCCTGACTGGTCTGGTATGTGGTGTGTGTTGCACTGGTTGTGGTACAGCCGGTATAGCTGGTGTAGCTTCAAAGTCCAGAGGTAGCAGTTCATTGTCACTCTCCTTCCCCTGAAGAGAGGCAGGTGTGAGGTGAGATGCATTCCACCACTGTCCATCTGACAGTAGGTAGGTGTATTGTCCTCTTTTTTCCATAACTTTGAGTGGTCTGGAAAACTTGCACTGTGCCTTAGGGAGAATACCAGGCTTCTTCACCCGCACATATGACCCACATGCGAAGGATACAGCGGTGGCACCCCGTTTCTGATCAGTGTGTGCTTTACTCTTTTTCTGTTTTTCTCCTACTCTGATGGCGACCTGTTGTGATGACAGTGGTGCACTGTATGGAAGTGGACGTCCAGCCACATGAAGTTTAGTGCGCATAGGTCGACCATGCAACAGTTCAGCTGATGAGAGCTGAGTCGTGGAGTGAGGTGTCGCACGATATATGTGTAGGAAATCCTGTGTGAACTCCTTCCATGGCTTCCCTTCCAGCAAAGCGGTTTGCAAACTGTCCTTCAGGCTGCGATTGAAGATTTCGATTTCTCCTTTCGCTCTCGGATAATAAACAGATGATTTTCCGTGCACAATGCCTCTGTCTTGGAGAAATGTTTCAAACTCATGTGACACAAATTGAGAGCCGTTGTCTGAAACCAGCTTTGTAGGATCACATTCTCTGCTGAAGAATGCAGATAAAAACTGTATGTAGGTGACCTGTGGAACAAAGGCTAGCTCGGCCATTTACTGTGGTAATCAATCAGTGTGATAGGACACAGGCTGTAGTGGAGTAGTGTGGGTGACTGCAGACTTGTCATGTGACTGGCATGTGATGCATGCTTTAATGGCTGCCTCGACCTGGGCATCCATGCCCGGCCACCAATATGCTTCTCTGAGTCTCTGTTCTGTTCTCACTATTCCCTGGTGTGTGTCATGAGCCAGGGAGATCAGCTTTGGCTGGAGACCGTCTGGCCCGAACTGTGTGTGCCACGAACCAGGCAGTCATCTTGTAGTGAGAGTTCGTGTCAGAGTTTGAAGAATGGCTGTAGTTTTGCTATCCGCATACCTGCTCTACCTTGACCTTTTGAGGCAAGCAGTGTGGTGAGAGGGCTGTGGTTGGTACATAATGTGAAATGTCTTCCCCATAAGTAAGTTCTCCACTTTTGTGTGGCCCACACGCACCCCAGGGCCTGGGAATAAGACAACTTTGTATGTACTTAACTTCACTTTATTTCAAAGTAACAAACGGCGTAGCCGCCACAAGATAGTTACAGGTACCAGGCATATTCTTCTTCTACGCTGGAATACCTTCCCTAATTCTAGTGTTTACTCAAGTTACTACAACTCCTGTATTCATACTACCACCTAGTGTTCAGGCTGAAACATTGAAACATCACACAGGCCCAAAGTGAGCTATATAATATTATATTTATTATTTGAATTGTGGTGAAAACTGGGACAATTTAATAGTTAATGTTGAAAACCGGGACATCAAATATCCAAAGTGTAGTAAGCTAAGCTAACTAAGAAAAAAGATGGTCTTTTCTGAGTAGATTACAAACTTACCAGCACAGATTCTCCCAAATGTTGAATGTTGTGAAATTGCTAATTGGTAGGTATTGTAATGTGTTTTTTTTGAAAAATTGGGGAAAAACAACTTACATCAATATTTGAAAGCCATACTCTTACATTCTTCATTTGACTTGAAGTTGAAGTATGTAACTCTGACACCAAACGTTTAGAAATGGTACTGCGGCCCACGTTCAAAACACTGCAGAGAGCTGTCACTCCTCGCCCCCTCCTGCCAGAGTTGACGTTCACACGGGTTGCCAGTTGTTGGGACGTGATCCTGCACAAGCGAGCACAACATACACAATGCGGAGTGAAGACGCTACCCACAGTCAGACATCCCAACCTGCGGGGGGGGTTACACTAGGTGTCGGGGTGGGGGCAGGGGGGGTGCGATCGGTCTAATCAGCGGCAACACAGAGTTATAAGGACGCTTTTCTCTCACACGCGCTGCATTTATAGTCACACACACACACACGCGCTGTCACTCTCTAGTGCGCGCTCTTGCTCGTTCACTCCAGATTCCGGGAGAATACGTCATGGAGACGCTATCAATATGCGGGAGACTCCCAGAACTTCCGGGAGAGTTGGGATGTCTGCACAGTGTAAGTTGACTGGCTAATGTGTATGTTTGTTTGTTTGTTTTTTGCGATCAAATATTTTTATTGAAACAGAATTCACAACCAGAAAAAGGCTCATTTAAATGAATATTAAAATTAAATCCAATAAACAAGATAAAATAAATTGAATAATCATAATGACAATTATTACATTGCCATGAAGACCCAGTGTCTAATGGTGAGGGAGTGCGGAGGTTTCCATCATAAAGCAATCATCTTTTTTGCAGCTGTCAGACCAGCTAGTACAACGCGCGTTTTAAGTTTGGTGATGTTAAGCTCTGAGAGATCATTTAACAGCAAGGCAGGCATAGTCACTGGTATGGTCACTGATACTAAGTTAGACAGTTTGGCTGCTACCTCAACCCAGAACCGTGAAACCGGAGGACAGTTCCACATCATGTGTAAAAAAGTGCCAGGGGCCTTCATATTGCATAGACTGCACAAGGGGCTATTTATCAACTTCATGCAGTGGAGTCTGTGTTGGGGTTAGATATTGTTGGAATCTGGGCCAGTGGCGTCATTAGGCCTATTTTAGGGGGGCTTCAGTCCGAGTCAGTGCGTCTTTATCCAATCCATTCCACTTGTTCCTATAGAGCACACCCACATCACAGAAATCCAGTCCACGTTTTCCAGGTTGCACTCTCTACCTGGGTACCTGCAGCATATGTGAGCGGAGCATACAGAAGCAACTAGAGTAGCATTAAGGTGCGTTCAGACCAAAAGCGTCTGACGCGAATTGAGCAGCAAGTCCACATAGACAATGAATGTCCGCGATTACACGCGATTTGATATCAGGCGGCGCGAATGAAGCGTCTGGAGCGAAGCGTCTGGAGCGTCTGAAGCGGCGCGAATAAAGTTGGGAAAATTTAACTTTTCAGGCGGCATCGCGCCGCGACATCCAATCAGCGGCGAGTATCTCCCGACGTCACATTCGTGACGGCGGGCACATCTATTGCACACAACCATGGAGGAGAAATTGATAGTGGCGGTTTGTGGGCACCCGGTCCTTTACGACACGACAGCGGTATTTTACCGGGACCGGTACAAGAAGGAGGAGGCATGGGCCAAAGTGGGAGCAGAGGTGGGACTCACTGGTAAGTTCTGAGACTATACGTGGCTTGTTTTACCACGTTACTGACTGTGTTTCTCTATGAATGAAACATTAGCTTTGGTTAGCACTAGCACAGCAGACTGTCCCGCTTGGCAGGATACCAGTTTCAGTTTATGTGTGGTTAGATGCTAATTATACAAAGTGTATGTCTCTGTGTGTGCGTGTGTTTGCAGTGGAGGTGTGCAGAAAGAAGTGGAAGGGGCTGAGGGACACTTACCTCAAGAAAAAGAGGGAAGGTGAAAGGAGGAGCGGGTCGGCAGGAGGAGAGCTGAAAAAGTGGCGTTTCTCTGCGGTCCTGTCTTTCCTCGAACCCTTCACCACGCCAAGAGAAACCAGTGGCAACATGGGTGGGGGGTTCGAGGAAGACGGGGCCGCAGAGAACCCACTGAGTGTAGATGGTGAGGGAGAAGCAGGGCCGTCAGGAGAAGCAGGGCCATCAGGAGAAGCAGGGCCATCAGCAGGAGTTTATGACGGTTGTTTAAGTGAAGACAGACACATATGCAGTATCAATGTCACAGTACATGTAAAAACTGTTTCAATTTCAGTAGGCAATAGACCCATTTCTTTATGTATTGTTCCTGTTACATTTGTTTCCATTACATTTCAAATTATATGTACCCCTATTGTAGAATAATTTTGGATCATAAAATAATAATAATATTTTGTTATAGATCAATCCTTGAGTGACAGCGAGGGCACAGCTCCTGCTGCTGCTTCTCCTACTGCCGCTGCTCCTGCCAGTGGTATGTACTGTACAAAAGTTGAAATCCAAATAGAAAATGAACCTATATAAACTAAATCACTGAATGAATGTTGTGATTTTGATTTCATACAGGTGCACGGACAAGGAAGAGGAAGAGAGGGAAGGAGATGGATGTCGGGGAGAAAGAGAGGGAAACTTTAATTCAGGGACTCCTCATACAGAGTCTTCAGAGGGCACCTGCCCCCCCGCCGCCGCCACCACCACCACCACCTGCCTGGAGAGAAGAGGAACGTTTCTTAAGCAGTCTGGCTCCTTCCCTCCATAGGCTGCCACCCCAGCAAAGGGAACATATCAAATTTCAAATTCATAAATTAATTTATGAAACAACCCCATTTAATTTAAATTTGGAACATTTGGAAACTTTTGAGTAGCTGGGGTGACAACCTATGGAGGGAATGAGCCAGGCTGTTTTTTTTTTTTGTATTATATTTTTTGTTGTTGTTTTACTTTTGTTTTTGTATTATATTTTTTATTTTTATATAAACAAATATATTTTATTTTATTGACTTAATATTTCTCATGTCATTCTTTCACATATATTGTTTCAAGTGCAATGAGAGATTAGAGTGTAGACTGGCCAGTTTCTAAATGAAGGTTAAAGTAAAGAAAAGAAAGTTTAATGGTATAATATCAGATATATTGCAGGATTATTGCTCAGTTGTATTTGGGTGGCTCTTAAAAGAGCCGTTTTTGGGGTGCTTGTGCACTAGATGATAGGTTGCCACGGGACCACTCCCTCTGCAGAGAAGAAGGCTGGGAAGGTCTCCCGAACCCTGATGGCCTCTCTCGCAGAGTTGTTTGCACCAACTCTTCCCAGACCTGGCAGTGGCTCCACCTCACTCCCTGCGATGCTCCCCCCAACTCCAGGTGTCTGGGCTGTCATCCGCAGGAAGTTGTGAAGAAGGCAGGTCGCCTTCACACACTTCTCTGCGACTTCCGGGTGGACCTCAAGGACACGGTGGTACATCCTCCATTGAGACGCAAGGATGCCAAAGGCATTTTCAACCACCAACCGGGCCCGGGACAGACGGTAGTTGAAAATCCTCTTGTCTCTGGGGAGGATGCGTCCAGGGAATGGCCTCATGAGGTTTCTCCTGAGTGGAAAGGCCTCATCAGCAACAAAACAGTGAGGCTGAGGTCCTCGGTGCTCAGCTGCTGGTAGAGGCTGGTCAGCAGGCAAGTGGAGGGTTCCAGCTTGAAGTGCCTGTCCAAAGGCAGAGTTGGCCAGGATACCTCCATCTCTGGTTCTCCCGTAGCCCCCAACATCAATTACCCTGAAACAGTAATTGGCATCGACAACTGCCAAGAGAACTATTGAGAAAGTTCCCTTGTAATTGAAGAACTGTGATCCAGAGTTGGGGGGGGCCTTCAACACCACATGCTTCCCATCCAGAGCACCACAGCAGAGAGGGAAATTCCACCTCTCCTGAAACTGCTCTGCAATGGACCTCCACTTCTCTGTGGTGGGCACGGCCATAAACTCCTCGACCAGGCAGTCCCAAATTGCAGTGACCACATCAGGAACAATTGCAGACACCGTTGAAATGCCCACACGAAAGCTGTTCGCGATGCTCCTGTAGGAGTCTCCTGTAGCCAGGAACCTGCAACATAGGATAGATGAAGGGTCAGGCTTAAGCTTTCTTGAAAACCTTAAAAAAAACCAGCCTATAGCATTTCAATAAAATAAAAACCCAAACATTTATCTATTCTACATTTAAACTTAAATTAGAAAATTGCAAGTGTTGTGGTAAAAATATGTCCATGTATGTTATGTTAAAAATTCTCTGCAATCACATTATGAAATAAGAACCATATTCAATCTTAAAAAGGAAAGTGTTGATATCTGGCAAGAAAGGTGAATAATATTTTTTCTCTCCCCTTTCTGATAACCATTGACAAGTAAACAGACTAAATACTTTTATTTGACTGAAGAAAAAAAATAGTTTATAGCTTGATATGCATAATGTATGTTTCAGTATCTGTACAGTCAGTTAAGTTAGCAGTATGAGGTTACCTATGCTATATATTTTTTACATATTCATTTTGCAGTAGGTTAATTAGTAGACAAATTATGAAACCGCAACTCACCTCAGACAGATGGACAGGCGCTCCGCAGCTGGGATGGAGCGCCTGTAGTTGGTGTCCAGGCGGGAGATCCTGGCACCGACCCGAGCTAACAGGTCCTCGAACTGGGCTCCAGTCAGCCTGAGGTACCGCTGGAAACGGTTGTCATCCAGGCGGAGCTCCTGGAGGAGACGGTGAAATTCCCCCAGCTCAGTGCGTCTCCGGAGGATGTCGTGAACCCAGTGACGACGGCAGGTGGTTTTCCGGCGCTTCTCGATCTTGTACAGCAGGTACAGTGCAGCAATGGTGGTTATTTCAGCCATGGTTGACGTGAAAAGAGAGCGGGTTGAGAAATGAGCGGGCAAACGTTTGCCCATGCGCCGTTTTTTTTTTTCGAGCGACAATCGCGAATGAAGCGATGATCCAAAAAAGTTACATTTTTGATCAAGCGGCACGATAGAAGCGTTTCAAGCGATTTTTTCGCGTCAGACGCTTTTGGTGTGAACGCCGCTTTAGGAGAACGTGAACGAATGTGGAAGAATGGATATACGATTTTTTTTCAAGACAGTAAGAATTCATCACTGCTGATAGTAACAATAAGTTAGCTCAAGCCCCCCAGCTAACAGCAGAAAGTCCCATGTAATTACCAAATGCTCCCTGTTTGACACATTTTGAAAACCTTACCTTTGTTGTTTTGCGGTCAAAAGTTACATTTCAGCTCTAAAAGAACACTGCTACTTAGCTAGCTAGTGAGTCTGAAATGCACTGTGAAGGTCCTGGTTGATTATAGAGTTAGGTGTGCACTCTTTTTTACCATATACTTCTCCCTTCTGGAGCATCAGCTCCAGCATCAGACAGGAGCTGAGCTCATTCACGTATGATTATGTGGATAATAATAATAATAATAATAATAATAATAATAATAATAATAATAATAATGATACACTAATAATAATCACTCCACCACCCCCATTGACCTGTAGGAGTCAGGGCAGAGGAGCAGAGAGAGTGAGAGGGGAGAAACCTCTAGTACTGGAAAGGTGAGTCTAAAGGATTTCACAGGATAGAGTCATTTGTGATGCAGACAGTCTTGTAATTTTATGGAACTCAATATGAATATGAAACATTTCAGTCCAAGTGCATCATATAAGACTTATTTAACTTGAGCTTTTATTTAGGAGAGTAATGATTGGAAAGTGGAGATAGCCAACAGAGAGATATATAAGCCAAATTAACCTGGCCCAAATATTTTCAAGAGTACCTTAATATAACTGTAATTTATGTAATTAAGTAATATTATTCAGGGCTTGAAATCACAACCATTTTAGTCACATATGTGCCGAAAATGTATTCTGGTGTGACTTCAAAATATTTGGGAGTAAACCATTATTGTGTTGTGAGTGAAAGTCACTCATTAGCCTCTTTGTTGATCAGATATTAATTCAATTCATTTGTTTTAATGTATCTTGAAGGGTCAGGCAGAACGAGATGCAGAGGGAGAAAAAGATCAACAGGCAAGGTCAAGGCAGAGAGAGCAAGGGGATCCAGAGATGGATCAAGAGGCAGGGGATGATCAAGATATTACAGAGAGAGAAGGAGAGCAAACAGACCAAGAGAGGGAAATCGATGAAGCAGCTGCAGCATCTCACGCCACTACAGGGTTTGATTTAGGTGACAAAGACACAGGGCCCAGACAGGCAAAGCTGAAGACCTACCCACAAGAAAGTTTTGGTGCACAGAAACGAGCATTTCACCACAGCTGGTTTGAAAAGCACAACTGGTTAGAATATTCAGTCAACCAGAATACAGCTTTCTGCTTCCCATGTAGAGTGTTTGGCAAAAACATCAAACATGATAGTTTGGTCAGTAGTGGTTGCAAGAACTGGAAGAAAGCTTTAATCATCTTTGGCAAACATGAGATTGCAAAAACACATAAGGACAGTGTTGTTGCATGGAAAAGCTACCAGGCAACTAGAAAACAGGGAGACGTTGCACAGATGATAGCATCTGCAAATGTGAGTGAGATAGTAAAGAGAAGAGAATATCTCAGGCGAATTGTTGCAGTCACTTCTATGTTAGGGAGACAGGGACTCCCTTTTTCGTGGCCATGATGAAGGAAAAGGCAGCACAAACAGAAGGAATTTTCTTGCGTGCATGGAGCTTTTAAAGGAATTTGATCCTTTTCTTCAAAAACATAACCCTCCATCAAATGCTCAGTATATCTCAGCAACCTCCCAGAATGAGATGATTGACTGTTGTGCCCAGGAAGTGACAAGTGTCATTGTATCTGAAATGACAAAGTCCAAAATCTATGCCATCATGGCAGATGAGGCAAGAGATGTCAAATCAGAGCAGTTAGCTGTTTGTGTCAGGTATGTGTCAGACGGGGCAGTGAAGGAACGTTTCCTAGCACTTGCAGAGATGAAATCATTTGATGCCCAGTCCATTGCAAATGAGCTGCAGCAGCAGATTCAAAACAATGGTCTTGCAGAGCTTAAGTGTGTAGCACAAACATATGATGGTGCAGCTGTCATGAGTGGGACCACTGGAGGTGTACAAGCACACTTTAGAAGACTCCATCCTGAAGTTATCTATGTGCATTGTTATGCTCATGAACTCAACCTGGTTCTGTGCCATACTTGCAAGGCCATCCCAGAGGCTGTGGAGCTTTTCAGCTTGTTGGAGTGTGTTTACTCTTTCTTCAGCACCTCCCTAGTGAATCATCATAAGTTCATGGAGGCTCAGACAAGGCTTGGATTGACAACAGTTGAGCTTGTTCAACTTTCAAACACTCGCTGGGCATGTCAGTTGCGGTCAATCAGTGCAGTTCTTGACACATTGTCTGCCATTTTGGAGTGCCTTTCTGCTATTAGATCCCCTATAGCTGTTGGTCTCAGAGCAAAGCTCTATAAGTTCTCAGCAGTCTATGCACTAGTGATGTTTCAGTCACTTCTGTCTGTAACTGAAGGACTCCACAAGCTCCTTCAGAAAGAGACTTTAGGGGCTTCCGGTTGACCATGTGAGCGAGCGGACGTGAGCTTCAGGTCTCCCGATCACTTTTGCTGATTTTTTTATTTAAACATCGGACTTTCTCCTAACAAACTGTATTAGCGCATTGTCAAGTCACTTCGGAGCGTTTGGTACCACGATGAGCAACTCTAAACATAAGAAGAACAACGTTGGCGGCGCACAAACCCCAGCAGTGAAGCGATGATGCTAGCGCTAGCTCACCTGCCCGGGGCGACTCCACCGACACCATCTCCATGTCGCAACTGGTGGCCGAACTGTCAAAACAGAGAGCCGGTCTGAAGGATGATCTTTCGGAGCTGATACAACAGTCATTAAAACCACTCCAGACAACCATGGATGTCCTCCAGGAGACGGTCAGCGCCTTCCAGACCCGTTTAACAGTCACTGAAGAACTTGCTGGAGAAAATTTTGAACGACTGACTTCAGTTGAGACCACGATTAAATCTATCCAAACACAGAACCAAGAACTTTTGGACCGCATGGACGACATGGAAAACAGGTCACGTAGATCCAATTTGAGGATGGTGAACATCCCGGAGGGGAGCGAGAGCGGAAAGGACCCGGTCAAGTTCATCTCCGAGCTGCTGGTGGAATGTACGGGCGCCGAGCTATTCACCGAGCCGCCTGAACTGGAGAGGGCTCACCGTTCACTTTCCCGTAGACCGGATGAGGGGAAACCAGCCAGACCGTTCATCGTACGCTTTCTTCGCTTCCAGCAGAAAGAGGCAGCCTTAAGGTGGTCCAGAAACCATGAGGTGAAATATAAAGGATCTGTCCTGAGGTTTTATCCTGACCTGAGCCCGGTGCTGGCGAGGAAACGCGCAGCTTACAATGATGTGAAACGGGCGCTTTATCAGAAGGGAGTTCGGTTCCGTCTGTTACACCCGGCTCGCCTGGTAGTGTCATTTGAGGAGCAGACGTTCACCTTCGAAACGCCTGAAGCCGCCCAGGACTTTTACAACCGCCGGATGAATAAGGTTTGACTGTAAACAGCGCTCATGATTGAGAAGTGACTTCTACACTCTCTGGACTTGAACGTTAACCTGCATGCACACTCATACACGCTCTCATCAGTGGACTCAGGTATCCTTTCATCTCATTTTATCACTCATTATTTTCTTTTTTTTCTATCTCATTGGGGTTCCTGGTTATTTCGGATGTAAGGGCTGCGTGGCAGCTAATTTCATTTTTGTTATTATTATTATTATTTTTATTTTTATTAAGGATTATCTCTTACGTGATTATTTGAGACTTATCTGATACCTAGTTAAAGTCCATCTGCATTTACTCCCCCCTTAGAGCATCTATGTTTGCTATGAGTGCGCAGATATGGAAAGGGATTTATACTTGGCCCACATGGACGTGTATGGGGACATATACATTTGTTTGTGTATATAGAATTTATTATTGTTGTTTTCCTTTTATTTTTTCACCATAACTTTTCAATTTGCTATAAGTCTTGACAGTGATGTTAGCACATATGCTCATGTGATTGGGAGTACCTTGAGTGATAGTAGGATTGTAGGGTAAGTATGCACTCCCGGAAGCTTAGGGGGGATTTGGCAAGCCTGCAGTTCTCCTCAGTTGGGGAGGGGAACATAGGCACAGGGTACTTCTTGTTTTATCTTGTTCTAACACTGTTTTGGGTTACTGGGGGTTCTGCTGGGGTTATGGGTTTACTGAGTAAGTGTTCTTTTTTAAAATCTCAAATCTACCTCTACAAGTGTGTTTTTCCTATTTCACTGCATATTCATGACTGGAGGTACTTTTTTATATTCTTTTGGGAGTGTATGTGGGACTGTGATGCAGCGGGTCAGATCCCTCCCCAGTTGATATTGATAAATCTCATACTATGAGTAAGACACAGGACAGTAAACATGGTACTACAGGGGAAAATGTAAGATTCATATCGTGGAATGTTAAGGGGTTAAATGGGCCGGTAAAGCGGGCTAGAATATGCACGCACCTTAAATTTTTAAAGTGTGAAATTGCTTTTTTGCAAGAAACGCATTTAATGATTCGCGATCAATTTAGATTAAAAAAATCGTGGGTTGGTCAAGTTTTTCACTCAGGCTTTGATTCGAGGTCCCGGGGCACAGCAATCTTGATTCATAAAAAAACGCTCTTTACGGCCACAGATATTGTATCTGATCCGCATGGCTGCTTTGTCATCGTTTCTGGATCTCTCTACCATAGACCGGTGATATTAGTTAATATATATGCACCCAACTGGGACGATGAGAATTTTATGGAAAAAGTAACCTCTTCTATACCTGACGTTAATTCGCACAGCTTAATTTTTGGTGGAGACCTGAATTGCACAATTAACCCCTCTTTAGACCGTTCCAGCCCCAAATCAAAGACCCCCTCCAAAATGGCTAGAATATTGTCATCTTTTATGCACCAAATTGGATGTTCGGACCCTTGGCGCTTTCTTTTCCCTCAAAGTAGTGTTTTCTCCTTTTTTTCGCCTGTCCACCACTCTTATAGCAGAATTGACTATTTTTTCATAGACAACGCACTACTTCATTTAGTTAAAAACATAGAATATTCTACCATAGTTGAGTCTGACCACGCTCCGGTTATATTAGACCTCTCCTTTCCATTTAATATCTCTGACCGGGCCCCTTGGAGACTCGACTCTGCACTACTGACAGATGATGCCTTCTGCCAAATGATCTCAACAGCCATTGATAATTTTCTAGAAACCAACAGAAAGGATGATGTATCACCATCCTTGCTCTGGCAAACTCTCAAAGTAGTAATACGGGGGGATATCATTGCCTACACATCTAGGTTGAATAAAGCTTGGAGGCTAGAACAAGAACAACTTCTCAATGCCATAACGGACATAGACAGTCAATATTCTGCCACTCCCACTCCGGAACTCTACAAAAGCAAGCTAGATCTTCAAGCCAGATATGAATTATTGTCATCTGAAAGAACAGAACGTACATTACTGAAATCACAAGGCTTTATCTATGAGCATGGCGATAAGGCTAGCAGACTGCTAGCGCATCAACTAAAACGTAAGTCTGCCGACCAACAAATATCGCAAATACGCAAAGAAAATGGGGAACTAGCTACAGACCCCCTTGAAATTAACGACACCTTTAAAGCTTTTTATTCAAATCTTTACACATCGGAAGCACCCACTGACAACACCAATATGCGCAATTTCTTTTCAAATTTAAAAGCCCCTGTCATTAATTCTGCACACAAAGCAGAATTGGATCTGCCTCTTAGCCTAACAGAAATTTGTAATGCAATCTCTGCTATGCAAAGTGGCAGGGCCCCGGGCCCCGATGGATATCCAATTGAATTCTACAAAAAATTTGCAGCCAAATTAACGCCACTCATTTTAGACATGTTTAATGACTCGTTTGGATCTGGGGCCCTGCCACAGACGCTAACTGAAGCTTCCATAACCCTTATACCGAAACCGGGAAAGGACAGAACACAGTGTGGATCATACCGGCCCATCTCGTTGTTAAACTCCGACATCAAGATTCTAGCCAAGGCACTTGCTCGGCGTTTGGAAAATGTCACTGATGAGGTGATCTCCCCTGATCAAACAGGTTTCATGTCTGGTCGTCACTCGTTCTCTAACATCCGAAACCTCTTCAACGTCATATATTCTCCTGCATCCGGGGAGGTGCCAGAAGTGGTTATCTCCCTGGATGCGGAGAAAGCCTTCGATAGAGTGGAGTGGGTTTATTTATTTGAATGTTTGCAGGCGTTTGGTTTTGGACCCACTTTTATTGCCTGGATTAGGCTCATGTACGCTTTACCGAGGGCTTCAGTGGTCACAAATGGCAAGCGATCCAAATTTTTCTCACTATCAAGAGGGACACGCCAGGGGTGCCCTCTAAGTCCGCTCTTGTTTGCACTCGCAATCGAGCCTCTGTCAATCATGTTAAAATCCTCCTTGGACATAAGAGGGATCTCAAGATGGGGGAGGGAGCACAAGCTGGCTTTATATGCTGACGACTTACTTTTGTATGTGTCGGAGCCGCTGCAGTGTGTCCCTCACATAGTCCATTTATTGCAAAATTTTGGTGTTTTTTCGGGTTATAAGACTAACCTTACAAAAAGTGAGTGCTTTCCAGTGAACGACTTGGCCCTAGCAATCTCGCAAGAAGACCTCCCATTTCGCCTCTCCAAACTTGGCTTCAGATATTTAGGAATCAATGTTACACAGACTTTCTCTAAATTGTACAACGAAAACTTTGTACCCCTCGTTGATAAACTAAAAGTTGACTTGCAGAATTGGAAATCTATTAATCTCTCCCTAGCTGGTAAGATCAACTCTATAAAGATGAATGTGTTGCCCCGCTTCCTTTACCTCTTTCAGTGCCTCCCTATATTTCTCAAAAAGTCATTTTTTCAGTCCGTTGACAAAATGTTATCATCATACATTTGGGGGGGGAAAGCTCCTAGAATACAGAAAATACTTCTGCAACAGCATCGTTCCCAAGGTGGTCTCGGTTTACCAAATTTGCTTCATTATTACTGGGCTTCAAACATTCAGAAGATCCTATACTGGCTTCGTTCGCCAGAGATGTCATGGTGTGATATTGAAAATGAGTCATGCATTTCGACTTCACTCCCTGCCCTGGTTATGTCGAGTTTACCTTTCTCAGCTTCTCTCTACACCTCCAACGCTGTTGTTACCAACACTTTACGAATTTGGTCACAATTTCGAAACCATTTCAATTTATCTGACTTCTCTCATCTGGCTCCTGTCTGCAATAACCATCTTTTTGTCCCATCCAGACTTGACAATACCTTTGCCCTGTGGAAAAGGCCTCTCCACATTCAAAGATCTTTACAGTGAGGGTATTTTCTCTACTTTTGACCATCTCTCTCGGAAATTCAACCTTCCTGTCTCCAGTCATTTCAGATACTTCCAGGCCAGACATTTTATACAAAATATAGACTCTAACTTCCCCAATGCTCCCCAACCTACTGCCATAGATGACATCTTCCAAATCCCCTCCAAACCAAAAGGTTTTATTTCAAGAATTTACTCCAACATTTCATCTATCAAACTAACTCCTCTAAATAAAATTAAAGAGAAATGGGAGAGAGAATTTGGGGAGGTTATACCTGAGGAGACCTGGACTGAAGCCTTAAAGAGAGTTAACAGTACTACCTCATGTGCAAGGCTGGGTGTTATTCAGTTCAAGGTATTACACCGTACCCACCTTTCCAAGTCTAGACTGGCCAAATTTTATTCTGATGTTGATGAGACCTGTATTAGATGTCGGGCAGCTGAAGCAACACTAACACACATGTTCTGGTCGTGCCCCTCTCTCTCAGAGTACTGGTCGGCAATATTCAGTATTCTTTCACAGGCACTATCTCTAAATTTGCAACCCAACGCTTGCACTGCCGTCTTCGGTACGGTACCAATGGAAGAGCAGATTTTGACCAGACATAAAGACATTATTGCATTTGCCACCCTTCTTGCTCGCAGAAGGATTTTGTTACTCTGGAAGTCCTCCAAACCGCCCAGCATCTCCTTATGGTTGAGTGACATTATGCTTTACTTAAGTCTGGAAAAGATAAAATACACTCTTAGAGGGTCAAAAAATCTGTTCTATACCACCTGGGATCCAGTAATTTCTTTCATTAACGAACTAAAAACCCTCCCTGACAGTCCATGACATCATGACTATTATGGTTTTTGTGGGATGATATATGTATATGTATATATATACACATGACAACGCATGTCTAGTGCAGCCTCCTCATCTACTCCCCTTTTATTTCCTTTATTTCTTTTTTCTTTTATTTCTACATGACCTCCACTTTATTTTTTTATATTTTTCTCTCTGTTTAAACACTTGTACAATTTGTTTTCCTAAATACACTGTAACTTCTATTTATGTGTATCTTACACTACTCAGGTTTCTGTTTGGTTAGGGGTGGGGGGATGGGAAATCTGTGTTCAGTAAAAGAAAATGTTTGTCTTTTCTTATATGATTGTCTTCGCATTATCTTCAATAAAAAGATAATACAAAAAAAAAGAAAAGAAAAAAAAAAGAAAGAGACTTTAGACCTGGCAGAAGCTTTTATCTGCAAACAAGCAGTGTGTGACACACTTAAGGGCAAACGCACAGATGCATTTGCCACAGGGCTTTATGAGAGAACCAAAGCCCTGTGCCACACCCACAGTATCCCTGAACAAGGTGCCAGAACAAGGCATAAACAGAGGAAAATGGATGATTTTGTGCTGGAGACAACTGCAGGGGCACGAACTGAATTGAACAACTCAGACCCAATGAAAAGAGAGTTACTTTTCCCTTGTGTGGATAGGATGGTTGGTGAGCTCGAGCAAAGATTTTGCAGTGTAGATGCAGGGCTACTAAGAGGCATACAGGCATGCAGTCCTAAGTCTGAGAACTTCTTGAGTGAATCACACTTGAATGAACTTGCAAAACACTACAGCATTGACCTGAAAACAGAGGAGGTTCTGGTGGCCAGAAACTTTCTTGCCCGGAAAACAGAGGCTGGATGTTCACCCAAAGATATGTTGACTGTGCACAACCTTCTTGATTCAGACATGTTTCCCTCTCTGAAGGCAACCATCCAAGTCTCCCTAACAGTGCCTGTAAGCAGCTGCTCGTGTGAAAGGTCCTTTAGTGCACTGCGTCGGCTGCACTCCCGGCTACGTCAAACAATGGGTCAGAAAAGACCACAGTCTTGCAGTCATGTCAGTTGAAAAAGAGGCACTTCAGCACCTAAATCACAATAGAGTGATAGACGCCTTTGCCACCCTTAAAAATAATCAGTAAATAAATAAAGGCCAACATTATCACTGTGGTCCAGTGGAAAAGAAAAAAAAGAAAAAAGGTGTAATGTTACGTGAACAAGCCGGTGTTTTGGTGGAGACTCCTGGAGACGTCCATCAGCATGAGCTCGGTCCAAAAAATGTGCCAAAAAATATACAGTCAGCTCTGATGTCCACGCGTCAGTCAGCTGATCCATTCGAGCATCCAGGGCTCGGCTCAAGTTCGTCGATCCCAGCCCGTAGTGGAGCCTGCGCAGCTGAGAGAGAGGTCAGAAAAACCTCGGCCTTCTCGGGGCAGAGGAAGGTCTCTGTTTTGCCGGCTCCCTTGACTTTTAGCATTGCAGGATAAAGCAGGAAAAACTCAACTCCTTTGGCTCATAGCTTGGCCAAAAGTTTGCCGCCGCTTCACGGTGTGGGAGCTGTAGTAAGACGATTAGCGGATCTTCCGTCCGTCAATGGTGAGCGGGGTTTTTGCAGATACTATCAGATAAAGCCACGAGATCTGTTTGGATCGCTCGTCATTTTTGCTCCGTGCTTTTTACCATCTGCTGCAGTGTGTCGAACCGTGCTACTGACTTCGTGATTGGTAGATAGGTGGTGGGTGGCGCATCAGGCCAAAACACAAAATGACAACATAAACATTACTTGTGGGCTGCCACTTAGCTTTTCAAATGTGAATATTCTGGCGGGACTACTACTGTCAGTGATATCAGTGTTTGAAATTAACATGATTCCTTAATGTATGGTGACATATTAGGGCCATTTTATTATTACTTGAAATATATTTCTTACATACGGCTACTTTAAAAGCTGCCCTGTTTAGGTTTAAATAAACAAAAGTTATGTATATGTTCAATGTTACACATCAAAATGCATTGTGTTCATCCTTGAGGTCTGACAAATGTGTTAAATGATTTTTTCCCCCTCATTAAACAATTGCAAAGTGTGTTGTCTTCTTCCTGACTTTGCTCGTGCATTGCTGAACTATTTCCACTGTTGATCAGTGGAAAAATGTAAGGATTGCATCAGATAAATTATTTACTAACACTGTTAAATTGAGGGAAAATAATCTGATGAAATCACTTGAAGTGCTGCATTTAAAAAAACGGTGTCTTGAACACTATTTGTGTACACTTATTTACTTGGGGGTGAATTTGTGAGTCATCTAAAAGGGATGCTTTATCACACAATTGTTTAGACATAATTCAAATGGATGCTTAATTTTGAACTGAACAGACAAAGTCAACCTGATTATTATATATAGATAGAGATATTTTCCCCCTATTGTTTGACATTTAAAATGTTTAATGTCTATCTAATGTTCCTCAACATAGAAACACAAGGCTCAATTTTGTCTCTAAGAAGGCACAGTCACACCATTTCTATTGATCAGAAGGTAGTCAAATGCAATTGTACTTGTTACAAAGTCAAATACTACATTACAAATATTACAAATACACAAATACATTTGTGTATTTGAAGTACACCTTGGGAGTGGTAGCTTTCTTTCAGTCATTGTATTTTATGCCAAGTCTTTTACCAAAGAACCAGATATTTTTAATGCATTAGAAGTGTTCCAAATGCCTGTCATCTCTTATTGCCTATGCAAAAAAACGATCAGTATTTTGGAATCCTAGAACCAGATGCATAAAACTCTGATTGTGTTGCACTGGCACGGTTCTCCAACAGCACAACAGCTATTATTATGCGTAGCTCTGTGGCTCTTTACACTGCCCACATCATTAATTCATCACATGGACCTGTAAACCATTGTCAGCAGTGGTATCTCAGAAATGTAATCAATGATTCATTTATAGCACTTGTATCTAAACCGACTTTACAAGGTGTGTCACAATCAAGAATAGAATAAAAAGTAAAAGTGCAGCTGGTTATCAACCTAAACAAAGTTTTACTAAAAGATTCTGTGTCTTACCTCATATTTCATCTCATCATATCACTCTCACATCGCTCAAAACATGTGTATACGATGAGATGCACATCATTATCCCACATTCTGTGTTGATAGTTGCCAGTTTATGTGCAAGAAATAATAATAATTAAAGCGATGAACGGGCCCTTGCCCCCCCATGCATGTCGGGCTGTGCGCCTGTGCCGCAGTCAGAGGGCGCGCTAGGAGACGTCTTCATACCCAGGCTTTTATTTGACGTTGCATGATGTGGTGAAATATCACTGCCTGTGTCCACTATGTGGCGCTAGAGATCACCAATTATATGTCATGTTGTAGTATGTGATGTGGAGAACACATCCTGTAAATTTCATACAAATCGGATAATGTTTGTCATATGAGGCTGACTTTCTGTGTCCAGTAGGTGGAGCTAGAAGTCACCCACCAATAATATGTCATGTTGTAGTGTATGATGTGGAGAACACATCCTGTAAATTTCATATAAATCGGATTATGTTTGTCATATGAGGCTGACTTCCTGTGTCCAATAGGTGGCGCTGTGTATATGAAACAGTATTGATGCATAGACGTGTTAGGGGCGTGACCCTCTCCATGCGTGATCAATTTGGTGTAGATTGGACGATGTCTGTAGGAGTTATATAAGGATTTCCTGCTTTTTGGCGAAGGAAATTGTCGGCACCGCCACGCCCAAAGCTAATCCCTAATCAGAAAAGTTTTTGATAACTTTTCATCTCCAATGTCTCAAGATGATTCTGTGCAAATTTGAAGTTGGTGTGATAAAATCCCTAGGACTAGTTCGCTCAAATATGATGCCAAAATTGGCAGCAAAATCTCCAATTTGATTCAAAATGGCCGACTTCCGGTTGGTGTTAGGGTATGGGTCCAAGAGACTTTTTGGTGCGTCTTGACATGATGTACATGTGTACCGAGCTTCGTTTGTCTACGTCAATCTGAGTCAAGGGGCTCAATTCCTTTTTCATTTTCTAGGGGGCGCTATTGTATCCAGTAGGTGGCGCTATGGAGCTGACACAGTATTTATGCATAGACGTGTTCAGAGCGGGACCCTCTACATGCGTGACCAATTTGGTGTAGATCGGACGATGTCTGTAGGAGTTATAAGGACTTTCTGCTTTTTGGCGAAGGAAATTGTCGGCACCGCCACGCCCAAACCAAATCCCTAATCAGAAAGTTTTTGATAAGTTTTCATCTCCAATGTCTCAAGATGTTTCTGAGTGAATTTGAAGTTGGTCGGATTAAATCCCTAGGACAAGCTTGTTAAAGTACGAGGCATGGAAATCGCCAAAATCGCACATATTTATCAAAATGGCCGACTTCCTCTTGGAGTGACATCATGGGTCCCACTGATAGATAAATAAATATGAATGTGACTACATAGTGCAATAGTACAATGGATAAACAAGAATTTGATTACAAATTTAGTGTGAGACAGAGTATGCCACTCGGAATAAGTGCGTTTTCAGGCGGGATTTAAAGGTGGAGACAAAGTCAGAAGTCTGAATGTCTAGTGGGAGAGAGTTCCAAAGGCGTGAGGCAGATCGGCTGAAGGCTCTTGACCCCATGGTAGTTGAGTTGGCAGATGGGGCAAAGAGCTGGATGGCATTAAAGGATCGGAGAGTGCGGGAAGGTGTGTAGATGTAAATAAGTTCAGAAAGATATGATGGTGCCAGGTTGTGAAGGATCTTGGAAGTGAGGAGCAGAATCTTAAAGTCAATGTGGGATTTGATAGGGAGCCAATGAAGTTGCTGCAGGGAAGGAGTGATGTGTTCAATAGAGGGGGTTCTGGTGATGATACGAGCTGCTGCATTCTGGACCGGTTGGAGTTTATGAAGAGATTTCCAGACGGGATGTAATCAGGGTGTTTACAAGGATAGCGGTGCAGGTTGGTGTAAGTGAAGGATGGAGACGATTAATGTTGCGTAGATGGAAGTATGCAGACCATATAATATTATTGATGTATCCCACCCAGGCTCTTTACCTGAGGGGATGGAGGAACAGTGGAATTGTTGATGGTGATGGAGAAAGTGTTGGGTGTTGCTGAGGTGGATCTGGTACCGATGAGGAGCAACTCAGTTTTGTCGCTGTTGAGTTTGAGAAGGATGAGTGAGAACCATGACTTAATTACCAGTAAGCAGTCGGATAGAGCTGTGGGTGGGACAGTGGAAGTGACTTATTGGAAAGATAGAACTGGGTATCATCTGCGTAACAGTGGAATTGAATATGACTTTTCCTGAGAATGCAACCAAGAGGCAGAAGATAAATATTAAACAGGAGGAGGACAAGGGGAACACCACTTGAGGAGTCGAATCTCAGGTTCTTGAGTTGAAAAAGAAATGTCTGTGATAATGCTGTGATGATTGTCGATCGGCAAAGATGAATCAAATCAGGAATTCTGTATTAATTTAATTGTTTAATTCAAGCTCACGGCTTCTTCAGGACATGTCCGATTCTCCCCCTCCTCCTCTGCTAATAGTGGCAAGCTTATCCTTCATGCTGGGCTCCGGGGACGAAGGACCTATTGTTACCCGACGTTCACCCAGTCTTCGCACCACCGCCATCGATGGCGATGGTTTAAATAGATGATTTAAATAGCCTCCTGTGGCTCGTGCATATTTATTTGTACTTACAATTCCTTCTTGGATCTCTCTAAGGTTCCTAATTGCAATAGTTAAAGGGGCTAAATGCGATTTATTTCACCGCTACACATCGCTGCTCTGGACTGCATGTAACCAAAACAACTGGCTCAGGGCTCCACCCCCCCTTTCCCCTGCTCTCCATCTGCTCCTCCCCCTTTACCTGCCTGTTTTCAGTGAAGCACTTTCCATCCACTGATGAAACAGCTGACTGAGGAAACAACGGGTCCGTTGTGATGTCAAGTAACGAAGTAAGTACATAATGTAACATCAGTAACGTATTTGTAATGTAGTCTAACAGTTGTTATTAACTTTATAGCTTTACGATGCTAATGTTAGCTAACTGCTAGTAGTTGAAAATTAACATGCTGAACATAGTAGCCAAGCTAACAACTACACATTGATCATTTCTGTTGGATTTTATGAGCACTGCTGGCAAACAGCCGTGACATTTGGGTTTTTGTGCAATTGTAAAATGATTGACCAAGACGTGTGTTGCTAGTGTAATGTAGCCTGGAGTCTGGTTCATCAACTGTCTCTGAGGTAGCTAATGCTAAGTTAATTCCTTATAAAATTATAACGTTATATTATAATTGTTGTTGCGTTCTTCATAACTGATAATTGGATTTTGATTTCGTTATGGGCATCAGCAGTGGCATCATGTCTGCTGAGGCAGCAGCCGGTGTGAGGTGGTCAGATAAGAAACAGAGGTTTGTATCATCTGTGTTTCTATGTATTTGAAGTAAAAAATATCAACATAGTGTGAAACGCCAGTTTTTCTAGTGTGTCAAAATCATGATTTAGTTATCAGTGTATGTGTTGTTCATCTTTTACAGAGGCTGCTTCAAGAGTTGACCCTGGAAGGAGGCCTTTTGACCTGCAGCCAGGGCTGGTTTATAATGCTCTGATGATGCAGCAGGCCATCATGATGCTCAACTGCCATGCCATACCTACCTCTGAGACATCTGCAACAATATGCACCCGAAATGTACAGGCACATGCATTCAGTAGACTTCAAACATGTTTAATTAATCATTTATAATAATTTATGTTTTGCCTATTGTTCATTAATGAGTAAACAAATATTCTTCAATGTGTGGATCTGCTTCATTCATGAAACACTAAGTTTTCTGCTTTGAATGGTAAATGGACTGTACTTATATAGCGCCTTTCTAGTCTTTTCGACCACTCAAAGCGCTTTACACTACAACTCATTCACCGCATTCACACACATTCATACACTGATGGCAGGCAGCTACCAAGCAGGGTGCCAACCTGCACATCAGGAGGAATCTAACCATTCACTCGCATTCATACACCGTTGGCACAGCAACGGGAGCAACTAGGGGTTAAGTGTCTTGCCCAAGGACACATCGACATGTAGACTGGAGGAGCTGGGAATCGAACCGCCAATCTTCCAATTGGAGGACAACCGCTCTACCTCCTGAGCCACAGCCGCCCGCTTTGTGGTAAACAGTACATCAACTTACATTTCACTTGTGTATTGTCAATGATTGAATTACACTCTCTAAGCAGTAGTGGACTAAGCCAGTGGAGCCCTAACTAATACTTTATCTACAGTGTTACAAAGGATTGAAGGTTGAAATGGATGAAGCATGAATATAATCTCAAATCATGTCAAGTTTATTGGTGAGCAGTATTGCAGATTCCAGAAAACAATCAAATACTAAATGTTTTAGAGTTATACATCACCTTTCTCTTCTTGCTGGAACCATCTGGACAAAAAAGATCAATTGTAGATCTGTACAATCTACACTTGGCAGTTGAAATGAAAACAAAACTCAACTGTTGTACACATTGATGTATTACAGTTCTGTATTAACATCTAAAATGTGGTTTACTGCCCCTTCAGTTTAGAACAAACACATAAGACAATAGATCAAAAGCTAATCAAATTCAGAAACAATGACAATAATGACACCATGTAAGGTTTATGATCAGTAGTGACAGAGTAGCAGCATTCAAAGTGTAATTCAGTATGGTTTATCTGCTTTTGTGGCCTGCTGTACTCAAAGCCACTGAGGAGGACGTGACGAGAACAGGACGAAGAGTCTGAAGAATAGCTCCTGGTGTCATTCCTTCCATCACACAGCATCTGCCAGTCTGCCATGGTGGAGTAACTGCAGTATTGAGCATTATGACCTGAGGAATGCAAGACAAAACATGTAACCTGTGTAAAAGATATTTCAGAGCTTTAATCTAAACAAACCTAACATGACCAACAATTCACACATTAAAGATTTCAGAATTGCTAAGCTGTCAATTACAATAAACTTCTTTAGTTATAGAAAACAGACAGTTGTAAGAACAAGATGTCTATCATCTTTATCAAAGTAACAGTCACAGTATTTCATCACCAGTACAACAGCTTGTTTATTATTTTTAGGACAAAAATATCATACTTTACATTTAGTCAAACGTTTCTGAAATAGCAAGGAATAGTCCAGTAAAGCATGTTAGCAGTAGCACTATTGTTGCTATTATGTGTACTGTCCTGACAGCATTACTGTCTGTTTGGCCAACCAACATTACACAGGCAAGCCATACATACTTTCATACTCACTTCTCTCCCTTTGTGCTATAGAATATGTGGACATACAATGTGATAACACACAGCACTAGTCGTTAGCATTCCTTTTCCTTCCTCTGTTACTATTTTACAATGCTTATTGCTAACGTTAGCCACATGGCTACCAGCTCAGAGGTACGACGCTAGCTCGCTTAGCTTTAGCTCGTTTATGCTAACAGCAAAACAAAACCGGGACCAGTCTGAGTAGGAGAACTACTTTATATTCAGCACTACAGGAGTTTACAGTCCTATTCTTCTTTGTCTCTCTCATAGAGGACAAATACACTTATAACCATCTCATTCACTGTTACTACGGCTACCACCAGTATAACACACACACACTTTATATTACTTTGTGTTTGAATGCTAGCTCCATGGCCATCATGAAGCCAAGCTGCAGCACAGGCAGCTGTCTGCTGCTCTGTCACCGCTGAGCCTCAAATATAACTAATGTTAGAGAGGCAACAGCTCGAGCCTGACCGTTAGCCCGTCCGAAGACTGTCAACTAAATGAACATTATATGCAACATTATGTCTAACGTTAGTCTAACACTAACTAAACAGATATGTGACTGTACACATAAAGTTACTTACCGGTCCAAGAGAAGAAGCTCTAGCTCCTTTTGCCTCTCGCAGGGCTCTCCCTCTTGTACCCCTTTTCCACTGAGCTGGAGCTAGAGCTTGCTGGGAGCTAGAGCTTGACTAAGCACCTGCTCTTTGCTTTTCCACCGCCAAAGCTCCAGCCCCGAGCCTCAGAATGGGAGCTAGAGCTAGCACCAAGTCTTTGCTGGTCTAAAGCAAGACCCGATTACGTCAGCAGGCTGGGGGCGTGGCTATGTGAGCAGGACTACATGCGCAAACACGGTCTTCACCTGCATTTTTCAAAATGGACAAGACAAAGCAGCAGTGGTCAGAGGAGGAGACCCAGTGTTTCCTTGTTTTGTGGTCTTCCGCCGAAGTCCAAACCAAGCTGGACGGGGCCTGCCGGACAAAGCCGTTTTTTCAAAATATCCAGCAGGGGATGGTCGAAGCGGGATATCAGCACAGTTTGGATCAGCTGATCAACAAACTAAAAAAGTTGAAAAAAGATTACCGCGACCAAAAAAAAAAACTAGAACGGAGCGGCAGTGGGAGGTCGAAAATAATGCCGTTCTTTGACCTCATGCACGGGGTTCTCGGCGACCGGCCAGCAAATCAGGCCACCGGAGCACTGAACTCCGCAACTGCTATGCTGGAGTCGATGTTGGTGGACGAGTCGGTCCTTGCCACCAGCGATGCAGATTCTGGTAAGTTGTGTCCCTAATCACAATCCTGATCTATTGTGAACAGAATGTAATGATAAACGCTGTTGCCTCAATTCTGTAGTGTAATTTATGTTAGCACAAAAAGCCGGCTAGCGACGTAAACATTCATTAGCCGGCTAGCGGGGTATTGTTCATTAGCCGGCTAGCGGGGGTATTGTTCATTAGCTGGCTAACGGTGTTATTGTTCATTAGCTGGCTAGCCGTGTTATTGTTCATTAGCCGGCTAGCGGGGCTAACGTGCATTAGCCATTGTTTATTAGCCGGCTGGGATTTACAGATGGTTACCAGGGCTCTCAAGTTTTGAAGTGAGTTCAGAGTGAGATTTTACCAGCGGCAGCGGGGATTTGGTTGAGCTGGGGATGGATGTCTGACAAATGACGCATAACGCATAAATTCATTCAAACAAAACTATTTATTGACTTCAGATTAAACTTTGTGAGCATTTTACTGCATGTGTGTGTGTGTGTGTGTGTTACAGGGATGTCACGGTTATAAATCTTCTCGGCACAATTATTGTCAAAGAAATAATCACGGTGTTAAGATTATCACAATTATTATGCAGTAATTAATTTCACAACAGTATGAATACGTAAAATCAAATATAGTCAAAATATAATTACATTACTCCTTGTATATATTATCTAATATGACCAATTCTTAATCCCCAGGGGAAATGTTTGAAATATTCAGATCATAAATTGTCATGTATACCAAATGTTTGCATTTATTTTAATCGTATTTTGTTTTGCTTTTTTTTATTATTAATAAATGACACGTTAACGTTTAAATTCCCACCAATTCAATGCTACGTTAGTTAAATGGACCAGTATCTGTGCATTTACCTTTATTTTTGCACACATCTGCCGATATGGTTCCAACATCATCTTTTTGTGAAAGTAACAGTATTTAAGAATCTTTACGATTAATTAATTGTGACGTTTAATACCACGATTAATTGTGAAGACAAGTAATCGTGACATCTCTAGTGTGTTATTTTAGTGCATGTGTGCGTGTGTGTGTTGTTTATTGTATGTGTTTGTGGCTTTCTTTGAGGCCTTCAGGACGGGGGTTGGTGGCTCCCACTTGAAACATTGTGGTTCCACACCAGCCATTTTTACTGTCATGACTGATGACAGAGTGCCATCAAGTGCCAGACTGTTTCTTGTTTTGGTCTTGTTTAGTCCAACCATGGAAAACACCCTCTCAGCGTCAGCGTTTGAATGTGGGAGCACAAGCACTAATGCAGCTATCTTTGACAGCCTCCCAAACTGCCTCAAACCGGTCACCTTTGAAAAAAGAAACCGAGAGTGTCTATTACTCTAATGCTTAGCTTTTATTATTTCATATAAATTATATATGTGGTGCAAACTATTTCTTACCTTGCTCTTTGTTGAGGACATACTCCCCCAAAACTCCTCAACATTAAAGGTGGTGGAATCTTGGGGCATGGGGATGTCCATGAGTTGGTAGTCCAGGAACTCTTCACTTACTTTATCCTGTTCCTGCGGCCCATGGAATGGAAGTAGTTCCTGAAATCTAAAAAAAAAAAAAAGCACCATGTGTGAAGAACAAATTAAGGATTTGTTTTGTGACCATGATCAAAACTGAACTTAATACTTAAAGTATTAAATATGTGAAATCCTGGAAAATGTGGAAACCCTTGCCTGTCAACAAAGTATAGGGCGTCTTCCACCCCACACTCAGCCCTCTGCTGGACATCCACAAATCTAGCCCGTTTCAGAAGGGCCTCATTGAAGGGGAGAGTCTTGAGCCCATACTCTACTGCTCTGACCAGAAATGCCCGTGCTGCCTGCTCGAATAGCTCCACCTCCTGAGCTGTGACGTCTCCAGCCTCAAGGAACCTGTTTAGGGTACCTCTGGTCGTGAAGCCCACATTTAGCCTTTCTCCTACCAGACAGAAAACAGAAAGAGATAATGATAATTAAGTACATAAAACAATATCCCAGAAAGAAAATCACATTTTATTCACTAAATGCATCAGGGTAGACACAAAGGAATTTGACTTTGCAATCAGCATTTTAATGCAAGACTAGACAGACATACAGTGAGGGCACAGATTCAGCAAGATATGCACAATAAGTGCAAGTGATTCCTCTGTAAGCATGCTATTTTACCCATAGACTTTATACATTTTATGGCTTTTCCATCACATCAGATATATCACCCAACTCATAACAACAGTCTTCCCAAAATGTATTTGAGGTCAATGAAACATTTATCTCCTAATTTGAGACTTAATAGTATTACCTGGTAGCTGGTTTTGTGGGTCTTGGTAACCTAATTTGCTGCTAGCTGCTAACTACTAGGCTAACTTCCATCCCTGACACACACACACACACACACACACTCGCTCCCACTGCTCTGCCTGGACAAAATATTCATAGACAGTATAAAAGAGACTATTCCACAGCAACAAATAAATGATGACGTGACTTACTGTAATCATTGGGTCTTTCTGTCCTTATGAAACCACCTGCTTCATTTCGGCGAATGTCTGGATGTGTTTAGTCCGTCTCTTTTTTTTTTTTTTTTACCGTGGAATATCAAAATACAGCAGTGCTACTTTCTGATTGGCTGTTCTGTAGATATAGATTTATTTGATTAGCTTGCGCGTGGCACGCGCACGCAGCTTCTGATCTCTCGGGGGAGGGGGAGCTTGGTTCCTACCTGTTGTTAAAGCGGTGCGGGTGCAACTTGGTGGACGTCACCGTGGTAATTTAAATGCGTGAGAAATGCAATGTGTGAGCGTGTGAACTGGTGGGAATGCGTGTGTCACACGCCAAATGCGTGAGACTTGAGAGCCCTGGGTTACACACTTGTTGATTTAAAGCACTAATTTTATCTTTTTTTTGCCAGGACTGTCTGCGTTGGATGAGGGAGCGGGCTCCACCGGACCACTGATGTGCAGCTCGCCTGTACCGTCCAGCTCATCCTCCTTCTCCCAATCCAGATATGGTAAGATTTTACAATATAACAAAAGAAACACCACACCTACAGTCCTACAGTACAGATGCTCCACAGTTTTTTGTCACAGCGTCACTTACTCAATACACTATCATGTAACAGTGCGGCTTTATTCAGAGCCCTTTCCTCTGGTCTTCCTCTGCACCTGCTGTATCTGTTTGCACTGTAACCCTACTGATAAAGCACCTTTTATAAATACTGTGTGTTAGCTGGTTAGTCCAGATATGGTAAGATTTGGACTGGGAGGAGGAGGATTTGTTCAGACCCATGCATCTTATAGCACTTTTACCCAAAAGTATAGAAGGCAAACTGTATACTCTATTATATGTAAAAACAGGCATGTTTCGTATTAACTGATTACTGTTTTTACACAGGGAAAAGGAAGCGGGAGTCTTCAGATTTGCTCGAGTACCCGGAGAGGTCCGAGGAGCGCACCCAGGAGCAGAGCCGGAAGGACCAGGACGTTACTGCGGCAATCCTCCAGACCATGCAACGCATGGACGAAAACGCAAGCGCCGTGGTTGGGCTCATGGGGCGAATGGTGTTGGTGCTGGAGGGCTTATGCATGAAGCCTTGAGCCCTTGAACATTTTTTTTTATTATAACTGTATATGTATATAACTTTTTTTATTGTGCTTAAAACTTTTTTTATTGTGTATAACTTTTTTATTATTTATAACTATTTGACAATAAAAATTGTTTGCCAAAACCCTCTTGTCTTTTACTGAGTACAACGACATACCACAATTTCTTAAGAAATCTTGCAACACTTATCTTCATTTCTTATTAGTTCCAACCCCACTCCCGCCAGAAATACATGCGAGAAGTCAATTAACACCATAAACTTTATTATGAAACCAAAACCATATTATGAATCCAAAACCACATGCATTGAAAAATATTATATATACACACACTGTACTGCCTAGGAGGCAGAACATATACAGTGTCTCAATTTTGACAAAAGTACTCCATCAAAGCAGCCCTGACATCACTCCCTTCTGGATTACCATTGTCAGGTAAGGCTTGGACAGCAGGCTGAACATTGATGTGTCTGCCTGGGAGCTCCTCCATGAAATTGTCACCATGCTCCTCACAAATATTGTGGAGAACACAGCAGGTCAGGGCCATGGTCTTGCACAGTTCCAGCTTGCAGTCATTTCTTTTGAGGAGACATCTCCATCGTCCTTTCAGTCTCCCAAAAGCCATCTCCACTAGTGAGCGTGCACTGCTCACCCTGTAATTGAAGTTCTGTTGGTCAGGGGTCAGTCTCCCAGTGTCCGAAAACGGCTTCATGAGCCACCTCTGCATGGGGTAGGCGGGGTCACCGAGGAGATAATGTCCAACATCACAGCCAGAGATGTTCACTTTGTTCTGCCCCAGCAACTGTCCACCACTCAAAACATCCCACAAATGTGACTGACGAAAAATCCTTGCGTCGTGCACACATCCTGGAAAGCCGACACAAACATCCCAGAAGAGGCCTCTTCCATCTACAACAGCCTGAAGAACAACTGAATGCCAGCCTTTGCGGTTGAAGTAGTCCTTGGGGTATTCCTCTGGTGCAATTATGGGAATGTGGCTGCCATCTATAGCACCTACACACTGTGGGACTCTCCATCGATTGGAAAAAAATTTGGCCAATTCAATCAACTTTGGACCATCAGGAATCTTGATATGTTCTGGCAGCAGCACTGTGTTGACTGCTTTACAAAACTCCTGGACACAGTTGAACACAGTGCTCAGGCCGACACCGAACAGATGGCTGATGGTTCTGTATTCGCTGCCCGTCGCCAGTTTCCAGATGGCAATTGCGACCCGCTTTTCCACTGGTACACTCAAGCGGTAGTTTGTGTTCTGTCTTGCCAGGATGGTCTTTGTCCGATCGCAAATGTACATGAAGGAGTCTCAGGACACCCGGAAGTTTTGCATAAACTGCTGAGCATTGAAATCCGGAACAATCGTGTCCCACCAGTGGCGTGAGCGTGGATGATCTCCGCCTGGCCACGAGCCGTAGAACGAGCTACAGAGATGAATAAAGGGCGATATTTTAGTCTCTGTGTTTCACGTTTAACTGGATTAAACATACAGTTAAGTAAGCAAAGTTAAAGGCTAGCTTCATGCATTCAATGTCATCGATCAAACATACCTGTCTCCTGGCGTGTAATCGGCTTTGTGGGCGATTGGTACGCTGATGACGCAGAAGAATGGTGCTAAGCAGTAACATTTTCCGTTCCTGTATTTCTATGTGCACTTGCAAACACATGAACAGCACTTGCATCGCGGCCGCAATTTGCTCCATCTTCGTCATCTTCTCCTTCTTCTTTCCCGCTTCTTTGTTTTCTTCTTTTTCTTCTTCTTCTTCGTTTCCGGCAGGCTAGATGCCTTGTGACACTCGCACTGGTGAATCATGGAAGTGCTTCAAAGGCGCACGCTGGCTACGTTATACAGTGACGTAATCGCGTGGCTCCTTGCCGGTGGAAACACAATAGGTTCGTAAGAGTTGCTCGGGTTAACACCAACTGAGCACTCGCTGTAGCACCAGCTCCCAGCAAGCTCTAGCTCCAGCTCAGTGGAAAAGGGGTATTGGAAATGAAAGACAGAGGCTGACCCGGGTCTGTTTCCAGTAGCGCTGCTCCTCCCTCGCTGCAGCGGTTATATAGGGGGAGTGGACTAACGGTTCCGGGGGAGGAGAGGAGGAGGTGTTTCACATGCACTAACATGAACGCGCGGCTGGCCCGGCTTCCAAAACAGAGGCTCCAGAACAACACACACAGAAGGCGTGTGACGTAACTCTCTACTCCAGATGTCAATACACCATTAGTTGTTAACATAGCAAAAATTAAATTCCTGAAATCTTATAAAGCTGTATTACGCATATAGCCCCTTTAAATTATTGCTTAGACTTAGTGATCTTTGCAGGGATGCTCTTCTCATGCGTTTATAAGGGTCACTCTTACCCGGGATTTCCACCGGGTCCGTCAGCGGCACCTTACAGCTGCGCCACAGTTTAGCTCCGTCCTCTGCCCAGCGTCAACTCACACCGGGAGCGTTACAGCAGCGGAGCGGTGCCTTGCGAGCCAGCAGTATTCCTGCAAGATCACGCGATAATCGCGAGACCGCGAGATCCTGCGAACTGGGTGTATAAAGTCAACAACAAGAAACAACTGGTTTCTTTGCTTCTCGGACGTGAAACGAGACCCTTTGATCGATTGACTGCTGACCTGGGGTAATGTGGATGTGAGGTTGTGATCTGCGCATTGTGTTTTATTTTGAAAGGGGACGGAAGTTTTATTATGCCGATTCTGTGTCTGACTTCCTGTCTGGTTCAATCTGCTCTGTTGAGCTTGTCGCGAGTTAGAAAAAATAGAAATGCTGCAGCGCAGAGAGCCGCTGCTGGGACGTTGCTGAGACATTGCTGACACGCTCCCTGTGGAAATACTCTCATTGATTATAGTGTTACCCATCAGCTCCGGTGACCGCGGCGCAGCTGTAACGTGCCGCTGACGGACCCAGTGGAAATTGGGCTTGAGACAGCAGTGACTTTTTCTTCTGGAGTTCATCAGAGAGCCGTCGGATATCTTCCTTGAGGTCAGAGATCTTTTTGTTTGCTTGCTGAAGTAGTTCACTCTCCACACCGGGCATAGTTGGCAATGTTGTTTTGGTTAGCTTAGCCGTTAGGCTAACAGGCAATACTGACCAAGCAGTAGTCATTGCAGTGCACCAAACAGTGTATGTGACTCTTAGACCAGTCCAAAAAGTCCGTCAGTTATGCCAAACTGTAGATCAGTTAAAGAGACTTGGAAGACGTTGAAATAGTGTATTCATGGTTTTTGTGTATGCATCATTCATGCATCTGGCTCCTGGATGCTTTTACTCGTCTGACTTTGACACTCTTTATATTATTATATAGTTAATTAGCAAAAAGAAAAACCTGTCAAGAAACACATTGCCCTGCACCATCAAATTAGCAGGAGAAGATGACTATCCACTGCTAAATCAAAGTAAACAATTCAAAATATTATATATATATATATGTTGAAAATATTTATAGAAGTCAGATTTGAAAACGTTTTATGACAGGAATGTCCAAACTATTCCATAAAGGACACCAGGCCTGACCTATTTAATCAACTGATCTCAGTCTTCAGACAGTTGATTGGTTGAATTGTGTGCTCTTGTTTGGACATGCCTGTTCTGTAAGGAAGGAAATGCACTTTTGATACACTCAGGGATACACACAATTGGTGATCAATGCTGAATGTAGACTGTTTGTTTGCATGAAAAATACACAGGGTACCTTTGAGACATTTAAGAGCTTTTCATTAAGACCACTTGGAGGATGAGTCCGGGAAAAAATATGGCTGACTGCCAATGCAGCTTTGACCTGAATCAATATAAAGATATGTGTATATTAACTGACATTTCTGAACCCAACAAGAACATACAGCAGCATTATCTTTTAGTTTCATCCACCCACGATGCTATGGTAAGCCCTTGCAGTTAGTCAAGGTAGAGAACTGAAGGTGATGTTGTGCTCTGAGTCACCTTGTGTGTCAGCTGAGCTTGCATACTGCCATTACCATTCAGGTGGCGCATTTAAGCTGTCAAACTAATTTGCATTTGTGTCTCCCTAATGGTATTATGCTTGCCTTACAGTACATCATGTCAAGTTAAGATTTAATCAGTTCATTTTTTTGTCTACAAAATGTCAACACAACTGAGAAATAAAACTAACAAAAGAAGAATATCTTCCCCTTTTTGAACATTCAAGATAAGATAATTGAAGATTAATTAAATGTGTTTCCATTGAAGTGTATGAGTGTGTGTTTGCGCATTTATAACAGTCAAACTGATGTACTGTACCGATTTTTGTACTGACACACTCCTTTCTCTAATTTTAATTTTGTGTCTGTCCACACACACACACACACACACATACACACACACACACACACACACACACACAATGCAGTATAAGCAGCTTCCTCTCAAAGAGTTGTCCAGGCTTTGTTGTCACCCAGTTATTTCTGTGTGTGTTATGTGTGTGTGCAGACAGTACAAGTCTAAATGTTCTAGTTATTTTAGTCTTCCCAGAGGCAGCATTTCACTTCACACTCAGCCTACCTGACTCAAGCATGTACACCCATGTGCCCAGAGATGTACATATCAGTGCAGAGACACACAAATACGTGCTCAATACAACACTGAGCGTCATTGTCTTCACTGGAACCAAACAATATCTCGATAAACACCACTGAGTAGATGATAGATGAAGTAATACTGCAGCATGATTCTGCTCAGTGTTATAACTGTGAAATGATCCCCCGACTGTGGTAAATTAACAGCAACACACAACATGAACAGCACAGCTATACAAAATGTAACCAATAAATCCTGGCACGCAGCCACACAAGCACACTTCTAATAATAAATCCACTTATGGTTATTCATAATGGCATAGTGACATAGTGTGTTTGAGTGTGTGTGTGTGTGTGTGTGTGAGTGTGTGTTTCAGGATGCCAGACATCCCAACTGTCCCGGAAGTTCTGGGAGTCTCCCGCATATTGATAGCGGCTCCCCGACACCCGCAAATGAGATACAATCTTCCGGAATCTGGAGCAAGCAAGAGTGCGCACTTGAGAGTGTCTGCGCACTTGTGTGTGACCATCAATGTAGCGCGTGTGATAGCAAAGCGTCTTGATAGCTCCGGGTTGCTGCCCCCCCCCCCCCGCCACCCCCCCCCCGATGGCGATGGGTCTGTTAACATGCTAGCTAGAATGCTGTTACAATATCATAGGTAGCTTTTTTTATTAATTATTATTTTCGCTTTTGTAGTATGTGGTCTTCCTACATAGCTAGCTAGCTACCTTGCTGTTGTAGTTTGCTGTCCTACATACAGAACTAACAACTCTAAATATATTTCTTTGATAAATGTGAAAAACATTAACTGCTACTCGCAAATGCTACCGCACACTTTTTTGAATATATGGTAAACAGACCTCATAGAACCACCACAGTGGTGGGCTGGTCAAACTGGCAGGAATATCACTGACATTGAATAAAATGTGCATAATTCAGTGTAAGTAGTCAAGTAATCAATTTTATTCGAACGTAACGAAGAACCATTTTTAGGCAGTTATATGGAAGAACATTTTGATGTAAATGAAAAGCAAATGAAAAATGAACACAGAAGGATCTACTTTTTTACATATTCTTATACTCATAGTATATTATTTATTGTATGTAAATCTTGTATACTCAAGTATTCATATGCTTATATAATGCCGGTACAACGTATTATATCTTGTGTGTATATATATATATATATAGATATAGATAGATATATTTATACGTGTTTACATATTATATATTGCAGTTATGTATGTATGCACACCCTGCACAGGCCAAATATGACACATTGCTATGTTATTATTACTACTACTACTACTATTATTATTATATGCTGCCATTATTATTATTATTATTATTACTACTACATACTGTGATATACTGCTATTATACTGGCCTTAGTATTATTATTATTATTATGATGATGATGTTATACTATATATATATATATATATACACAGCAAAATTCCCAGTGTATATTGTACTCTATAAGTGTACATTTAACTCCAGTTTCGGTGTATATATAGGTCCAAGAGTTCGGTGTTCACTGAACACCGACAACAGTGTAAAATATATACTCAAAATAAAGAGTTGGACTTGAACCCTCTGAGTGTGCAATTGTACTCTGTCACTGGTACTTTTAGACACTACTTTGGTGCTTTTTGACACTTGCAGTGTAAACCTAGAACTCCCAGAGAGTAAAAGATATACTCTTAAGTAAGTAATTTGTAGCACTTTTCAGAGCTGATTATTTAACACTCTGAGAGTGAGAATGTACTCTGACTGGTGTACACCCAACACCTTTGAGGTTAATTATTAACACTTCAGGAATGTATAGTCCACACAAAAGTTTCTTGAAAATATAACATCTTTATTATTATTGTTAACAAGTATCTTGTCTTAATGTTGTTGAAGTGAACAGTCAACTCTTGTTAGGACATAAAACATGTCTTAAGTTATGGAGCCATGGTGAAAAAAAAAGCATCTTACCACTTCAGTGACACATTTCTTATACAAAAACATGCACAGGCACCACATACTGATCATCTCTGTCAAAACCATACGTTGTCTGCAGATCAAATGGCTTAAACATGGGCAAATCATCAACTTTCAGCATGGATACATTTTCAGGATTACCCTGTCTGACATGAAAAGAATGAAAATGCTCTGCAAAACTAAGTGTCTCAAAATCTTCTGCTACAAGAAAATAGTCTCCATTAAATGCAACAATGTCTTTTATCTGACTGAATACTGGGAAATCCTCCTCTATGTTTGAACAAACCAGAAGGCCTGGGCGATACTCTGTCCCAAAACAAGTGATCCAAGATGTCACATCAACTTCACAGTCCAAGTCAACCTGCTGTTCTTCAGCAATTATTTCACCATTTGCCAAGGCATTAAGCTGAACAGTTTTTACTGGACCACAGTTAATACTTTTAAATGGCATTGATTCCCAGTGGTATGCCACAGCCATCTGATGTTTTTTAGCTAATGACTTTGTTATATTTTTGAAATTTTTTATTGTGTTCTTGAAAAACCTGTGTTTGGCTTCGAACCTCATTGCCCAAACATGAAGAATTGGACCTATTTTTCGAATGGATCTGGGGTAATGAATCATGAAGTGATGTTTAGGAATCAATCTGCGATGTGAATAGAGCTCTTTGAAAAGTTTATGATGTTCAAGAATGAGATGCTTCAGACATACTGTCATACCATCAGTAATGACAGGAGAAAATATGATGTTCATGATTTGCAGCAGAAGCAGCAAGAGTCTCCAATGTGCATTTCCTTCTTGTACAACATCTCCAAATATCAAGGGCACATTCCGGATCAAGCTAAATGTCTGAATGGCATTGAGACCAATTCCATTTCCAGTCTGCTCCAAGTTTACTCTGGTTGGTTGATTTTTTCTCTCAACAAAGCCATAATTGTATGAATATATCCTGTTACAAATATCTGTCTTGGATATGATGTTGTTGTCTGAGAGGTAACCAAAAAGCAACTTTAGCTCAAACTGCCCAACTCCTTCCAATATGTCATGCATAATGTCTACAGCATAGTTATCAGAAACATCAAAGTACTGTAGATCATTGAGTAAACATGTTCGCTTCACTCCAAATGTTGATGGCAGTGTAGGATCTGCTTTCAAGTCATTGCAATGCTGAGCATGCAGTACTTTATTGCGGAGTGTTATTCTTGGATCATCATCACTGAAAACTGTCTGTGAGGTTTGTTTGTCTACCAGACAAAAGCGGCAAAAATAGTTTGAACTGAATGATTCTACATACCCAAGTAGTGAGTGCAATCCCAAATTGTCCCCAGTCACCTGTGCAATTGTTCCACAAACTGCTTCATCAGAGAAAGGAACTTCAACTCCTGTACACTCGAGCACTTTCAGATCTTGTACAAGGGGTTCTAAGATAACATTAAATCCATACTTCTTTACATCCTCTGTATGAAAAAGTGCCAAAAGATGAATATTCATAAGCGCTGAGTTTATCTTTGGAGACAGATTTCGTAAAATAAAGTATATACTTCCAATCTTATGGATACCATGTTTGGATCCTAGTGGATTTGCCACTTCAAAATCATCATAGAATATCTGTATTTGGAGAGAGTTTGTTTTTTTAGAGAAGAGAGAGTGACCTTTAAAATAGCTCCCATCACAGAAATCTTTATAAAACCCAGTCTTCTCACAAGGCTGCAAAATATGATTTAAAATCTCCCTGTTGTTGAATATAAACTTCAGCGTTTCCAATAGAGGAATGTACACAAATTTGTCTGTCACAGGAACCTGATCGTATGTGCCAGTGGTTCGATTCCTTCTGGTGTCATACCTCACCCCTAGAGCGACCTCAACAGGTTCTACAAGACCCCATTTCTCACTGAAATGTTTTTTCCATTTTGTCTCAGTGTTCAGTTTGCTAAATGGATTTTCAAGGCTTTCAAAATAATCATCAACTTTTGTTCTAATGTCCTCAACATTTGGGAGTAATTTGACAACATCATCTTTAACATTTGAATGCAGTTCCTCTACAAGCTCCTCCATATTTTCAACAACAGTCGTTATGACATTAGTAGCCACACCAGAGCTTTGGAGTTTTGCAATAAGGGATGCACACATTTCTTGGGTATGTTGTTGCCTAGTCTCATTACAGCTTTGAGAATTCACTGGTTGCTCTGAAATTAAAGCTGACATTGTTTGCTGATCAGATACAACAACTGAAGGAGTGACAGATTCATTATCAATTTGAACTAGACTTTCAGGACTATGCTTAGAATGGAGATGTTTCCTGAAGCCTGAAAAAGTGCAAAATCTCTGACGACATCCATTCTGGTCACACACCAAATGAAACTTCTTGCCGGGAAAAAAGGCATGTGTAAGTTTGAGATGACGAAGCAATTGCTGGATGGTGACAAAAGTAGACTGGCAAACAAAGCATTTGTACATCACAACTTCAGTTGAGGAGCTTTGCCCTAAGGTCCTTGACTCTGGGAGTTTCATGAGAAAGCCCTACATCGATATTGTAGATGGTGGTTTGCACAAATGTGTACATGCTGTTTAGGGCCTGGTCATAGGAGATGCCAAACACATAATGTGTCTTGAAAAGTTCATCAAAGGCTGACAGGGAAGACTTGGCCTTGCAGGGAAGGAGCTCACCATCCATTGCAATGTAGTATTCATGGATGTTGTTTCTTGTCATGCCAACGGCCAGGATGTAGGGCTGCTTCCGCTGGGCTGGACCAGAGTGCTCCTGAAGGCTGCGACCCGCCTGCAAGATAACAATCAAAAGTATAACTACGCTATACATCATTTTTTTTTATGGATAAGTCAGACAGAAATCTGATAGCACAGTTAAAGAATCACTTCAAAAGGAAAAAGAAAAGAAAGAATTAATCAAAATTTTAATTAAAGATGTAAATGAATTTATGTTAATTGCTATTTATAATATTATAAAAATGTGTTTATATGTATTGCTATTTATAAAGTACCGCAATTATAAAAATGTGTTTATATTTATTGCCAACAGATTAAGTAAACCCTCTTAACTATATTCTTAGATTCAGATATTTGCTGACTGAAATTTACTTTATCCAGTATGTTGTCATGCTACCCCATCTTGTGACTCTCTCTCCCTGTGAGAAAATACATTTGGGAAAGTCCCTTTGTATCAAGAGAAATGATAATTGGTCAAAACATTCATTTGTTTTTGGAGTGTGGATTCCACTCGTTGATATTGGATCGTTTCAAAATGGAAATCTGGATACACTAACCTTATGAAACTTCACTACATGATCCACAGCTTCCCGGATACTGATCTTCACGGCTCCCTTCTTTCCACTTGGTGGCAGGAGGTAGACCAGCAGGAGGATTGAGGCCATGTCACTATCCCAACCTGAGAAGAGGGGAGGAGAAACTCTAATTTCAGCATGAGATGCACCTGACAAATCAATATAAACATTCATATGGCTCTTGTCAATAAAAGTGCTATCAGCACAACCACGTCACAGTCAATAAGACAACATTTGAAATGGTGGGCAGATATACACAGGGAATTCATTTATGTCACTTACCTGGGACCTCGTCATCCTCATCAGGGTTCTCGTCTGCAGACTGAATGAGATAGTCAAGCTGGGGTGTCTTACTGAGGTTTTTGGCTTGCTCGATTACTTTCGCCTTCAGGAGTGTTCCCCACTTCTCCAAGAATTTTGATGAAGTCTCTGCTCCAAACAACAGCTCAAAGTCCTGTAGAACCTAAAGGAGAAGAAGCAAGTGCAGGTGTACTTGATTATGGTGGCAATGGAAGGAAGTTACCATTTTCATCTTTACAAAGCTGTTATTGATGGAAATTAACATAATTCATGTGAACTTACAAGGCCTTTTGTGTCAAGGAATCTTGGGAAAACTGTAAGCACTGTGCTGCATCGCTCAGGATCATGGATCAACTTTTGTCTGTGTTGGAAGGTTGCTCTCATTTTTATCAAGATCTGTTCTTTGTCTGTGCTGTGTTTCAGTAGAGATACGGCCTCGCAGCATTGGTCTCCCTCCAGCTGTTGCTCTTTAGTTACTTCCCTCTCCAACTCCGGTCCACTGCTGTCTGAAGTTTGAGAGCTCCTTCTCCGAACTCCACTGTTACTGCCGCCGCTGAGTTCTCGCTGTGTGTTTTTGAGCTTCCAGGCAATGTAGCCCTCGTTGCTATCTGCATCATAGAAATGCTCCTAAAAACAATGTTGAAAAAAAATTAAGAAATTTAAGCATGATTAGACACCTAGTGAAAGGAACTATAAGATGGAAAATGCATCAAAACATTATTCATTTATCAACAAAATTTACAAACAAAATATTGCTCTTAACACAGTACTGGATTGACTGTCATTTTCAAGAATGTTAAAGCAGAAGTAAGTGATATATTTGTGTTACTATAAGTCTTAAATAGTTATATCTTCCGACAGCAATCACTTACATAGTGTTTGGACTGAAACACGGGTCTCTCAGTCCCTCTGCTCTGCTCTGAGCCGAAGAGAAAACATTTATCGTATCCTACAGTTTTTATCCAATGAGGAGAGAGAACGGCTTGCAGGGCTGTGTGTGCAGCCAAGGAACGCCGTGAATGTGGTGACGTAGCGACGAGGACTGTTATGGTGCGTTCAAGGAAACTCGTATTTTTCCGACCGTGAAGTCATACCAGTTCGATCTGGTACGAGTTCACCGGTCGGAAGTTACGAGTGGCCGTTATAGTGACTTTCACCGGTAAAACAGGTCGGAAAAACACGAGTGGGTTGCCTGGAACGCTACAAAGTCGTAAGTTGTGACTTGAAGCTGTAATTTACGATTTCAAAAGCCTGCCTGGAACGCAGCATTAGCGAAAACGACCGGACCACTTACTTCTGCTTTAATTGCCCCCCTTGCTGCCTGCACAAGAAAAACCTGTCTCTATTGCTCCTATGAAACAACAATATTTTTATTATTATAATTTGAAAAGTTGGTTTACTTCTCTTTAAAATATATACTCACATAGCCCATTTTCGAGTAGGGATCTTTTAGAGAAGGGAACAGTGTCACAATCCCCAATGCATATTGTGTTCTTTTGTCCTTTGGCGGAGCTCTTCTGTGGGGGTAAACGATAGGTTGCATTGACAGGGAAAAAGGCTGTATGACAATTTACAATGGGGACCATAGACATGTCAACTCAAATGAACTACTAAACAATATACAAGTTGCATGGATAAGACTGTGTGTGTCTTGCAGATGGGTAATGATTAGTTTAGATTAGAATATTGATATTTTCATGGCATTACTTAGCCATATGATGCAAGGCCACAGTTTACTGGCCATTGTTGTCCTTTACTGATAATCTCATTTGATTACAACCACCTGTTTTTTTATGAACAATCAAATACTATGAATATACTCTTGACTGAGTTGTGCACCATGAAGCATTTGACTTACCCATACTTTTCCAACATATCAGCGACAACAATGTTGACAAGTTCACGGCGTGTTCGATCCTTCATCTCTCCTTTTGTTGCATATTCTTTAAGTATTTTCTCCCCTCCAGGCTTTTGTTCCAGAACTCTCTTGACAAGCTTAAAAACAAATAAAAATAAGCCAAACAAAAAATTTTGATGTCAAAAACACAATAAGAACATGGCAAAAGAATGTACAAAAAACTCACCTCTTTGGCCTGTGAAGAACTGTCATCAATATGCTGACTTTTTTGGGACTTTGGAATGCCATCATCAATGCATGGTCTTTTTGGAGACGTCAGAAAGATGTCATCAACGTAATGTCTTTTTGGAGACATCAGAAAAGTATCACTCTCTGATGAGCGTGATGATAGTGACAAGGTGTCTGTGCATGAAGATGCAGGAGAGTCTGAAAAGCGGGAGCACATCATTTTCAAAATCATGTTTTACTAATGATTTCATCAATTGACCCACAGTTTCAATTGAGAGTAGGTGAGAGCATGGGATCGTAAAACTGTGCATCTGTTTTTGTTTTTTAATACCAGTAATAGGCTACAATCAATTTTTGTGGTTGATACGGCCACATATTAAGCAATTTAGTCCATGACAGATAGTCTACTAGTTGGTAACTGAGTGCTCAGGTCAATATTCTTATCAGTTGACATGTTTCATAGGTAAATGGATCGGTTCTGAAAACAATGAAAAATAAAAAAAATTAAATTTAAACAGGATATTGCTGAGAACCAATAATTTTTGTGTTGTAAAGTCCATTTCAATGGTTACACGATAATACTGTAACCTTGCAAAGTACAATTTGATCAAATGACCACTTACCACCAGTAACTGAAAGAGTGTCAACAATGGTCCACAGGATGTCGGTTTTTTCCTCCAGAATGTCACTGAAGACCTCTTCATCGACCTCTGTTCCAGTGTCATCCAGCACATATGTATCTTTTTCAGTGGGTATACTGAACTTCATTTTAGCTTTGAATACAGAAAAAAAAATTAAATAAAGCTTGGGGTGCATTATTGTTCATCTTACTACCACATACACAGGACAAAGTGGGAAATACAGTTTTTAGTTTTTCTATCTTAATGGGCCACAGCACTGTAGACTAGCATGATGCCAAAAAGAAAAGAAAGCAGTTTCCAGAGTTGATTCCGGTACTGAGGAAAAATGATTAAAGTTAAAGCAAAATATGTCTTTAAAACCCTTACTGTGGCCAGCTGCAAGTATATCTCTTATTGGAGCTAGGAATGGCTGTTCATTGCCCAATGACACAATCTACCTATATTTTAGGCTACAAAAAGCAGAGACATTAACTTACCCTCCTTGAGAAAGTCCGAGTGTGAGGCTCCATTTAGTTTGATGTACTTCTTCTTCCCTTTGTATTGCACTTTGAACAGCATTGCTGCAGACCTCCCACAACTACAACACAAACATACAATTAGTGTAATGTCAGTGGACACAGTGCAAAGTCAGGCTTTGTCCAGGATTTATTTCTTTTCTACAACTGGACGCCATCAAACCGGGAGAAATGGCAGACACACCTATCAACTAAGAAAAGGAAATTCAGTCCGAGCAAAGCGCTGGACCGTCGGACCCATACCCGGCCGTCGCTGGCAACAGGGGCCAGGAGGGCTTTGCCACGGTGAGGACGGCTAGCCTCGTGTGGAGCTGCCACAGTGCTGACCTCTGCTCAGACACGTGCTAAGCTTCCGTTCTCATCATGGTGGCTCGTGGCTCACGTTGACGGCGACGACTGAGTATGGGCACGACGCTCCAGCGTTTTGCTCGGACTGTATTTCATTTTCTCTGCTAGCAAGTGTGTATCATGCACAGTTACCCACTAGCAGCTAATTTCGAGCGGGAGTCGGAAGCTTTGAAGTAACGTTAGCTTCGGTAGCTAGCCACCGAGGGGGAGGGGAGGGGAGGGGGGTTAGCTAACTTTAAACCAATTCTGTGTTTTCTTTGTCAAATAACCTGCTTTACCGTGGCTAACATTACAAACACAATATTAATTCTGATAAATTAAACATTTGTAGTGACTTTACAACTGATATAGCAAGTTAGCTAAACTAAATTGAAACCGTGTTTGCCCATAAACATTAGCGTTTTTAGTTATTTACGGTAAATTACTTTTGAGGATTGAAATACTTGATATTTCGCATTATTTATTCACTTTATAGTTTCTTACCTGCGTCCCGCGAGCTGTACTCTGTCTGGCAGTCGTTGGTTAGTGCCGTTGCTGCTGCACTCCAGGAGAGCTCAGAGCATGTGACTGGATTCAACCAATGAGAGGGCTTGGAGAGCTGATGACGAAATCGAAACCTAACTCTCGGTGCGGCCGGGGCAGACTCAATCAAGCAATAGACTCTGTGGGAGTCCATCATTGTAAAATAAACACTACAATAACTCTACACTAACACTATTCATCGAGGAACACCACAGAGAGATTATGGTGCAACCTGAGAAGTGTACTTTGTGCCCATTTGACACCAAAGTGTAAAATTTCTACTCTCGTCATCAAAACTCTGGGATTTTAACTCTCTGGCATTTGCTGTGTATATATATATTACTGTACTATTATTATATACTATCTATCTATCTAATCAATTCATCCAAAGCTTCCAAACACATGTTGTCAGAGTTTCTTCCTGTCCAAGGCATCAACCCTTTCTTGGTGTATGTGACAAACTGCCACATTGTTCAGGCGTTTCTGCTTCATGCAGTTGCGAAGCCAAGTCTTTAACCTCCTCAGTGCACTGAAACTCCTCTCAGCTTCAGCAGATGATGTTGGAACAACCAACAACAGCCTCACAAGGACCTCCACCTGATCAAAAAGACCTCTGACTTCAGGCAGCATGCCTCTCAGGATGTCTGCAGCTTCTGTGCTTGACATGTAGGTGTTCTTTGACTTGAACATGGCTAACTGCACATCCAACATCCTCCTATTAATCTCTGGATACTGGTCCACAATGGCATCACTTTTTCCAGTTACAAGTACATTCTCCAACTTCTGAAGAAACTTCAAGGCTTGTTTGATGAAACCACTCTCTGAATTGTACATCTGCTGTGTCAAGCATCTTATAGAACTCCCTTCTGAAGTAATCAACAGAACCTGCTGGGGCATGTGCTGCAGTTTCACCAGCTAGGCGTTTCGGTGGCCTGCGGATACGAGGCATTTCAATTGGGCTGATATTTAGTGAGGTGACCAGCTCTGTTGCACTGTCAAAGATCTGTTGGAATGTTCCCTCTGTTCTTTTCTCTTGCAGAGCTGTCTTGACACAATGTACTGCAGCCTGCATGCCTGCAAATGTGATGGATCGCTTTTGTAAGGATTTGTTGAGGCATTCCATTACCTCAAGAACTTCCATAGCAAGATGGAGTCCCAGCACTGTGTTCCCTTTCTGGAATCTGTCGAGGAGACCATTTGCCTTTGTAGCTGTTTCTGAGCCACCGGTTGAAGCCATCTCCTCCAAACTGAGCAACACTGCCTCATACTGTCTGAGGACTGAATGGACTGCTGCCACTCGCACAGTCCACCGTGTAGGACACAGTGGCTTCAGAGTGGTAAATGATCCGTGTTCAGATGTGGCAATGTTGCAGAAGATGGTCTTGAACTTTCCTGAAAGTCCAAACAGATGCCCCAATTCATGGACCCACTGCAGTGCATCACGGACGACAGAGGAAGCCGTACAAGTTGCCTGTGTTATCAAATTAACACAGTGAGGACCACAGTGTACGAACAGTGCCAGTGGTTGTGCTTGTGTAAGATAGGCCTGTGCACCAGCATATTTTCCGGACATATTTGCTGCTCCATCATATGTCTGGCCTCGGAGTCCGTCGAGAGACAAATTGAGACGTAGCAGCACATCTTTGGCTACATTTGCTAGGTTTTGTCCAGTTGTGAGCGACACTTCATATAAACCAACAAATAATTCATGAGGAATTAGGTCGTGGTCAACGTAGCGAAGACAGATTGATTCCTGTTCGGCCCCAGTTATGTCCTGTGTTCCATCAATGATGATGGAGTATTGCAACTGTGGTTGTGATCTGATTTCAGTGGCTATATCTCTGACAATATAGTTTGCCATTATGCTCAACATCTCATTTTGGATTTTGGGGCTTGTGTAATCATGAGAACGTGAATTAAGCCACTCGAACAGCATGGAGTCATCATCTGATTTCAACTTGAGTAACTGAGAAAGATTTCCTTCCTGGGATTCATTGCCTCTGAGAGCCAGGCCTTGTCTGCCTAGCAATTGCACACAGCTCATGATCTTCATCAAGCATGCCCTTGCCTTTTGCTGTGATGCTGCCAATGCACTAGAAAGCTGGTTATTAATTGGATTTGCTTTATGAAAATGTGTGGTAACTGCAAGCTTATGAGACTTGCTTTTTGTATGATCTCTAAATTTCTCCACAGCCTTTTTCCAATTTCTGAATCCAGCAGAGACAAATGCTGAATCAGTGTTTTTTGCCAGTGAAGACTTGTTAAGTTGAAATGCTTTTACACAGTAAAAGCACAGGACTCCATTCACACTATGACTGTAATGAATCCAAGGAAATTCTTGAAACCATTTCTTTTGGAAATGTAGGGTTCTGTTTGAAAGTTTTTGAACTGCTATCTCTGTTGGATTGGGCTGATACGGCTCAGTTATCTGATCTGGCCCTGCTCTTCCATCTTGTTCTCCTTTACTGCCTGAGCATCCACTGACCCCTGGCTGCTGCTGATCCAACTAAGATAAACATAACAAAAGGTAGAATATCTATGAGCAACTTATAATTTAATTCATTACAATAATGACGAAAAATATTGCCAAATAAACTAGTTTATGTCACTCCCTCCCTACTGAGAGTTCCTGACCCAGCTCATGATCTCACTGCTTAGTTGCTTCAATTTCTTACCAATAAAATAATACATTTACACAGACTTTTTAGTACACAGGCCTCAATATAAAACTGTACCTGGCCAGTTTGCTTCTTTCATCTGACAAAATATATAGATGCATGGTGTTTGAACTTTGAAAGCTCTGATACAGATTATCACCACCCTAACATTTGTCACAATGTTTAATCTCATGGCTAACATATGTTTATTCTTTCAATCTCACCTGTGAGCCTCCAGCTTCTCCTCCTCTACCTCCCCCAGCCTCTTCTCCTCCATCTCCTCTAGCCTCTCCTGCTCTCCTTCCTCCAGCCTCTTCTCCTCTATCTCCTCCAGCTTCTCCTCCTCTACCTCCTCCAGCCTCTTCTCCTCCATCTCCTCTAGCCTCTCCTGCTCTCCTTCCTCCAGCCTCTATCTCCTCCAGCTTCTCCTCCTCTACCTCCTCCAGCCTCTTCTCCTCCATCTCCTCTAGCCTCTCCTGCTCTCCCTCCTCCAGCCTCTTCACCTATATCTCCTGCTGCATCTCTACTATCCGTCACCTGACAAAAATATATCCATGCATGACATGAACAGTGGGACAGTTTGGGGTGCAACAATCATCAATTTTGATGATACAGTTATAGAGGAAAAACTTTTTTTCCACAATTATCATGAGTATTGATGTATAAAATGACATTTGTAATCCAAGGTTTTATTGTATTTTTCTCTAAATCTTTTATTGTTGGTGTTATTTTAAACAGTTGCTGCCTTTCAACATAAAAATAATACATGAAAATAATTGTATCTCTTTGGCACTAAATATAAGCTTTTTTAAAATCACTGCATTGTTGAGGCTCTACAGTTATAATAATAGTAATAATAATGAATAACTCTCCCATTCAATCCCACATCTCCATTCTGTCTGCCAATGCTCTGCAGTCGTTAACTACCATGGCAACGACTGTGTGTGTGTGTGTGCAGTTGGCTGAGCCAGGTTCATTTGTGGTCTTAGTGTGCCACCCAGTGGAGAAAACTTGTCATGATACCTGATAAGGAAGTTTTTTGATGCTAGTTCAAGTTTATTGACTGTATTATTATGATTTTAGATATCTGTGCAGTCTGTCAACTATTTCACAGACATTGCTGTCAAAGTCTAGATCAAACACTAATTACATGAGCTTTAACTAGAAACATATCTACAGGTTTCACTGGAAATAAGTTCCTCTCCTGTTTGACTCATCAAAGTGGCAGTTCATTTCAGTGGCTAAGTCTAAATGTCTACACAGAGCGGGCGGCTGTGGCTCAGGAGGTAGAGCGGTCGTCCACCAATTGGAAGATTGGCGGTTCGATTCCCGGCTCCTCCAGTCCACATGTCGATGTGTCCTTGGGCAAGACACTTAACCCCAAATTGCTCCCGTTGCTGTGCCAATGGTGTATGAATGTGTATGAATGATTAGCTTCCCCTGATGTGCAGGTTGGCACCCTGCGTGGTAGCTCCTGCCATCAGTGTATGAATGTGTGTGAATGGGGTGAATGAAATGTATTGTAAAAGCGCTTTGAGTGGTCGAAAAGACTAGAAAGGCGCTATATAAGTACAGGCCTTTACCATTTACAGAGAGAGAGAGTGTGTGTAACGTAATCTACTTATTGCAGTGTCCAATAAATGCCCGGGTCTGAATGCATCAAAATGCACCTGACGGAAACCTTTCCGCTTCGCCGCGGCCCGACGTGCGCAAGGGGGCGAGGTCCCGCCCAACGCTGCTCGCAGCTTTAATTTTTAAATGTTGTTGGCATAGACGCCTTTATTTAGCAGCATATGGCATGTGCTCTAACCACTCGACCACCTGCACATGAAATATTTTTTATTAACTATACCTATATAATATAATTTTTATTTTACCATTATTGTGTTCCAGAACTCTCTTTGAAAAAAGGCATGAATCATGTCATGACAAGCCAACATTGTTGTTCAAGACACACCGATCTAGAATATATCTACCTCTTTGGGTTTTTTATCACATTTTTTGTTGACTGATTTACATTTCTGATTTACATGTGGGTACTGGGGAAGGATTTTCATGTTCTCTTTATATTACCCAACATGTCTATAGATTACCCAACATGTCTATAGATTACCCAACATGTCTATAGATTACCCAACATGTCTATATATTACCCAACATGTCTATATATTACCCAACATGTCTATAGATTACCCAACATGTCTATAGATTACCCAACATGTCTATATATTACCCAACATGTCTATATATTACCCAACATGTCTATAGATTACCCAACATGTCTATATATTACCCAACATGTCTATAGATTACCCAACATGTCTATATATTACCCAACATGTCTATAGATTACCCAACATGTCTATAGATTACCCAACATGTCTATATATTACCCAACATGTCTATAGATTACCCAACATGTCTATATATTACCCAACATGTCTATAGATTACCCAACATGTCTATATATTACCCAACATGTCTATAGATTACCCAACATGTCTATAGATTACCCAACATGTCTATATATTACCCAACATGTCTATATATTACCCAACATGTCTATATATTACCCAACATGTCTATAGATTACCCAACATGTCTATATATTACCCAACATGTCTATAGATTACCCAACATGTCTATATATTACCCAACATGTCTATAGATTACCCAACATGTCTATAGATTACCCAACATGTCTATAGATTACCCAACATGTCTATAGATTACCCAACATGTCTATAGATTAACCAACATGTCTATATATTACCCAACATGTCTATAGATTACCCAACATGTCTATAGATTACCCAACATGTCTATAGATTACCCAACATGTCTTTATATTACCCAACATGTCTATAGATTACCCAACATGTCTATAGATTACATGTCTATGGTGAACCTACAGTATGTTGACCAGCTTTTTTTCTTTAAAAAAATAAAACTGAGTTGAGAGGCATATTTCTGCTGGCATGTGAATTTTTTGTTATTATATATTTAGTTTCATATACACCACATGTTGATTTACACGCTGAGTTAAATGAGTATAATGAGTATCAGTAGTTGCTAAAGCTACTATTTTTAGCTGTAGTACAAACTACATTTCTCCAGAGGTAGAAATGTAGTTTGTTCAAACTACTGCCAGGCTGAACTACATGTAGTTTTACAAGCTACGCTTTCAAAGTAGCTTCCCCAACACCGAGGAGAGGAGAGGAAGAGCAGAGGAGAGGAAGAGCAAAGGAAAAGGAGAGATCCAGGCGCGGGGGGGCCCATCTAAGATTATCTCGTCCTGGGCCCATGCAAGACTGTCAGCTGGCCTGACTGTAAACATTCAATGTAAAACAGTCATTGAGTCATTACGAACACACACACACACACACACACACACACACACACACATTTAAATCCCCATCAAAAATAGGTTACCTAGGAACAGATGTAAAGCTCAAAGGAAATGAAATTCTGCCACTGAAGAGTTCCTCCAGAGACTGTATGTGTTTGCATGTGTCTGTGTGCATTTTTCACCACACATGTAAATAGTGCGTGTGCGTCTGCTTCACAGATTACATTTATATTAGTTACAGTGTCCTTATCCTGCATAAACAGATGAAAGGTTGGCATGCTAGACATGAAGCCAGTGGGGGATAAAGACAGTATGAATGTGTGTATGTGTGTGTATTTAAGAAAGCGAGAGGAAGACTGAAAGAAGGAGAGAGATAGACAGAAGACAAAAATAGAGAGGGATAAAGAAAAGAAAATCTCAGTGCCCTGTCTGGTGATACATTTGCTATGTTTGTGTGTATTGGCCGTATTTGTGTGTGTTTGTGCCTTCCACACAATTGTTCCACTTGAATGAACTAAACTAAACTGAACTGAACTAAACTAAACGCTCCAGATAGTCAAATGAACCAGTGTGAACTCTGTCTAAATGCCCCTGCTGTGATGTTTTTCATAATGCTGAATATCTCACTTAGTTTTAGTCTGGCCTTTATATGGAGTGTGAAGTATGCCACTACAATTACCCGCTTTTCACACGATCACGCTAATAAGCGGTAACACAGCTATAAGGACTCTCTTTGCTCTCACACGCGCTGCATTTCATTTTCGGGAGACGGGAGAGTTGGGATGTCTGCCTCAGCGAACGTGCACTATATATATATATATATAGTTTTCTTTTTCCCCGTAGGAGCGGGTGGAGGTGGAAGCCGTGGCCCGCTTTTGTCGGTCATTGTCAGTCGCTACTGGCTATCTCCGTGGATCATGGATGTATTATAATGCCTTGGATCCACAACAGACTCTCTTCCGGGTGGGGGTGCGCGATTACGTAATGCGGAAGGTGGAAACAGGCAGGTCGCTCGGGTCAGAGTTTTCACTGAATATTATGAGAATGGAATAATGATGAGTTTCTATGCCTGGTGGATATTAATAGCATTTTAACCTAAACAAAAAAAATTGTAAAAATGTAACAAAGGTAAGGGAAGCTTTAATTGACTAGATCAGGGATCCTCAAACGGCGGACTCCGGTCCACATCCAGACCGCGGTGGAGTGTTAGCGCGAGTCGCAATTATCCGTTTTATCGCTTTGTGCCTGTATTTTAAAAGAAAGGTGTTGATATTTGTTTTGGATTATTTGCAGGGGTTGTGAATGTATTTTGTTTTGTTTTATATAAGTATTTATTAGAATTTATGTTAAAACGAAAAATACGTTTTGTTTTTGAGTATTTATTTGATTTTTGTTGTTTTTATGAAAAGGACATTTTGTTTTGTTGTTAAAATTAAAAATATATTTTATAGTTGTCATATATTCTATTTTTCTACTATACACCACTGTATTGTTAAGTTGGTTGGTGGTGGATACATTGCTTTGTTGTGGTTTGACCGACTAATAAACGGACCTTTGACTCATTGAAAAAAAATGTTGTGGACCTTTAAGATTTGTATTTGAGGAACACTGGACTAGAGCTTTAAGCCACATGTTCATGATAAACTTTTTAGATTGTTTGTTTATAAGTATATCCTTTAACCAGATAATGGATTTTAGTCATCAGATGTCTGAATATTAAGTTGTCAGAGACAGAAGCTGTGCAAATGTTAGCAGCAGTGTGTCCACTGAACAGTGTGGGAGAAACACTGATTTTTAATGTGAAATGTTTTAACTACTGTGTGTAACTGCTTTATTCAGTGTTTTTACCGGTTTTAATCACCGGATAATTTGGCTCCCAGTAACAACCCACCGAACGATGAACACTGAAGTAATCTAACCAGGAAAAGCTCCAATGATGCTTGACAATGTAATCAAATTCCGTCTTTTGTTTTTGAGAGACTCCTAGTGGCAGAAATTACATAATGTATGTAATACAAAAAAAAAAAAAATTAAAGTTAAAATCAAATTTAAAGTGTAGGTTTTTTAAAGAGCGACTTCATCTCACAATTAGTCTCACAACTATGGCAACACATTATTAAATAGCAAAAATATATATTTTAAAGGCTCTCTAATGACATTTTAAAGTTTTATTTGGTTATTTATGTGTTACCTATTGACAGATATACTTTTTATACTCATTTATTTACTTACTTTCTTGATGGATTTGAATGTAAATGTATTTCGCCTGTCTGCCCAGATCTACAGACTTCAGGTGGTGACAGCACACAGCAGTTACATGAGAGTAATTGGAGGTGAAATTGGAGGTGAAATTTTCTATTACAGCAAGCTAGAATTGTAGCATTACATTTACAACTCAAAATAAAACAGACTTCATTCAGATTGTTGTAGCCAGCTATGCTGCTGTGGGAATACAAGTGAAAACAACTTTCATAACAATCCTTACCTTACATCTGGAAGTTCAGTGTCAGATCCTTTGATTTTTCTTACTTTCCCAACATGACTTAAAGACATGTAGTAGGTCCATATGCTCCTAGACCAGTCTTTTATGAACCCCTAACACTTTTTAATTTGTGATGGATTCTGTTGGATCTAATGCTGACACTGTTTTGCTCAAATTTGTTGTTATGAGTAAGAATGATTTTGCCAGGGGATCACCTGGTAAAAAATAATGCTGTGAAAAGGTTTGAGATCATTTTATTTTCATTTGTTGGGTCTTGGTTATAGGCTTGGCTCTCAGCAATAATTAATGATTATCAAAGATAATTATTAAATATATAAATCAATAAAAAATATTAATAATAATTAATAATAGCGGGCCACAACCCAATTTGGAACTCTGGTTAATATTTAACATAATAACTATAACCAAAAGACCATATTAATAACTAGTTAAGGTTGAAAAATGTTGGCGTTCTCGGCAGAACAGAGGTTGGCAAAAGTCATTCATGTGCAAAATTAAAGACAGCATATACAAAAGCACTTATATTAAAACAACAGAACAAAACGCACAATATGAAATCTTAGCTAAAATTAACAAAGGAGTAAAACACACAATGGATCTAACTAAGTGTACCTATGTATAGATGTGGATGTGTGTGCGTCTCTGTGTGTGTAAGGAAAACAATAGCAAAATGGCTGACATAGAAGATAACACAGACAAAAGGCCAGACCGTGTGGTGTCTTGGAACCACAGGTGCTGCCAGAGAGTTAAAACCTCTTACCTGTGTTTAAGGCCAATTGATGTTGCGTAAAGGTGCCCGGTTAGGAGGATTTTAGTTACTGCATGAATATCTGTGGAGCATACTAACATCAACCTAGCCATGTGGTTGTCCAATAACTATGAACAGACATCATAACAATAGCACTAAATGAACAATCTTAAATCCATACTTCCTGTGCTTTAGCCATGTGCTGTTCTATGCTATGCCCAGTACGTTACCAAGTTCACTTTGTGGAGTGCTGCTTCTTAGCTGGTAGTAGCTCTGTAGTTGAGTCAGGCTGAGAACAGTTTTGTTGGGTAGTCGGTGGTCAGTCATGCAGATCAGAGGGTCCAGGTGTCTGAGGAGGCCGCTGATTGGAGAAAGAGAGCAGTTGCTGTCTCTTTTTTTAAATTTTAATTATTTTTTAATTGAAAATAGAACAATTTACAACAATATCGTTACAAGTCGTAACATTATTCACAATATGTACACAGACAGTGTCACGTCCATGTCCATGTCTCCTGTTTTATTTTGAAATCTTACTCCTCTCTTTCAGGTAACTTCCTCCTTCCCCTTGTGTGTTTCCCACTGGTCTGATTGTCTGCCCCGCCCTGATTGTTTCCACCTGTTTCCCATTACCTTGTGTGTGTATATAGTCTGTGTTTCCATTTGTCCTTTGCCAGTTCCTTTTTTTCTTGTTATCAGAGAACCACGCCAGCCACGTTATTCCAAGTCAGGTTTGTTGAATTCTGTGTTTTGTTTGCCATAGTCTTGCTTACCATTATTTTGATACTTTGTCTTTGTGCTGTTGGTTTTCCTCTCTGCGAGTGATTTTTATTTGTGTACTTTGAATATATATATATATAGTGATTTTTATTTGCTACTTTGTTATTAAAATATTGTTATTTTGTACTTTGTCTCGGAGTCATGCATTTGGGTTCAAGTCTTAGTTCAGTTGTGACAGATGGAGCACAGGAAACAAAATAAAACAAAGACAGGGCCTCTTCTAATAGTCCAATGTTATTAATTGTGTACAGAAGACTTTTTGCTGTTTTCTTTTTGTGCTTCAATGCTTTACAGTACACAGTCCCTTTTTTTAAATGCCAAAAAATGGGTTGTATTTTAATGCATTTACATTTGTGAATAAAGAATTTTCCTAAAATAAAGTGTTCAAAAGAATGTTGTCCTTATCCTCTATTGTAAGCTGGATAACTGCATTGTGAAAGACTTTCCATTTTTGTTATGTAAGTGCGACCAAAAAGATCTCTATTTAACCACCTGTCTAATCTTGTTTTGCATTCATGTATTGTGTGATAACTTTCCTATGGTTTCTTTTAATGTTTCGAATAAAATGACTGTTCCCAAAAATGTTTGTAAAAATTTGCAGTGAGGCCGTCTGGGCCAGGAGAGCAATCAAGAGTCAAACACTGCACTGCTGTTTCTAGCTCCTTTATATGAGATCTCTGCTTCACATTTATTTTTGAAATCCTCATTTATTCGTGCAATAAAATCTTTGATTTGGGCAAAAAAAGCTTCTGCTCTAGCAGGTGAGAAATTAAAAGTGTATAATTTACTGTAAAAAGAGTAAGTTTCATTAGCTATCTGTGGATCAGAACATTCATTGATCATTTTTCCTATATTCTTTTCCTGGTGGGTTTTCTCTAATCTACAAAAGTAGACTGAATGGCTTTAGATCTAATACAAGCCCCCTTTGCTTTTCTAGTGTAAATATCATCCAATCTAGTTTGTAGTGTCCAAGTTTTCCTCTAGTTGGGCATCAAATTTCAGCTGTTTACTAAAGCTAATGGAAAAGTTTCTTATCCTGAATTTCAGAAATTTCCATTTGGAGATATAAGAGGGAAGATAACAGGGTGGAATTAAACTTCCAGTAACCCTTATTTCGTTTAGAAGCATCTGTAGGTTTCAGAGTTAAACTAATAAAACAGTGGTCGGATAACGGAGCATTAGATATAGAGCAGTTTGCAACAATTTCCTTAAAACAGTCCGAAATTAGCCAAAAATCAATTCTAGATCTACTCGAGCCATCTGGTTTAAACCAAAAAAATTATTTTTAAAGTGCGCCATCATGTTGAGATTATTACAAAAATTGGTGAGATGAGAATTATATTGATCGTTATGAAATGTTGTGGGTGAGAGGTCCATCCATTCATCGTACACCATATTATAGTCACCTCCTAAAATAACATTAGTTAGATATCTAACTTTCAAATCTTTTATAACATCAGTCATTTCACTCATTTTGTTTTGGTTTAAGCTGTCCATCCATAAATATTCCCCAGAATAACAAAGGAGTGCTCAATTGACAAAACACAGAGAATCCAATGTCCATCCAGGCTTTTTTTGGAGGTGATTATTTTCCCAGGGAAGTTGTTCCATAAAATTGCAGTACCTGCAGAGTGATTAGTTCCATGACAAAATAACATTTTATCCAATGGGGTATTGGTTGGGATGTTGAGTTTCTTAAGGACTCCCTTTGTTTGTCTTGAAACATGTGGTCATCTGGTTAGACCCCAACACATAATACAAATTTAGGTGACAGGACAACAGTCATCAAAAGAGACAAATCAATCCACTTTCACTTGCAGTTTTCACTCTGGACCTCTGCACCCTTACTGTCAAAAACCTCACTACATAAAAGGCACATTACCTCCTGCACTGGCACTGGATGCTCAGTAGGTGTATAGTATGGTACAGAACTGCCCAATGTGAACATAATTCCTTGGGGAACTGGTCAAACTTTTCCAAGGTCAAGTATGAACCTTCACCCTCAGCATTTTAAGAAAGATTAAAAGAAAAATGACTAACCATATCTACCAAGTTCAAGCTACTCTCTACCAGCTAGATGTTTCTACATGAGGTTTCTCAGTATGTTTTAAACAATTTTCAGTAGCCTGTGAGTATGATAGTATGTGCTTTTGATTCATCTGTTCAAGGATGAGGTGTTTTCTACACTTTACTTTATCTGTCTAAATGTCGGTTTCGATTATTTTTCGATTAATTGCCCAGCCCTACGTCAAGCCTCCCCTCCTAACACAGGAACGGATCCCCTGCTTAGCTGTCTTCACTGTGCGAGCAAGGAGTTCTGTCAAGTTTCAAACAGGATGAAAAAGTCACTTGTTGCACGTTATATGGACATGGAACAAAATATAGTTTACAAAACACTGCACATGGAAAGTCTGAAAACTGAATAGAGGATGATGATACTCACTTGAAAAATAGAGTATGTTACTAAACATATTTATGATCAATAATATGTTATAATGTAAAAAAGAAGGGTAACGCCACATAAAGGATGCTGTTATTAATAAGCATCTCTGTTCATAATATTGCATGACCGGGCCCACGCTCCCCCGCCCCGCCACGAATGAGCGAGACATGCCGCGACACATCTTCAAGGTCTTGAGATGACACAGAGTCAATATGAAGTCGGTCGGAATAAATCTGTAGGAGGAATTCATTAAAGTGTGGAAATGGTATTTTACAGTGCCAAAATGGCAAATTTGATTCAAAACCGCCGACTTCCTGTAGGAGTGAGGGTATGGGTCCTAGAGACTTTTTTGTGCGACTTTACACAATACATATATATATCAAATGTTGTTTATCTACGTCAATCTGAAGGGAGGGGCTCAATTTTCTTAATCTTCTACAGGGTGCAGTGGCGTCGTTTGGCCAGCAGTCCCTGTTTAATTGCGAAACATCAAAATTCCTCACATTGCCACGAAGCAACTAAATCAGTAATCAAAAACATTTTGATTACTTTTCATCTCCAATGTCTCAAGATGTTTCTGAGTGAATTTGATGTTGGTCAGATTAAATCTCTAGGAGGAGTTCATTCAAATACGATGCGTGGAAAACGCCCAAATCGAAAATACATTTCAAAATGGCCACCTTCTCGTTGGAGTTAGCGTATGGGTCTAAGAGACTTTTTTGTGCGTCTTTACATGATACATATGTGTACCGAATTTCGTTTGTCTATGTCAATCTGAGTCGAGGGGCTCAATTTTTTAACAATGTTCTAGGAGGAGCTATTACATCCAGTAGGTGGCGCTATGGAGCTGACACAGTATTGATGCATAGACGTGTTCAGGGCGGGACCTTCTACACGCGTGACTAATTTGGTGTAGATCGGACGATGTCTTTGGGAGTTATAATGAACTCCCTGCTTTTTGGAGAAGGATCGAAAGGCGAAGGAAATTGTCTGCGCCGCCACGCCCAAACCAAATTCTCTGCATCGCTCAAACCATCTCTTATCAATTATAACAAGTGACACAGTGTTTAATCGCATGTCAGTAGATAGTTACTGACTGAAGTTGGTTAACGCTAGTGTAATAACCTGATCCTAATCAGCATGGGCGTAGATGACGTAGGGTTGGTGGGTTTTGTAAACCCATGGGCCCTCTTGTGGTGAAATCCTGCGGCATCGCCACACTGCCGAGGATTTTTATTTTTTATTATTTTGGTTTAAATCAGGGGCGGCTGGCCATAAGGAGGTTCGGGACGTGGTTGACCGCGGCTGCCTTCCCTCGCAGCAGCAGGTAGCACAGAGTGTAACGTCAGGCTGGGTCACTGCATTATGTTGCAGGGGGGATACGAGCGGCCCCTCCCAATTTGAGTTGATCCATGCGTCTACTGAAATGTGATTGGCTCAGCCGCTCATTCAGTCAAACTGTTATTTTTCTGAAAAAAACAAAACAAAAAGCAAGCAAAGAAGAAGCAAAGATGGTTAAAATAAAAGAAAAAGAGATGTGTGGAGCGGAAAAGCGTAGGGCAAAAAAGAAAAAGAAATTAATTGAGGATGCAGCCAAATGCGCCTTTACCGTCATGGTGGGAGCCAGGTCAGTGACAACACGGATCTGAACAGCACTGCGGCCATGGCCACAGCAGGTAAACAAGCACTGCCTACTGTACACGGCGCTATCATCTCAGACTGGACTACATGAATACGATATATTCCTAAACGCACATTTTTCTGTCCAATTTGGCCTCTCAACCACACGAACACGGCGATTTCACCAACATAAATGGAGATATTTTTAAACAGATAAAAAGGTGGAGAAATAAAAAAATATCAGATTGAGTAGATCCGTGTAGCGATGTTAAAAAAACGGTTGTTAACGGTTGTCAACAACAATGGTCCACATATACTATTATTAAGGATATATTGAGGAAGAGCAGCATGATGATGACGCGGCGCTGGATGCTGAGGAGATGGCGGTCAATGGTAGGGAATGGGATGAAGAGGGATTTCATTCTGATAATGACTCTGATACCACCACCAATGATGACGCTGAGGATGATGCCCAATACGAGCACCAGGATGAGGTAAGTCTTTTTTTTCCTTCTTTATTTTAAACTTTGTTGCTGGCTCAAAAACATGTTGAAACAGTACCTGGAAAACAAACAATTGAAAACTTTTTTTTTCTCATATTTTTGCACAGGATATGGCAAGTGAGGATGATGCAACTGTTGGACTAGGCAAGCCACTATTGGACTACACCCAAGCATATCCCTCAGATCCATTTATTTTTAAAATGAAACTCTCAGCACAGCAAAAGTCAGAGCCCTTGTACAACATGGTCCATGCCAGCCTGGGTTAAAAGATAACTTTTCAGATTTTGTAACAAATTCGCGTGACAACAAGTGTAAAATGCACTGGTACAAAAAGACAAGTGGCAAAGTCAGTATAGATAGACACTGGCTGGTTTATTCTCCTCTTTCTGGCAAGATGTTTTGTTTTTGTTGTTGGCTTTTTGCTGAAAAGGGTGAACAAACCATTTGGTCTGACCCCAACAAGGGCTTTGATGCTTTCCACAAAGGAATGGATAGGATAAAGCACCATGAATCGTTACCAGCGCACCACAAGGCGGAGAAGACTTTATTCCTTACTAAATATTGCATTACTGAGGATAAAACTGTCATCTCAGGACTTGTGCGGGCAGAAAGACTGGCCATTGAAAAAAATAGGAAGTCCTTAAAAGGCTGGTGGACGTTACTCTGTTTTTAGCTAAGAAAGGCCTTCCCTTCAGGGGACATAGAGAGTATGCTGGCCTAGGAGCACCAACTGTTAACGAGGGCAACTTTCTCGAACTGTTAAAGCTATTGGCAAAATATGACACTATCATCGATAACCACATCAGCGAAGTCAACAGGGGCTATAAATACATAAGTCCAGAATCTCAAAATGAGATCATATGATTATCATATGCCTTGGCAATGAGACACTGCAAATGATTGTAAAATAAATTAAGGATGCTGTTTTTTACTCTGTCATTGTTGATTCAACAATTGATATTTCTAGAGTGGATCAGTTTTCATTGTCCATAAGGTATGTCAATAAGAGTGGTAAAAGTGTTGAAAGATTCATTAAGTTCGATGAGCTGTCCAGCGGCAGGGCTGAATCATTTCATGACTCACTGATGAAAGCGCTTCAAGAACTCAGACTTTTTATTACATTTTAGATGTATTTGACCAACAGTTTGTGACACGTTTTGCAGACTTTCGCAACACAGCTGCTAAATTTCAAGTCCTTAACGAAAAGCACTTTTTTGACCCAAAGTCAATTGAGAGGATAAATGAATTGGGACAGTTTTATTCAGAGGATCTGAATGATGCAGAAAGTCTTGTTGATGAATATTGTGCTTTCAGAGACAATTTCAAAGGCATGTTCCCCGATGGAGCAGGGATTTTTACTGCAAAGATTCTGCCCTTTCTAATCGCAAATGACTTGCACCGAGCTTATCCTAACCTCGAAAAATTATATTGCATCTATCTCACTGTTCCAATAAGCAGTGCACAGACAGAGCGCACTTTCAGTCGCCTTAAACTAATTAAGTCTTACCTGCGCTCAACATTGAGTGAGTCTCGTCTTTCAAACCTGGCATTGCTTTTCATTGAGAGATAGATTTCTGAGAAGGCTAACTTTAACAATGTTGTTGAGACATTTGCCAGAATGAAGAACAGAAAAACACAGTTTTAGCTCAGTAGTGGCAGTAATGCAAAGTTGCAAACTCTTTATTTTGTGCCTGTGAATATTCTCATTTGTCCAGGTCATCGTTATCCCCAAAGAAATTTAAATCAAAAGCAACTGGACTTGGTTATTTGTCTAGGAAGACTGGACCAGTCCCAGCCTGGTCAGATGCGTACATGAACTGATGAAGCGGAGCCTCTTGGATGAGAGGTGAAACGTCTTCCTAGACAAATAACCAAGTCCGGTTGCTTTTGTTTTAGATTTCTTTGGGGATCATTTATTTTGTATTTTTTCAATAGCCCTTTTTGCTCTCATGCAGCTGCACTTTTATGTTTACCAATGTTTATCAAAGTTATTCTTAGTGAGAAGATTTCTATGCCTGGTAGTGTAATGGCACCTTAAGTTATTTTATTGTAATTTTATTTTGTGTATTTGTTTGTATTGGGATTGCGTTGGGAAAGTGTTATTTATGTGTTGATATTTATGTTATGTTGGTCATGTGTGTCATTTATTTAATAATTTAATTTGCCTGTTTGTATAGGGTCTGGGGAATGGTTGGCAATAAAAGAAGGCGGCTATTGCAATTCTAATCACTCTCATGATTCATTCTTGATGCACTTTTTTGGCTTTTTTCTGTCCTCTATTTGTGTATGCGGCGGGCCCCTTTGACCTCAAAACCCATGTGGAATACAGCCCAGCTACGCCACTGCTAATCAGTTATTGTATGTTTGTCCCTCATTTAAAATATGTGAATTGTGCATAATTTGTATTCAGTTGGGTCAAGTTGCATCTAAAATATTTGTCAAGCATAATCCATATATTACTCTGTTTAAATAGTGATTTAAAAACATACAGTTAAAATGTATAAGTTACTTTTAAAAATGGTTCAGTTCAAGAAAAGCTTAACAGTCATATTAATGACCCGGATGTTTTGTCTTCCGGTTGACCTCTGTGTGTTCACGTGAGAGTACGTGGGAAAATACGAGAAAAAGGACAATGGACTAGAGCAGTGATTTTCGTCAGGTGTGCCGTGGGAAATGTTCTAATATCACCTAATTAACCATTGTCGGGTGTCTGTGCTGTAATAAAGTGTCGCAGATAATGTAATACTCTTCTATGGCAGTGGGTGGCAGCAGAGGGATTTAAATACCTGTAAAGACAATAGAGTTAGTGCTGCGCGACACGTGACAGTGACAGTTTGGGGTCAAAGCACGACGAGCAAGTGACAGTGATGAAAAAAAAAAGGTGACAGTGATGGAGAAGTTTTTGAGAAGGGAAAATGCAAATGCCGAACAGGGCCCTGGACAAAATTCTGACCCAGATGAAGGCCCAAGTATGAGTGGTCAACAAAAGAAAAAAGACAAGACGGTGAGCTCGAGGCAATACAGCGAAAGCTATCTTTCATTTGGATTTACGTTCACCGGGGATGCAACGGCACCGAGTCTGCTGTGCTTGGTGTGTGGTGAGAAGCTATCCAATAGCGCCATGGTGCCAAGCAAGCTTAAACGCCATCTCCAAACGAAACACCCTTCCGTTCAAAACAAGTCGATGGACTATTTTGTACGCTTACGTACAAACAATGAGAAACAGGCAACTGTTTTGAGAAAAACCACAAAGGTAAACGAGAGAGCCCTCAAAGCTAGCTACCTTGTTGCTGAACTCGTAGCTAAAACAAAAAAGTCCCACAGCGTGGCAGAAACATTAATACTGCCAGCTTGTAAAGCCATTGTGAATGAGATGCTCGGCCCTGACGCGGCCAAAGAGATCGCCAAAGTGCCTCTCTCAGATAACACAATTGCCAGACGTATTGATGACATGTCTGCGGACATAGAAACTGTTGTTTTGGAAAAGATGCGCATCAGTAAGAAATTTGCCTTGCAACTTGATGAGTCGACGGATATTAGTGGACATTGTCAGCTCTTGGCCAACGTGCGTTTTGTGGATGGAGAAGCCATTAGAGAAAACTTCCTATTTTGCAAGGCACTGCCAGAAAAATCAACAGGAGAGGAAATATTTCGGGTCACGTCGGAATATCTTGACAAAAGCGGGCTTACGTGGGAAAACTGCACAGGTGTCTGCACTGATGGAGCCGCAGCCATGGTCGGGCGCATCAAAGGCTTCGTAAGTAGGGTCAAAGAAAGAAACCCAGCTGTTACTGTTACGCACTGTTTTTTGCACCGTGAGGCCCGCGTTGCAAAGACCTTACGAGCAGATCTAGCTCCTGTGTTGGATGATGTTGTGCACTTAGTGAACTTTGTGAAGACGCGACCTTTGAAATCTCGCTTATTTGCGTCTCTGTGTGAGGAAATGGGAGCGGAACATAAAGTGTTATTGCTCCACACGGAGGTCAGGTGGCTGTCGCGCGGCAAAGTGCTGGCCCGTGTGTATGAGCTCCGAGAGGAACTTGCAGTGTTTCTGACAGACGAGAGGCCCGATTTCTCAAAGCTGCTTGCAAGTGATCAGTGGTGTGCAAAGCTGGCATACCTGGCTGATATATTTCATCATCTGAATGAACTGAACACACGGATGCAAGGCCGAAATGAAAACCTGCTTACAAGCACTGACAAAATGAACGGATTCCGTTTAAAGGTGCAGCTCTGGCAACAACATGTGCAGCGTGGCAACCTTGAGATGTTCCCACTCACCGAGAAACTGCAGGATGGCAACACTGCTGCAATGTGCGAGGTGATTGGCAAACATTTGAAAACTCTGGAGGAGAAGTTGTCATTTTATTTCTCTGCAGCCTTCACAGAATGCCTTGACTGGGTTAGGGACCCATACAGCTCAGCATCCGTTGCTGGAAAGGACATGACTTTAAAGGAGCAAGAGGAACTCATTGAACTGAAACAAGATCGTGGTTTAAAGCTAAACTTTGCTGATCTTCCTTTGGACAGTTTTTGGTTAGCTGTTGCCAAGGAGTTCCCCATTCTGGCCAACAAAGCTATTTTGACATTGCTCCCGTTTTCAACCACATATCTGTGTGAGCTGAGCTTCTCAAGCCTGACAGCGATAAAAACTAAAAACAGAGAGAGACTGAGAGCTGTTGAGGAAGAGCTTCGTGTGTGTCTTTCTACCATTCCTGCCAGGATATCCTTGTTGTGTTCATCGAAACAGGCCCAGGTTTCACACTAAGTGAGCACAAATACATTTAGAAACTATTTGTTGAAAAGGCTGTCTAGGGCTGAGCAGAGAGTGGCTAACCACCAACCACTAGAGGGCGCACTGTCGCTGTTCTGCCTGCAACAAAGCCAGTCTGGCAGCAAGAAAGAAGGGAGTTTTACAGATTAGACCTGCTTTTAAGAGGTTTCAGTTGGGTTTTTTGATGTCCTAAGTCTAGTTTTTTTGTTCAAGAGGATTGTGTGCGTCCATTTGTACTGTAAGTAGGTTTCAGTTTGATATTGTAAACATAATTTAGTTTGAGTTACAGTAGTAAACAGAGTGTTAATGTGGTTAACCTTTAAGCTAATGTTTGTTAACACATTACTCCTTTTGTTGTATAATGAGGATGTTTTATCTGAGTGTGGTCTTTTCTGTTATCGTTGTACATTCTAGAAACCACACACCTCCAAGTCTCTGTAAGAATCTGGCAGAAATAAAGAACTCTTTTTGCACTCCACCGTCTGGTTATTGAGACCCACCAGAGCCCTGACCGGACTCTCCACAGCGATCCATACTCTCCCACCACCCACACCCCAACACTATTTTTCAATATTATTAACTATATGTATTATATGTACTGTGTTAGTGTCTTTTTGTGTCATTTTGGTTGGTGGTGTGCCCCAGGATTTTGTAAATGTAAAAAGTGTGCCGCGGCTCAAAAAAGGTTGAAAATCACTGGACTAGAGAAGAGCTGCACTCATGGGAGAGTCATTGCAGACTTCTTCGTTTATTGTGGTTTTCATGTTGGACTATGTAAATCTTGCTGCTGAAGAAAAGCTCGGAGGTGACTTTACCAGAGTTGGGACTGTTTATTAATAACGTGTTTTTCTGCTACTGAGAGCGTCGAGCTAGCCACGTTAGCCTAGCGTGCTAGTTAGCCACATTAGCTCATCACAGCTGCCGCCGCCGAGGGAGAACGGTCGGACATCGCTTCACCTGCACAGACGAGAGGAGGAGACTGGTCGGGAGGAGATGCAGCGGCCGTCGCGGACGCTGAGGCTGGAGACCATCTGCTTGCTGTCTGCTGCTGTTGGGAGTGTGGATGCTGCTGCTAACCTGTTGCGGGCTGAGCCAGGCCTGACAGGGAGGATTTTCGCGGAGGTGGTAGGAGCTGTTTCATCTCTTCTAATGGAGGTAAACATTACTGCGTCCTGTTTCTTCATGAGCTCCAACGTAAAGCGCGCCAACGAACTATGATCCATACATGGATCCAGTTCAAACCATCAACCATATTAGACCAGTACTGAACAACAGATGGGGTAGTGGTGATATCTGTTTGAATTTTTTTTATTTTTATAGATTTGACAGAGAAGCATATATGACCCACTGCTGTTAATGTGGGGTCTAAAGGAAGACAAACTGGTTTCCCAGCACCTCTTAATAGAGTTAGGATACGGCATCCATTACAATTGCAAATTCTTTTGGGGTAACAGGAACACTATATGTTTGAAGAAATTCATAATAATTTAGCAGATTTCCATTATCATTCAGTAGCTGGGTAACTAAAATTATGTTATTATCAAACCACAAATTAAGAAACAGAGATTTATTTTTATATTTGACGTGCTGATTGTTCCAAATAAAGCATCTATGTGGAGAGAAGTTGTGATCCTTATCCTTAGATTAAGGACCATGCCAACTGCACTTGTTTATGGAAGTTTGACAGAATTAGGGGAAGTTTTTCTATTAATATATTTATATATATATATATATATATATATATATATATATATATATATATATATATATATATATATATTCAAGGCCTCCAATGGTAGAAAAAGTATATTTAGGTATAAAATTCCAAGTGGATGTAGGATTATGTAAGAACTACTTTACCCAGTTAATTTTAAAGGTATTGTTGAGGGTAGTAAAGTCAAGAAAGTTTAGACCACCAGAATCGTAAGTGTTCATAATAACAGATTTTATTAGAGCTGTTTGTCGACAGGGGAATAGCTGCATATGTGAGGTGAGACAGCCCTTCTGCCTTTGTTAGTAGTATTCGTCCTTTCAGAGATAAATCTCTTTTGAAGCCATTGGTTCAGTTTTTTCCTTGTCTTGTCAATAATCAGATTAAAGTTTATTTTTCTGTTCCGGAGTGGTCGGGGGCAGCAGTAGCAGCTCATTTGTATTTAAAGCTACAGACTCAGAAACAGCCTGTTGTGAAGGAGACTGAAACAGAGGGGTATAGAGGGGCACGAAAAAATATGTTATATGACGGGTCTTTTCAGCAAGCAGCTTCAAATACATGCTATGTGGACATCAGAAACCTATATTAACTTGTAAAAAATAGCATAATATGGCCCCTTTAATCACAGGTGATGTTTTAATAATAAATGTAGCGCTACATTGAAATGTTGCACTGAAGTAAGAGGTAGGAGGTCAGGGTGGATGGCAGATGTACAAGACACAGAGACAGAAGTTTCATATCCTGAGTCCCATGTGTAGTTGGGGTGGGGTTGGTGATTGCATTATAACATAGTAAAAACAGGTTTCATCATACAATTTATTTACAACATAGAGTTAATATATAATTTACCAAATCCAGTGCTGTTTATTAAATGTTGTCATGGTGGGACAGTTAGTATCATAGATGTTTTGATATTTCTACCCCTTAAACTGTGATAGCACACTCAATATTGTGTTGTAAATCACGTAACTTGGAGAAAATGAATGTGATTTTATGCTGTGTTGATTGGAGATTGCTGGCACAACTTTGTTTAAGTAATAAAATATAGTAATCGTTAAGGTGTTGATGCTTCATATATTTAGAATCATTTATACCCAGATGGAGGTTTTCCAGATACATTGTTGATGTTGTTGTCATATACTGTATGAGCATATTTATGTGTCTTAAAATTATAGCAGAAACGACTGATAGAGGGTCAGTAAATTATGAATGAATTAGTGTTTGAAGCAAAAAGCAGATGTTGGGTAGCTTGTTCACACTTACAGCATAAATCTGTATATTTTTAGGTATATTTTTCTCTTTGTTTCCATCAGTAGTTCTCTCTATAATTTTACCTGAATGATGCGCTGTGTGAAGAGTCAGTCGCTTGTGACATTTTAACTCAAGATTTGACTTGATATAGTGGGTGAAGGAGAGTGCATAACACTTGATTAGTGACTTTTCTTGGCTCCTATCTCTGCTGAATGTTGTAGTAATGAGAAAGCTAAGATTAACCATCAAATCAGTATAATTTTACATATACTTAAGCCTCAGCAGCTTTTAAATACAGTTTATTTCTAGGCACTTGATATTCTTCCGTGTTATTTTGCAAAAATTCAGTGATATTTAAAAATTGCTAAGCAGTGAGTCATGAACATAGCTGTTTAAATAGCAATTCATTTTCTTCAGAGTATCTCAAATACCTTTGTAACAAAAAACAAAAACAGAAGCGTTTTTTGGTACCTTGCTCCAGCAAAACACCAATTCTCCCAAAAAAAAAGAGACATGCTCAAGACCTTTACGTTTATCACTAAGTTAACAACAAATAAAACAATACCATGTCCTTTATTTAGCTGTCTCATGCCTTGTTTTTCTGTGGTTACCAGATGGATCATTATTGGTCCTGATGGGAAATTCATCAAATATCCACACCCAGATTCATCACCACACACCTCAACACTTGTGGTGTGAAGCAGTGCTTCTCTGTGCCCACAAACTCCTAATAGATACTCACCAAAACACTGTCATTCCTGCTGCACTGAAACAAAAGGGGAGTAGAAGTCATACAAATGGCAGTAAAGGCTGATTCTTCTGTATCACTGGAGTTGCTTTGCCAGAGGCTGTGAAGGTAGAAATGCTCTTTAGAGATGGCTTCATTTGCAGTTTTATCCAACATAACAGTGGAAGGAGCAATAAGCCTTTGTTTTTCAGACTGCCTTATTTCAGTGTATTAAACTCTGTCATTCTCTGAAAAGGTTTAGTGAGTGCATGGCAGTAATCTGGCTGGATGTAAAAGAAAACGGAAAATGTTGCCTGGTGAGAAAATGGTAATTCTCCCATTTAATAGTCTTAACTGGACACATTTCTTCTTCTAATGCCAACCCCAAATCAAAACTTCTTCAGACTTCTTCATTTTCTGTTTTCTATTGTTTTTACTTTGATTTATACTCCTCAAATAGTAAAGTATTTGAACCCCACCAAATATGGAATTTGTGGGAAGAAATGGTGTTAATGCAGACATTTTTTAATGGTCCCTGTGTGTGAATAAGAGCGACTTTCATCATGATGTCCATGAGCAGACATTTTATGTCAATGATGTTGTGATGTGAAGATTTATTATATATAAATAATTAGAGGATAGAATAGAGCTACTGCCATGTCACTTAACTGTATACTGAGGAACATGAGATAAATATATATAATATTTCAAAATAATAAACATAAGTAACATCATTTAGCTGCCATTAAGGTGAGCTGTGGATGTTATTTAATTTTGAGAAGATTCCAGAGTGCATCAGAAAACACCTGCTGCCCATTTTTCTTCTTCTTGTCGTTTGGCAGATCAATGTCGTTGTGAGGGTATTCATAATAAACTCGTTCCTCTTGTATTATAACCTAATCAATCCTCTCTTTTATGACCACGCATCTGGAAGACAATGTTATTAGATAGTAACTCTGGGCGAGTGAGTCGAATATTCAAGAAGTGATGGTGCAGATTAACCAGGTTTTAATCATTTGTGATGTGCAGATTGTGATCCAGTGTACTTATACTGCATATCTCACATCTTATTTGCATATTTCATATTTGTAAAATGTGCCTGTTTTACCAAAGAGGGTCTGACACATTCAGGTCTGACACAGTCCTGAGTCACTGTCAGTTTGACAGTGACAGTAGCTCTGGCCTGACAGAGATGCATTGTGGGAATGGTGGGAGTGCCTTTTGCAGGTAGGTCAAGTGCAGTTCATCACTGATGGACTACATTACTCAGTGATGACATGACCACACAGGTACATGTGCAAAGAAAAAGATAATAGAATAGAATAGAACATCCTTTATTGTCATTGTACAACAAGTGTCACAATGAGATTGGTACGGGGTCTCTTCCCGTGGTGCAAAATAGTCAAAATAAAAAATAGTGCAAAATAAAGTCAGAATAAAAATAAAGAAGTATAAATAAATGTAACTATTATACATAAGAACAATGAACTACTTCAAAAGCTATTTACACACAAACACACATACACAGTCACAGTCTATTGCACATATTGCACTTATGCCTATGTAACCTGAGGTAGGTGTTGAATACAGTACTGTATAGAAGGTGCTGAGTAGAGGTGGTGGGGGTGGGTGGTTAACTGTATAGGAGCCTGATAGCCCAGGGATAGAAAGTGTTTTTGAGCCGGTTTGTCTTCAGGACCCTGTATCTTCTGCCAGAGGGCAGAAGTTTGAAGAGGCCTTGGCCGGGGTGAGATGGGTCAGACAGGATCTTCCTTGCCCTGTTTAGCCCCCAAGAGTCTGCAATGTCCTCCAGGGAGGGCAGGGGGCAGCCAATGATTTTTTTGTGCCGTCTTGATGACCCCCTGCAGGGCTTTTCTGTCCTTGGCTGTGCAGCCGGCATGCCACACCGTGATGCAGTACGCCAGCACGCTTTCTATCATGGAGCGATAGAAGGTCTGCAGCAGCTTTACCTCCAGGTGGCATTTTTTCAGAAGTTTTAAGAAGTGCAGTCTCTGCTGAGCCTTGCCCATAACCGCTGAGGTGTTGGTGTGCCATGTTAGGTCGTCAGCCACATGCACACCGAGAAACCTTAAAGAAGAGACTCTCTCCACACAGACACTGTCTATCTGTAGTGGGGTGGGGATCCACTCTCTTCCTCCTCCAGTCCATCACCATCTCCTTGGTTTTGCTAGTGTTCAGCAACAGGTTGTTTGCTGAACACCAGGCTACGAGCCTCTGGACCTCCTCCCTGTATGCTGTTTTGTCGCCGTCAGAGACCCACCACTGTAGTGTCGTCTGCGAACTTGACGATGATGTGTGGGGCCCAACCCTCACTGTCTGTGGGCGGTCCGTCAGGAAGCTGTTGATCCAGTCGCAGGTGAGGGTGGGAAGTCCAGGTCAGTCAGCTTCTTGATGGGAATGTTCGGCAGAATGGTGTTGAACGCCGAACTAAAATCAACAAAAAGCATCCTGACATAATTCCACTGTTTCTCAGTGTGGCTTGCGGCAGTGTGGAGAACGATGGCGATGTCATCCGCTGTTGACCTGTTTGCCTTATAAGCAAACTGATGCTGGTCAAAGTTCTGAGGGAGGCAGGACTTGAGGTGGTGTAGGACTAGCCTCTCGAAGCACTTCATGACCACAGAGGTCAGTGCAACCGGTCTGTAGTCATTTAGGCTGCTTATGGTGGTTTTTTTGGGGACAGGAACGATGGTGGCTGCTTTCAGGCAGGGTGGGACGGTGGCCAGTTTCAGGGAGGTGTTAAAGATCCTCGTTAGGACCCCTGACAGCTGGTCAGCACAGGCCCTCAGTACTTTGCCCAGTACCCCGTCTGGTCCTGCCGCTTTGTGTGGTTTAACGGCCTTCAGGACCCCCTCACCTGATGTTCCTGCAGCTCAAGCAGATGGGTGCTGGAGGACCGTGAGGTCAGTGGAGCAGGGTGGGGCCTCTCTGCCTCAAAGCGGGTGAAAAAGTTCTTCCACCAGCGATGCATCAGCATTAGTTACCTCTGACGAGTTGCCCTTGTAGTTGGTTAGGTGCTGTAAACCCTGCCACACCTGCCTCGTGTTGTTGTCAGCCAGATGGTTCTCCACCTTCCTTTTGTAGTCCCTTTTGGCAGCTTTAACTCCTCTCCTCAGGTTTGCTCTGGCAATGGAGTACAAGTCTCGGTCATCAGCTTTGAAAGCCGAGTCTCGGGCCCTCAGCAGTGACCGCACCTCTGCTGTCATCCTGAGGGTTTTGTAAGCTGGGACACTGAGCAGCGAGATGTGGTCTGACATGCCCAGGTGGGGGAGGGGTATTGTCCTGTATGCCCCCTTTAGATTTGAATAGACCTGGTCTAGTGTGTTTTTACCTCTGGTGGGACCTTGCACATATTGCACAAACTTATGTAAAACAGTCTTTAGACAGGCCTGATTAAAATCTCCAGCCACAATAAAAGCTCCCTTGGGATGAGCCTTCTGCTTCTCGCATATTGCATCATGGAGCTGGGAGAGAGCTGTGCTAACGTTAGCATCAGGAGGTATACACAGCAGTAACAAGCATCACAATCACAATCTAAAAAAAAAATGTTATATTTATATACTTTCTCAAAATCCATAAAATGACCATACCATAAGTTACCATAAAATGTAAATGTTTCTAAGTCTAAATTGAATTTCCCAACATTTTGTCTTTATTGGAAAAATCAGGCACAGACAAGGACTAAATCCCCATTTCCCACCCAATCAGGGTCATGCTTTGGCTAGTTAGGAGGTAAAAAAACCATCAGAGAGCTCTGTGATAAGTACATTTGTAGAAGGCCTTGCCAACACAACAAAAAGTGACCAATTAACCAATCAGATTGTGCTGCAAAGAGGGTGGATTCTCTTATCAATAAAATAGTGACAACTCCCCCCTGTTTCAACTAAGGAAAGTGAGGATATATATCTACAGCTATTTATTGCTAATGCTAAGTTGGTTTGCAGCTCAACTTGAAATATAATAAATAACTAGTGAAGAGTTGATTAGATTTGCATTGCTGGATGTTATATTATACATTTTGGAAAGCATTTGTGAACTTTTCATCTTCTGTCTTTTTATTTTTGAGTCCACCATCTTTCAAAAACAGAACTTCTACTATAATTAGGTGTCATATCCACACCTGTGTAGTCTGTGTCTTTCCCCTCCCTCCCTTGTGTGTCATTCTCTCTCCCAAGGGCAGGTCCCAGGCCCAGGCAGTGGCTGCAGGACGCACACCTGGAGCTCATCACCTCATCACCACTCAGCTTAAATACTCCTACTCTCCTGTCAATTTCCGCCAGATCATTACAGTTCACCATGGGGTAACTCACGTCAGGCCGACCTCAAGCTTGTGTGGTTTTGAGTGTGTGTTTTTCCTCGTGCTTACTTTGTGTTTCCTCGTGTTCCAGGAATCCTCCGGCTCCTGCTCAGCTCGCTGCCTCCCTGGACCCGCTCAAGTGCCTCGCCGCCTGGATCCCCTCCTCGCTTCCCGCTCCTCTCCCCGAGCCCCCTCCTTCCCTTCCAACCTACCTTTTCACCCACCAAATAAACCTGTTCGTTGCTCAGCTCTGAGTCTGTGTCCTGATCCTCTACACCCCCACTGGTTATCATTAGGATAAATTGTAAACTTTTGAAATGTTGGTAGATAAACATGTTAACTTTGGCAAAATGCCCGGACAACTGAGGGGAAAAGCCTTCTTTGAGGATTGATTAAACAAGTGGTTGGTTTAACTACTTAAAGAATAAACTTAGCTGAATTAAGGTAAAAATCGTCTTCCTTCTCATGAGTGGCAGACACACATTCTGACAGAATGCCCATCCAGCATTGCAGGACAGCATAACCACTCATTCCAAAGCCAATAATGCTAAGCCGCCTCTGGCACCCTCGCCTCCCTTTCTTGCCCCCTCTCTATGTTTGCGGATAGAAAAGGATCATCTGGGAGGAAAGTGAAAGAAGGTGAGGGACATACAGTGAAAGCAAAAACAAGGAAGTGGACAGAAGTTTTTGCGATAAGGTGGTAAACAGGAGTCTGGTGCTCTGCAAAGTGGTCAGATGGCATTAGAGTGGAGAGATAGTTTGTTGCGCTGAGTCACTGAACTGCACTCAAAGTACACAGAGGCTGACTCAGTGGCTCTTAAATACAAAGTCACAATCCAGACACTAGTCCTAACGTACCAGGAGCAACCACATTACTAAGGGAAGAATGAAGATGAATCATAACTCGTATTTCCTTGAAGAATCACAAGAGCTGTATTTGCTTTTTCAACATTATGGAGACAATTGTTGACAAAAGTTGTTGGTGTATTGGAAGAATTTATGAAACTGTGCTTTCTGAAAGATCTGAAAATGAAGTAGAGATGACTATTTTTACATGGGGGCTTATTTAAACCTACACTAAACAATGTCAAGAATGAATTAAACTAGTTTGTGTGCAGTTCATAGATCTTTGTACATATGTAGTTTTTTAGTATCTTCAGTGTTTTGTTTTCATGTTCCACAATTTTACTTCTTGGTTCAATATCACCCCATCTCTGTCCTTCCCCATTATCAACCTATTGCTTCAGGACTAATTAGCAGGCAGACAAAGTTAGTCACTTGTTGGTGAACATCTCAACGAATGAGAGTTAGAGTCATAGATATCAGATTTGAAACTATTTTCACTTTGCCATATGAACTTTATAGGGTGGTATGTTCATATTTTGTTTACAGATTGTTCTGCTGCCCCCAAGTGACCAAAAGAAAGCAATTAGGCTTTAAAGACATAGATATTGATGATTTGATATAGAGAAAGTGAAAAGTGACCACAAGCAGGACTAAAAAAACTGGTGGGGTATAGTGTGTTTACCCCCAATATATAAGTATATTATACTATACAGCTATGATATGCAAAAATATATTTTAACAGTAACACAGTCAGAAAAGAATAATTAAGACAGCAAACTGACTGAGTAGTGTCAGTTGTCCTGAATGTGAGTATAACGCTTTCCAAAATTAGCTCATAATCATACTAGACCAAGTAAGTTTGTAGTAGCAAGAGGGTTGGTTGACTGTTGTTGTATGTTGTATTACATACAGAGTCCCACGTCAAAGTATGACATCAATCCGCAGCATCTTTAACCTTTTTTAACCAACTAGGCCTACTAGGCTTGTATTTCTCCAGATGGCCTTGAGCTAGATGAGACTAAGGTCTGGTTGTGTAAGCTTGCCTGGTGTGTTCCAAGAAGTAGCCAATTACAAGAATTCACTGATTGGATCAAAGAAGCTCAGATACCATGTTGAGTTTGGTTGAAAAAGTAACCTACAGAATCTCTACCCTAGAATAAGTGTAGCTCTCCTGTGTCCCATGACAGTCTATTGTACACAACTTGATTCATCATCCAGTGTGCACACTTTGGAAAACTATGTGTTTGAACTGAGTCACAGAGCTGCTGGGCTTCCACATGGAAAAAGTAGCAATATGCATGTGTGAGCTTCGGTCCCATGCGGAGCAGGATTCAAATTGGCTCCCTCGCTGTGAAAAGTTGACACAGAAACAGAGTTTTTACAGACAAATCTCAGGTTCCAGACGGCTGAGCACAGTGTGCTGGAGCCGCAGGACAAGAGCTCAGTGTCATTTCACAGCTTAAAGAGGAGAGCTGGATGCTGGTGAGGATTTGGGAAAGAGAAGAGAAACAGAAGGAGGCGAGGAGGAGGTATGGGAGGGAGACTAATCCAAATCAATCACATCAATTCCAGTGACTTCACATACACACATATACAAACACATGATGAGGGGGCCAAAAGGTCAGCAGTGTGTGTCTGGTTTAGTTATGATGAAATATATGGCAGCGATGTGGAGAGTGCCCAGGTGCATACTGGGAAGACAGACTGTCACCAATATGTCACTGTCTGCCACAGCTTGGACACACACTCTTGCTCACCTGCTCATGCACACACACAGACACACAAACAAAGCTTCTCTCCCACATACAATCACACAGACAGTCATAACAAACAGTAAAGTTGTTTGGGCTTGAACATATGCAGATGGATTTGAGAAGTTTGAGATAAGTAAAGAACAATAAAAAATTGTTCAATCTTTTTTTTCTCTTTCTGACAAAGCCTCTTGAGCTGCTGGAAGTCACCATCCGGAAGATGGCCAATCAGAACATAGTGGGCTCATTGGAAGGAGGACCTTAAAGAGACAGGAGCTAATGTGTATAATGCATCCTCTTTAATGCAACAGTAATATGAATCTGAACGATACTTCAATCTGCTTTTACGGCATGTTCTTTTGCTCACAGCTGCATGGTTTCCATGGTTTGTTTTTTTATAGCCTGAAACTTTACTGTTTATTATAAGGGACCGAGCCGAAAGGCCTGAGGCCTGTACTACGAAGCTGGATTAACATACCCGGGATATCTTTCCGTTTCCTGAGTTGACTTAGCCAGACATTCGCAATCCTGATAAACGGTACTACAAAGCTGTTTATCAACTCGGTAATTGAACCCAGGGTTTTCCAATCTTGATCACTGCGCGCTCACATAAAAGAAGTCACACATCATCCAGGCCAAAAGCAACACTGTTGCCGCAGCAAAAGCCAGGAAGGAATGCTGGCAGAACATTGCCCACTCTGTTAATGCGTAAATTCGTGAGATTATACAATATTAATTTATCGGACAATATAAATGGACAGCACTCTGATCACTCAATTTCACTTTATTACAGCACAGAGCGCTTCCTCAGTGCCCTTCCTTCCATAGCGACATTAAGTTAGTTTAATATTCAACATTCATTTGACATTCAAAATACAAACCTATTATACTTCAACCATTTGAGTGAATGATGTCAAACCAACTGTATAACATACAGAATGATATCCCTCATGTGCCTCAAGAATTATTTTTTAAATATATATTTTGGTCAATTAAAAAATATAGGCTAGTTCTGAAACTGGAGTGGTGTTAAGGTTATTTATTTATTAATGTTAATTGTGGTTTGACATCATTCACAATAATAGGTTTATATTTTGAATGTCAAATGAATATTGAATAATATTGAAAATCTGTACCTTTCGTATAAGATTTCATCGGGGACATGAAAGGATTGCATCTATCCCTAAAAACTCTTTCTCTCCTAAGCTCCTCTCACGATCCGCGCACCAATGTCGACAGGATCTTCTATGAATGGGCCATTTTCCAAGAGAACTGATTGGTCAGGAGGTGGTGCTTTTATACTCGTTGATCTCTTATCCAGAACATAACCTGCTCCGGAGCAGGTTAGCCGTTCCAGTTACCATGGTGATTTACCCCGGTAAGAAGTGAACCAGCGTCGTAGGACGGAAAACCCAGAGTTAACCCTGAAGTTACCTCGATAAGAGAAAATCCAGCTTCGTAGTACAGGCCTCTGGAGGCAAGGACCCTATTGTTATTATGTCGTTTATTATTGTAATCGTAGAGATTATTATTATACAAAACAAACGCCTTTTTGACAGCCTAAACGTGCCCCAAAACTCACGAACATCAGACCCGGCGAAAAATTCGATATTTTATGGGTCGCCAAAATGTCTGTCGCAAAATGGCTCGATGCGCCCCCTAAAGACTATAAAAATGTGAAAGATTGACGTACTTGAACGAAATTTGGAATATATATGTATCATCACCAGACGCACAAAAAAGTCTGAGGGACCCGTGACGTCACTCTAACAGGAAGTCGGCCATTTTGAAAAATATGTGCGATTTCCATGCCTCGTACTTTAACGAACTTGTCGTAGGGATTTAATCCGACCGACTTCAAATTCACTCAGAAACATCTTGAGACATTGGAGATGACAAGTTATCAAAAAACGTTCTGATTAGGGATTCGGTTTGGGCGTGGTGGTGCCGACAATTTCCTTCGCCATTCGATCCTTCGCCAAAAAGCAGGAAGTCCTTATAACTCTTACAGACATCGTCCGATGTCTGTCAGCATTCTGCCCCTCCTGAACAAACATGATGCATGATAAATGCACATAAACAACAAGTATTTTTTAAAATACTTTATTTCATAAACAATATCTAAATTCACCTCGGTTGGTCACATACACAGTAAGGATAGAAAATGCTTGAATTAGAGTAAGAGAAAAAAACAAGAATTGGGCATTCTTATCTGCTCCTTGAGTTAAGATGATGACGGTATAGATCTGCAGAGTGGCCTGATGGTTAGAAAACTGCGCTACATGGAGGTTGCAGGTCCAAGTCTGTGTATTGGGAAGCACCTGTCCTGCTGAAGTCCTTGAGAGCAAGACTCCGAATTCCTTCCAGCTGTAGAGATGCTTCTGAGCCTGATCTGTGACCTCTTTATGGAAGGAAGCAACTTTCTTTTTTAATTTCAAATATTCTTAGCAAGCGTGCTCAGTGCAAATTGTAAAATGAAGGTGAAATTTGCATCATCTGCTACCATCTGCTTTTGATTTGGATCAGAGAGAAAGATAGATTAACGCCAGGCACCTTTCCTTTCTCATCTTCTGTTGTGTTTGCTACTCATGTAGTCTCTCTCTCATGGTGGTGTGGTTACACTGGAAGATAATGTTTATTTTCAGATAAATCATGGAGGCAAGCCATCGATATCTCACAAATAGGCTAAACATAAATAAATCCATTCTCATACTAAAAAGACAACATTTTGGTCTGTTGTGTATATATAGCTAGAAAAGATTCACATTGTCCTCCCCACCCCTGTGTTCAAACAGGGCTGGCTAGTTCTTTAAATGTTGGAAGACCTTCACCTTTGTGGCTAGACTATCATAAATGATCTCTAATGTATAGCCAAATATTGCAAATATTGTGCAAGATCAAAGACACTATTTGTGCAAAGAAGATGTGTGCTCCTCTACTATAAAAGCTCAGACAGGTTTTTATGCCTTTAGTTTTTGAGTTTTAGAAAAGTTTTCCACAATAGAACGACACGAGGACAACACTAAGAAGGCATTGGTTGTATAGAATACCTCCATAATTCAATTAAAATGCCTTTTGTTAAAGAATACACCAAAATGCACACGTCACAAAAGCCATTCACATAATGTTAATGTAAAAGAAAAGCCCATGGGCCATGGACTGTACTGTATGTGCTGTTTGGGAGAAAATAGAGAGAGCTCACTGCCCCAGTGTATTTCCCTTCCCCAATCATTTATCATATTTCTGTACAGTGGGATCCGTCCACCTTTACGTCCTCATGTATCCCTCGTTTCTTGAAGCTACGGTTGGTGAGGTGCTGAGGAGGCCGGTGAGCTGTGCTGGGCTAGACAGTGCTTCACCATGCTGTGCCTGAGACAAACTGTGCAAACGTTACTGTGCTCATTGTCCTCTGGGCTACCAGCGCTGCTAATGTACAGTAAGTACAGTACGACTCCAGAGGAGGCCGCGGATGTGTGTGTGTGTGTGTGTGTGTGTGTGTGTGTGTGTGTGTGTGTGTGTGTGTGTGGGTGGTACAAACGTTGGCCAGGCAGTGATTAACTTGGGTCTCGCTATGACCGGTCAAACTGTAAACAGTAGATTTAGTCTTCAGTTTTTATATACAGTCAAGCATTCATTCCACTTTGAGGGGTGAGGCAGAAAAGAAGCTGTGACCCCCCCCCCCCCCCCCTCCACCATGTTCATTGTTTGGCTTTACAGCAAATAAAATATTTTTTTTCTTTCTCTACTTTAAAATGTCTTTTGTTCAAGCGCTCAATTTGAGACCAAGAAATCGGCATTCTGTGTATCCAGAGACTTATGTTTCTCTCCAGTTGCTGATAAATCAGTTGTTATGAGGTAACCAAAGAGTAGATCATACTGCAACACAAGAAGAAAACACAGGGAAATAGGGTTAGGATGATTGGATGGGCAGGCAGAAAGGTGACAAAGTCTGAATTACATAACAATTCAAATAATGTCAAGGCCTAGCATTCAAATAAAGCATTTGAGCACAGTGACTATGTTTGTGTTAATGACTTCAAACAATTCATTGAGCCATGATTTTCCTGCTGATTCATCTCAACACTGCTGTCTCAAATGCTCGCAGATTTAATGAGGAGTCTGTTTGTCAAGGTTGGACTTATTTATCTCATTTGCTGACAGCAAACTTTTATGTGTGATGTCACTGAAAACTTCTTTATCATAATCTGCATTATTCAGACAAATGCTGTGTTCACAGAAAACTGAATTATGCTTTTCCATCTAGATGTGGTACTGGGATTAGTAGTAGTGGTGTTTCTTTGAAAGAAGAAATAATACATTCTTCCTCTTACAAACTGAAATGTTAATTTATTAGCAATGAAATACTCCCTGTTGTACACGTAGCAGCAGAACTCAGTGCTTTTTGGTGCTATGACCTTACTTGGCCTGGTATCACTGTACATAATGGCTAATATTAGCAAACTTTGCATATGCAGTGATAATGAGTGACTTTTTCTTGCTGTATTCATTCCTCCTGTTCATACGAACCATTACAAATCCTTTTATAACGTACTTACAATGGAAGTGATGGAAGACAAAATCCACAATCTGTGTAAAAATGTATTTAAAAGTTGATCTGAAGCTAATATGAAGCTTCATCCATCCACATCTACTTTTAAATGACTGTGTGGACACACTGTGGATTTCGGCCCCCATTACCAGACCCAAACGGAATCTGCAGACTTTTTAAGAGTTTTCAGCAGATCTTCAGATAAAGAAAGAAAATCTGCAGATTTCTGTGGAATGTTTTTTTAGCTTGTTATGTGATAATATTTATTTAATTAAGAAAGATAGTTTTCAGTGAATTGAAGCTCACCCACATTGTTCTGGGAATGAAAACAAAGTTTTTTCCCACTGACATCAAAACACAAATCTCTTCCTGTCTTTGTTAATATTGCTCTGTTAGGTACTATGACTCATAAATAGTGACGTGTGATTTTATATGTCCAGTGTGGCCTGCTACTTACACAAAGTCATGTTTGATTGGGTGAACTTTTGTAAATGCCTCTGACACATTATGAGCAAACATTTGAGACTATTTTACAGGAAAATATGCAATAATGTAAAAATACTTGGCATATTTGGCATATAATGAGAGATAAATAAACAATTAACACAGACACAGGATTAAAAGTAGGAAAAAGACATTTTCTTAACATTTTGAGTTTTACAAGTAGCATCTTTACTGGTGGAAATCTGCGGAAATCTGCTGGCGCTGATTCCGTGTGGGCCTGCCCATTACTTACATTAAAACCACACTTTAAGGGGATATTTTAATAGCCAATAATATAAAGAGGAAAACCTCTTTCACTGATCATTCTTCCTCTTCAACGGGCATCAGACTTGAAAAATTGTGAACCTTTCTTTTATGCACTTTCTGGGTCCCTGTATCCATGACTTTAATTTCTAGCCATTTTTAATGACGGATTGCAGGTTTCCCCAATGACCATGTGCTTCTCCTGCACATACCCATGGAGACTCCAAGTGTAGTGCAAACAGGACCATGCAGGTGCCTGGCTACTCTCTTTTTTGGAGTATATTCACTAACTAGCTAGCACTGCGCGGAAAAGAAAGTTGAGTCTGTTAATGATTCATGTTCGTATAATTCGTATAATTCACTTGTTTACCTCATGACTGTTGAGAAAGATTGAAAATGATCTGTCGCTGTGATATCTTTCCAGATTTACTAATATTGTCTGAGATAAATATCAAACCGCTGCTCAGCATCGGATTAGCCTCCAAACGGGCCTCCAATTTCGTCTCACTCACTGTGACATGTTTCACTAAATAAACCCTATTTCTGTAATTTGCAAGCACCAATCATTTGTGTATCATGATATTGTCATAATCTGTGATCTGTATGTAAGCAATGCAACCATAGTTTTTGTGTGAAGTTGGCCCACGGATCCTATTTTTAGCCATTGTACTATTAACACAGTGCTCTTTACAGTCTGAAAAAGCAGTGACACTATTAACCTGTACATGTACACTGGAGGCATCAGGGACCACCATAACACCTTGATGGAAAAACAAAATCTGGCCTCAGGTGCCACTGCAGCAGAAACAGTGGGAAGTTGTTTCATCATGTTTTTGCTTTTTTTTTTCAGAGTGAAGAGGCTCCACAGTTAAAAGTAATGAGCAATGTAAAATCCTTTTTTATTAGCCAATCAAAAAAGATGAGCAGGTTTATGTTTCTCACATCAACCATTCACAGAAAAATCACTGCAGTGTATGCAGCAAGTGTCGGAATCAGATACATCCTGGGACAACATAAACTAAAATGAGCCATTTTTTATTCACATAAAGACTTCATGGAGCATATATGAACACAGCTGTGAGGCTGAAGCAAATTATTTCTTTAAGTTCAAAGCCAGTTTAGATTCAAATTAAAGACACCAGTGTGAATATGAAAAAGGCACGACTGGGGCTCCAGTTGAAGTTATTTCAACAAATTCCCACTTCATTAATGTATAGATCGCAGGAGCAAAACACACACATACACACACACACAGTTGGAATCTGTTGTTAGGCAGCTATAATGAATATCTGTACATCTTCTGGTTGTTTGTGGCTGTAGAAACACTCCAGTGATAAAGTGAGAGGAAATTGTGTTCTGAATACACCTGCAGAAACTCTTCCATATCTATACAAGCACATGTTGGACAAACATCACTAACATGTAAATTCAATGATCACTTGTGAGAAATTCCAATGCTTAGTATCTTTAAAATGATCCCTATTATATATTTTAAGGTGTATTATCTGCAAAAGAAAACCTTGTTTCAACAGAATCTGATTAAAAAACAGAGTTTTATTGGATATGTAGCTGAAATTTAGTTAAAGTTGGTTAATAAAACATATATAAACTGTATAAATGAACATTCTATCAAAATCATCTTTAACCACAAGTAATTACTGTGACCTAAAAATCAAAAATCTTTCCTGGCATTTTTGTGCTGTTTTTCATTTTGTAACAAACTGCTGCAGCTGTGTGGAAGAAAAGAAAACTGCCACTGAATGCAAAATAAATAAATAAAAACAGAAGCTGATGAGCGTCATGTAATGCTATGAGAATGCACAAGCTGCAAAAAAGAGTGATTTCACTGGTGCAGTCGCAGAAAGGCATTTTCTTTCAGTATAAACCACCGACAGATAAGCATCAGTATATTTTGTGTCTATTTGACCACAGCCAAAAGTGATCTGTGATGTTTACCTGAAAAAAAAATAAGAGAGTAACAAAGGATTGCATGTAAGTACAACATCATAAACAGCAGATCGACGATTTAGCACTTGTCTCACTGAGATGGGGGCTTGACAAGAACAGATCAGCACCTCGCTGACAGCAACTAATGATTCCAAACGTTCATCCCCAGAGCTTCGAACACCTCTTGTTAATCTCTGCTGGGGGGATGACTGTAAATTCACTCTGTTGAGTCATGAATATCCATGGAAAGGGGAGCGAGATTGGCCGAAAAAAAACGTGATGTGGAGAGACAGACAGGAGAGGACAGACAGATCAAGAGTGAGAGGACGGTTCTTCCTCAGGGACTCGTCACAGAAAACCTCACAGAGCTGGCATCATCAACTTGTAGCTCTTTAAATTACAGCTCCATCACTTTCACAGCCTAATTAGACTAAGAAAACTTAATGCTAAAATAGGACTTGTTATTTAAGGTACTGCAAGGGATACTGCTACTCAGTGCTGCATGATTATGGAAAAAGTGATAATACTGATTATTGGTAAAACATTCAAAATCATTTAACACACTGTCTTCATTTAAAGAAAAATGCTTTTTCAAAATGCATATTTTCAGTTGATCACTTTTTTCAGTTTTCTTGCATGATTATGGATATAGTGATAATACTAATTAATTCATTAGAATATTCAAGATTATTTAAAGCAGTATAAATTTAAAGAAAAACGTTTTTCTATTATATTTTTTATTTTTATTACTTTTTTTAGGTTGGAATTATTAATTGTGTTTTCTACACTATTTGTTTTTGTATTAAATTACATACAGTGTCCAAACAATGATGTTTATTGTGCTGTGCATCTACCCTTATTCATTTTATACAGGAAAAGACATACATAGTAAACTGGCAAAAAAAAAGGATATCTAAATAAGTAATCTTTTTAGTTTTGATTTGACCTTCGTATTGTCGTATTATAAAAACATTATAAAAAATGTATAAACATGCAAGCTTAAAGTTTTCCCTCTTATGAAAATGTTCAGATAAGATTCAGATACACATTAACATAAATATACACAGAAAAACTCAAACAAAACAGAAATAATTAAAACATTTTTTGAATATGCCATATACTATGGTACCCCCCTGGGGTCAAATGGTAAAAAAAAACCCTCTGTGCCCTTGGATTCAAAGTCCTGGCATATATTACATGCCCTCTTCAGTTCTTCAGTGAATGGACCTGGACATTGACTGTGGTGAACACATCCGCCCAATAAATTCAATTTAATCTAGATTTAACAGCAGATTGCTGCTTGATTGCTCATCTTAACATTGGTTTCCAGATGAAAGCATAATAAATGCTAAATTACACATTAAAGCTGTGAAACTGGAAAAACACAATGCTAAATCAATTTAATTGATTTCACTTTTGTTAAATAATAATAATTATTATTATTATCATTCAAACGTAAGAAGTTAATGTTGGCTTTCTTATTGCCATTCCAGTTTCGAACCCCAACTTTCTAAATAAAATCCGGTGTATTAACCTTTCAATCACAATGTTCAGTTTACAAATGTGTGCATACTGATTGTGAATAAAAGGGCACAGTTTTAAAATTTGTGTAAATGCATTTACACATGAAGTATTTTTTTTTCCAAACATGTGACCCCAGGAAGGCTGTCAAATACACATGAATTACTTGTGTAATATGTAATTATTATGGAATAAGTTCAGGCATGTATTGTATGTTTGTTTTACAAAATGCACCCAGTTGTTTTACAATATACTGAATTCTCTCTTAATTTACAGGTAAATTGCTCCATGGTTTGAATTGTTACATCTATTTCTATATGATGTATTTCCAGTCATGTATTCATGGTTTGTAACACAGTTATATGTTTTGAAGCAGAAAACCTAAAAATATGAATTAATATAAGCAATATATTCATGTTTCAAGGGAAGATGAACAATTATAAAATCTCAGCTAGTTAGTATGGTTGGATTAGAGGCTGTTCTGAAGTGTCACCAGCATTCGATCTGAAATTGTATTATAAATGTTCCCAGGTCTGATTTAGACCCGCATGAACAGCAGAGCATGTTGTAGGGGAATTAATGCTGAACCAGGCGGGGAGTTCCGGTCCTCTGAAATGATGCCAACGTGGAAGTAACTTAAAACTGCATTCTATCAAAAGGCCACCAGGGGGCGACCGTTTTGGTGTCAAAAGGACTTCCGTCTCTATACAAGTCAATGGAGAATTCACCAACTTCTCACTTGATTTCTAACCTCAGTAAACGTTTTCAAAATGTGTTTATGGTCTCAATCGCTAGTTTAAAGCCTTCTTCAATGCAGTATGATGTTCATTTGGGACATTTTGGCCTCCCTGATTTTATATGTGACGATAAAGCAGGGTATGCATTAGGGCGTGGCTACGTCGTGATTGACAGGTTGATTGGTTCACAGGTTCAGGAGGGCGCCTCATGCCCCTCCTGATGCCCATATAAGTGGAATCCGTGTTTTTATTTTTCCCAGCATGCACCGGAAATGTTCAAGATGGCGCTGCCCAGATCCAAAACTATGGCTTCCGAGCAGCAGTCCACAAACCAATGGGTGACTTCACGGATGTTACATCCATTTCTTATATACAGTCTATGATCTGAACACATCTTGGCATGACACCTTATTACACAGCAGCGTGTGTTAATGAGAAAAAAAAAAAACCTTGCCCGCTCCCATAGATAATGAATGGGAGGAGAGTCTAATGCCACTTTGACCCTAAATTTGACCACCTAAACATGTTCCAGAACAGACCAAATTTACCATACACATCAGGCCTGGCCATAAAAGTGATAAAATTGAAAATGTGACCAAAATGTGCTCTCTAGCGCCACATAGAAACAGTAAAACAGCCACTACGCCTGATAGGAATGTCGTAGAAAGATTGAACCAAAACTCAATTGTGTGTCTTATCAAGACCTACAAATCACGACCTGACACCATTGACCTAAATCCAACAGGAAGTGCACGGCTTAGTGTGGACATAGTCTTTTTCTTTTTAAATTTTCAAATCTCGTTTTTTTGGTTTCAGGTCCATTTTTTTTTTTTTCAGTTTCAGACTTTTGGCCTTGATATTGCTTTTAATTAGTTAATTTAATGGATTAATTGGCATTGCGGTTGGTTCGTTCATGAGTTAAGCATTGTATACATTCTGCCACCAGGATGTGCTGTAGAGTGGGTCAGAAACGAGTTCTGAAAGCGTGGAGAGAAGAAGACAACTCAAACATACTGGTGGACTGTGAAGGTGAAGATTTTTGCTTTATGTTGTCAAGAAATAAAGACACTGTTAGTTACAGTCCTGCTTGTGACTGAGTCCTTGGCTGCAACATTAACTATATAAAACAGCTGTAGTTTGAAGCTAACTTAGCGAATGCTAGCCATATGTTTCTAACTTAACTTGGGCAAATCCTCCACCTAAACACATCCTTTACCTTGATGTATGTCCCTATGTTACAAACATCAGCCATCAATATAATCCAGCATAGATCATCTGTCAAACAGACAATGTTTCTTACACTCAGCCATTACCAACCAAGTTTCATGTGACAGAGGAGACACCCTCCTTCATTGTTATGCTGTCATTATTTGATGCCTCTCTCCCTTCATACCGTTCCCTTAAAGCAATATCACGACCAAAAGTCTGAAACTGAATAAATAAGATTTGAAACTGTAAAAATAAAAAGATTTCGATGAAAATAAATAATTTATTCAAAATCAAATAATACATTTAGTTTTTTTTAAATACATTCTTATTTTTTCAAATTTCAATATACAAATTTGGAATTTCAGCTAAAGCTAGTTTTTCTAACCACAGACAGAAGTGCAAACTGGTTGTAAACAACACAGTATCCATAACAGATGGTGTTTCACATGATGTGAAATATAATGTGAAATATAATGTGAAATATAATGTTCATAATGTTAAAGTTTATGTTTTTAAAAATCTTTTGCATTCATGAAATGTGATTCATGTTGTGTGAGGTCATTCCCCAGCTGCTGAAAACATTTCACATCAAGTGGCACTTCAAGTGACAGACGTTGCTTATTTCATGTTCCAATAGCTTTAAACATCTGTCTAGTTAATGAGCCGAAGTTGACCTTGTGTGTGAGTGTGTGTGTGTGTGTGTGTGTGTGTGTGTGTGTGCGTGTGTGTGTGTGTGTGTGTGTGTGTGTGTAAAGAAACCTGATTTTTATGCCCAGTAAAAAAGGAAGAACAAAAAGTATGGTAAACTGAGGTTTACCATACTTTTCGATTTGAGTGTTAAAAAAAAAAAGAGATTAAACCTGTAAATATACAGCCAGATAGCTCAGTGCTAGAAGCATCCAACAACATGCTAAGGAAACCTGTATCCATTTTGCAAGGGAAAAATAGCCGTTATGTTAGTGTATCACATTCCACACAGCATCCCTGTGACATAAGCAACAGGATCAGGAGAAGGAAGGGAAGGAAGAGGGCAAGAGCTTGGAGGGTTAAGGTCAAATGTCACATTCTGAAGGGGACCTCAATTAGTCAGACAGGGCTTCATTATCATCCAGTGTCAGGAGGAGCTACAGCTGAGGAGGCTGTTACAGCAAAGAGGTCATCTGGGGCAAGGTTTTTATAATTTTACACTGGTAAAATTATAATACCAGGAATAATTGTAACATTTTTCCCTCATTTACCCTCTTGATTCATATATGTTTACTTATTTAAAGGTTCATTGATTTTCTAAAATAAAATAAAAATCACAACATAATATATGTTTTTCCCCCAATGTTTGCTGCTTAAAGCCCACTGAGCTTGCTTTTCTGTCCTCCTGCTGCGCCCAGATGGACAAAATCAAGAGTAATTGCACCAGATAAGCTCCACTGAGTAACCAAAAAGGATTTTAAATCACTTGTCACCCAGGTGTGGAGGTGAGAGCTCAGGTGGACCTGTGTGTCTGTGAGGGCATGCACAATTTCATTACGTGCATACATGGGATTCTGCACCGTGCAGTGTTAGTGTGTGTGCATCTTTTATGGCATGTAGGTAAGATTTATTGCCAGGCTGTGAAGGATCTTTTAGGTCACAGAGGCAGGCGGGCAGTGCTGGTTTGGTTTGGGGGATGGGGGGTGGAAAAGAAGGGTCGCTGTCACAAGGTAAGAAAACAGAGACAAGTCTCGTGGAGCAGGTTTCAGGCTGCTTCACTTCCAATGCAACCAGTTCTATTAATTCACCAGACAAACCAGTTATGCTACTTTTTTGTATTCATTGACCATTACCATGTTAAAATATTAAACCATGTTTTAAGTAACAGTTTCCTACAAGCTACTGTAGATTGTGGATTTGTTTTTTTCTTATAATGGCCATCACTCCTTTGGGTTGTAACATTTTAATTACCATTATCATTGATGTATGTTGCAACAGTAACAGTAATGCAGCATCACAAGCATCATAGTTGGAAACAAATGTCCCTCATGTTGCTTCCCAACTTGACTGGATCAGTGGTGAGTACATTTTTATCTTTTTAGCTATATTGGTACTTTGCTTTCAGTAGCTGGATGATGGAAGGGACACATCAGCTAATCTGGAACTATCCATTGGCTTTTTTTTTTTTTAAAGACATAGTTCTAATCCTGTCCTAATATATGTGTCATAAAAAAGTTTTTGAGTTTTTAAATACAAAAACTTCTCCTTTCTCTTTCTGTAAAATGTAAAAAATAGTAATGATACTCATCTTGAGTTTACCAAAAAAACTGTGGTCATTGTATTGGTTTAAGACAGTGTTTCCTGATCTAACACAGATGAGAGAGGTATGGCTGGAGTTGAACAGTCCTACAGTTTCATGTCTTCACAGCCCTCTATTGCACTGTATCCACTAAGCCCACTTTGATTGATCCAATCTCTTTGAATCTAAAGGATTTGATTTAAATCCCTTTTGTCACTAACTCCTATTCAATTTCATTCGGACATACATCACACAACCACCACTAGAGATGATTTAAAAATGCTATCAAAGGTCTTAATCATAAAAAAGAGATAATGGTCAATTTTTGTATTATACTGTTATATGTGGTCAATAAAAAAATCACAGTATGGTTAATATTTTAGAAGATGAACTTGTTGGATATGGAAGTGAATGGACCATTACCCTGTAACTGTAGAGTAGTACCTCACTGCTGCTGGTGCTGTTGCAAGTGGTCTGTAAAACAGCAGATCAGTCCAGTATGAGCTACAGCAGGACAGGATGGAGTGAAATGGAGAAGCAGGATGACTTAAATTTAAGATGAACACTCAGTTTATTGTGTGACAGACCCAATATACCCCAGCCAGGACATAGCACCTCCTCAGCTCACTCAAAAGGTAGAATATAGTAAAACACTATAATGACAATAATTGTTGTATCACTGGTGAACCTCACTTTATCTTGATATGGGTACATGACTAGTGGTCTACTAGTCCTATTTTAAAGCTGCACCCTGTTTGGTGCATCAAGTCATAACAGCCTCTTTTTTATGTTGTTTTAGCCCATTAACTATCAATCACATATATTTTACATTACGGTCCACCACTTTGCATAGTTTCTTTACATTTGTATGTGCATGTATGTGTAGGATTTGAAGAGTCTGGTAGCAAAAGAAAAGCATACAAAGTGTACACAGTTTGTAGCTTATAGGGTAAAAAATACAAAACCCCTGGTATGGTACTGCTGCTCCAAAATGTCTTGTTCATTGAAGATGCAAATCCACTGATAGATAGATGTAGGCACTGTTATGAAAATGGATGAAATATGAGCATAAATCAATAGCTCCTTTTTTCTTTCTTTTTTAATTTCTGCCACTGCACCATGCCAGGGAGCACACTATTGTCTCAGTATATTTGCAAGATGGCATATTGTTTGGAAAAATACTGCACTGATGATTTGTTTAGTCAGCATTTGTAAGATCTGACAGACAAAAGCTCATAGTTTGAGAAAGCGACAAAGCCTATGTACCCATGTTTGCAGAAGAAAAAATGACACATTAGGCTTGAAATACTGTACTGTACTCTACTGTATGACTATGCAGGGGTCACATGTTAACTGAATTCTTCATCAGTCTATGAGCACATTAGTATTATAGCTATAGCTGTAAGAACAAATTGGTTCTGCCAAGGGGATAAGGTATGTTTACCTATTGGAAAGAGTTTCTAACTCATATCATCTTCAAAAATATAAGAATTAACATAAAGCAGCACCTCAGCCCCCTGGCATTTGTTGATTTTGGGATGTAGAGATGCTACTTTTATCAAAACCAAACAAATAAATACAAAACGTATCAAATATTTTGTCTTATAGCAGAATACCAACACTCAACAACATCGCTCATGATGTTGCTTTTCTACCTGTGTGGTGATGCTGTGATAAACATATTAACTGCATTCGATTAACAAACATCTACAGCCTAAAAAGACACCAACTGCCTTCTTTTTTTTACAAGGATGGAAGCTCACAGTATGTGTTAAAGCTTTAATCACAGCATTATCACACACATACAAGAACAACTCCATGTTAAAGTTGCAATCCTTTCATTTGTCAACATTTTTAATGATGTAATGCAATGACTATGAAAATCGAATGCCAAGTCATCTAAAAACTACAAACAATCTGAAGCTGACATGGCTCAGCAAAAATCTCAAGTTCAGTTTAAAGCTACGCCACATAACCACAATGGTTAATAATTGCTTATTAATTAATGAAGGCTGTTAGCGAATGGCCTTTATATGATAAATAGAGTTTATCAAACACTGCAGTGGCCATATGGAAGGCCAAAATGGTCATATTTTCTGTTAAATAAGGTTATATTGTCTTCATTTAATACCTTAAAATAAAAAGTTTAAAAAATATAAGGATTGTACCTTTAAGTGTTTCCATTGATAAGACCTATTAGAGGGATATATCCAGGTTCCACACACTGCAGCACCCACATGACACATGGAACAAGAATCCGGAGTGATTAATAACAGCATTAATAAACATTAATAAAATGGACAGGAAAAGCGTAAGCAGTATTATCATATAACAACAAATCATGTTTGACAAATACTATCAGTAAATTAATGTCCTTCTTAAGTTTTAAAACGCAGAATGATCTACATTTTAACCATTGCACAGCAGTTCAATCCATCTGTAATCCACCTTAGTATTCAGGTAGTGCTTATCAATGAAGTAAAGAATCAAATTCTCTCAACATCACATGCATTAGCAATGGTGGGCCTAAAAGTCGAGCATAACTACTCTAACAGACCTGAAGTATGATCTTGCATGTGACTGTCAGAGAAATGGTTACTTTATTCAGTGATTTACACTCACTTTACATCATCCACACTGGGAAATAAAACCAGGTTAAAATTAAAAACGTGACATTTTTAAAACAAAGTGATCTTAATGATTTTGCAGTTTCACCATTTCCCTTCAAACCTTGGCCTGAGAAATATATATATTTTAAGATATTATACATGTTTTACTGTAGCTGCTGTAATCAGGTTAATATAATCTTTGACATATAATTCAATTATGTCCCCCTCACTGCCTGCCAAATGCTCACCAGTAAAGATAGTAGAAGAAAGAGAGGACGAAAAAGGACAGCTTGCACCAGGCCTCCTTCAGGCAGAACTTGAGCGTATCGCCGTTCATCACGGATGCCGGGTCGTAGAGCAACTCCTTAGTGTCAGTTGGGGAATGGAAGTACCTACCACAGGGGGCAAAGACCACACCACGGGTAGTTGACCCGTTCCAGACCCACAGGGGGAATAGAAAAGGGAGGGAGGCGGGGAAAGATGATGGGAGAAAATGGGGAAAGAGAAAGTATGGAAAAAGATGGCATGATGAGTCAAGGGGACACCATCATGCAGCAGACGTGGGTGAAATACTTTGAATATGTTTGAGGAAGTTGGCCATTCACTGAACCCTTTCCTTCAGCAGCGATGGTAAATCCATCAAGCTATGGACGTCACAGATTGAACAGATTGAAGCAGGGTGCATACCTTTTTATATCCTTTCCAAAACAAAAAACACAATTGCAAAAGTGTAAGGAATTGATTGAATGATGGCATGCTAATTAGCATACGACTTTTGGTAGTACCCTGTCGTTACTTTCAGAGCTAAATACCATGAGGGGCTACTGGATATGCTAGAAAAAGCTATGTCCAGGACTGGCATCTACTGTGTAGTGTAGTACACTGCCTGGCAAAAAGTTGCCACCAACAAATAAGGTCACACACTCTAATATTTTGTTGGACAGCCTTTAGCTTTGATTAGGGCACGCATTTGCTGTGGCATTGTTTCAATAAGCATATGCAATGTAACAAGATTTATTTCCGTCCAGTGTTGCATTCATTTTTCACCAAGATCTTGTATTGATGATGGGAGAGTCGGACCACTGCACAAAGCCTTCTCCAAGCACATCCCAAAGATTCTCAATGGGGTTAAGGTCTGGACTCTGTGGTGGCCAATCCATCTTTGAAAATGATGTCTCATGTTCCCTGAACAGCTTTTTCACAATTTGAGCCCGATGAATCCTGGCATTGTCATCTTGGAATATGCCCGTGCCATCAGGGAAGAAAAAATCTATTAATGGAATAACCTGGTCATTCAGTATATTCAGGTAGTCAGCTGACCTCATTCTTTGGGCACATAATGTTGCTGAACCTAGACCTGACCAACTGCAGCAACCCCCAGGCTTGCATTGCCCCCACAGGCTTGTACAGTAGGCGCTAGGTATGATGGGTGCATCACTTCATCTGCCTCTCTTCTTACCCTGATGCGTCCATCACTCTGGAACAGGGTCAGTCTGGACTCATCAGACCACATGACCTTCTTCCATTGCTCCAGAGTCCAATCTTTATGCTCCCTAGCAAATTGAAGCCTTTTTTTGCCGATTAGCCTCACTGATTAGTGGTTTTCGTAAGGCTACACAGCTGTTGAGTCCCAATCCCTTGAGTTCCCTTCGCATTGTGCGTGTGGAAATGCTCTTACTTTCACTATTAAACATAGCCCTGAGTTCTACTGTTGTTTTTCTACGATTTGATTTCACCAAACGTTTAAGTTTGGTTCAGCAACATTATGTGCCCAAAGAATGAGGTCAGCTGACTACCTGAATATACTGAATGACCAGGTTATTCCATCAGTAGATTTTTTCTTCCCTGATGGCACAGGCATATTCCAAGATGATAATGCCAGGATTAATTCCGTCAACACTGGACGTAAATAAATCTTGTGACATTGCAGAAGCTTATTGAAACAATGCCACAACGAATGCGTGCCGTAATCAAAGCTAAATGTGGTCCAACGAAATATTAGAGTTTGTGACCTTTGTTTTGGGTGGTGACTTTTTTTTTGGCCAGGCAGTGTATTTTCCCTCAATGAGAGATGTGATGCTACAAATCCGAGGTTTTGGGTCATATTAAGTGCTTTGTCCTGCTCTTTAAGGAATTTGGGGAAGGTTATACTCCAGCAATTTACAGCTTGTTTAAATTAAAAATATAGTTTTAAAATATGAACAGTAAAACAGTTGCTTGTCATAAACATGGTTATGTTATCATTTTGTAGCATGTACCAGGGTTATTATATTTAACTAAAACTAAGACTAAAACTAAAACTAGCAGTGAAAAAATCATTCAGTTAAATAACTTTTAACTACAAATGATAGCTTTTCACATAACGTCATGCGGCCATGAAATATATATTTAAATACAGATTAACAGATTCTTTCAGGCCATTTGCTTAGCCACTTTTCAAGCAAGTAATTGACTTAATATTAATGAGTCTGCAAGGGGTGATAAAATATGTCAGCAACAGAAGAGTTAACAGTAGTCATTTAAGAATAAGATAGACTGCTTTCATCTTTCACTGTTATCTGCTTTTTATGCCATGTCGGAATTTAAAGCTTGATAGGCGTAGTAGCAGAAACCACTGTGGGCCTTAGTGAAGGGTCAGTTGGGGAAATATTCTGATAAAGGGTGACTTTGCTTGACTTTTCTTGTTGTGTTGAATGCTATAGTTCCAAACAAGATAAACTATGTATGATCCAATATTTGAATGGATATTCAAATATATTTTAGCCCAGGTCTGTTGTGCGGTTCTAAAGGTATCAGAGCTGCGGTTTATTATATGTTTCTAAATCCAGTCAGCATGGTCAATGAATGACAACTCCAACTGTCGTGTATCAACAACAGTGATTTTCAATACAACTTTGTATTTCTTAACAGGTGAAAATCTTTCAGTGAAAATTAATTACAGACATTTATCACACTGCTGACTGGTTTAAAAGCTGAAGAGAAAATCCACCCTATAATAAATTCTACATGTGTTCGTTCTTTGCTTTGAGCATAATAAATATTTGTATACACAAACAGCTGTTTCTCTAAGCTCTGTAAAATGAAGATATGCAATGTCACCACAGCAGAAAACCTTGTGGTGGTCAATAGCTGAGGAGGTTTGGGGAATTGTAACACATTTCCCGGAGTTTCTACATTCCAGTGAGACATTCTTCAGCGAGGCTGTTCGAATTATGAAGTACAAAATATGTTGTACAGATAATGAGTACACAAGGACCATGACAAGACATCAGGAGGGAATTGCCACTGCTGTGTGTTGCTTTGTGAGGGCTGTTTATGTACTGAGTGTACAATTATCTCATGTGTTTCTTTTATAGGGTGGAATTTGTCTTTTAATGGACCCCAGAGCTGATACAAATTAACTGGTTTTTGTAACAATGTATACTGATGTAATATGTTGAACAGACCAGATGCATTAAGATAGCTAGCTTCTGGTTTCTTTTCAGTCATCTGCTCCTATGAGAGAGACATTCACTCAATCAGACATTCAAATCATGTTTAGCAAAGTATGATGGGTAATGAAGTAAAACCAGTAGGCTGCCATTCTTATGCATGTGGTCTTCTTTGTCATAACTCAAACTAATTGATGGTTTATGCATGTCCATACTGTACTGTATGTTAATCAATGAATTTGGTTAACAATGACCATGAAGTTTGGCTTTCATCAATTATAATGTACATTCAGCAATGTCTGTCAGTCACTAGATGACTCATGCATGTATGAAATATTCAATAATGCACTTGAAAATACATCTTGATGTATTTTGAGTGTGACATGGGGGTTTCGTAATGAGTCATTGCATATGTAACTCCCATGTATTTCAACAAAAGATATATGCACACTTGACTGGTGATGAGGTAAACAATGATAGCTTATCGTAAACAAACTATTACATACAATCAGCTGATAAAAATCTCATTAACATTAACAGTTTGACACCTTTTCATCTGCAAAGAAAAGGACAAGTAAGTAGACAGTAACAGTCATATCACGCACACTTACAGAGAGTCAAATTAAAGATGACTGAGCTCAGCATTTTTCAGTGTGGACAAAGCAGCTCATCTTTCAGACCAAGCATATAAACACACTCACGCAAACACACTTTGAGAAGGATTCAACTGGCAGCCAAAGCAGTTTAAGTAACTGCGGGACCACACAACCAATCATAGTTGGAATATCCCCATACACCCATGCAGTCACATATTGTGAGAGCTTTTAATCTGGCAAACACTTTTCCTTTTTAAAAATGAACGAGGAAATTCCTCCCAAAACTGGTCCAGTCAGTTACATCATCCATCCACATTCAACATCAGACCTGTGGTTGCAACACTTACTGTATTTTTAACTCTCAGGTGGTTACTGTTTTTTCCTTCTTGTTTAAAGGTCAACAGAGGCATCAGTGTTGGCCGATTAACTAAAGTGATAGCTTGTAGTGTACAGGCCTCAGAGGGCCCAGTCTTTGGCTATAGTCTCAGTAGCATAAAGTACTGTATCATGTAACCACAACATTCTGGACCTGGTTGGGGACCATTGTCACTTGACGAAACTTCTTATTTCGCATATTTTTCTGTAGTTCACCTCCGTAACATAACTCCAGAGGCCCTAATGACAAACTGCTTAAATGAGTCTAAAGGACCATACCAGTGGTTTCACCAACTTTTTCACATTAACAATAAATCACACTTTACATGTGTCTTTATTTACAAGGCCTTCCTATCAATGATACAGAGATATCTAACCTCTTTAGTCACCTCTTTAACTATGACACCATATCACAGATTAGGTAAGCTTTAAAAGATCAGAAATTGGTGTCCAGTACTGTACACCTTATTTCTGGAGTGGTCCTACAGCACAAACTGAAATCAGTAACATGCATTCCTCTAAGGGACTTAACATTTTCTTCATATTTTTAATGATACTGATTTTAATTAGTATGTCTGCAGGTGTTATGATTGCTGTTGTATTCTTGTGTGGTGTAAGAATAACGAGTCTCACTCAGTTTCAGTCTTGCATGAAAAAGTAGCTGCCGTTTACTTCACTTTGCCATTCACTCTGACAACGCAAACACACACACACATAAAACTCCATAACCCTGACCCTGTTTTACTCAGACATAACAATTGCTTTGTGTGATATTACATAATTTGTATTACTTATCTCTTACAAAATAAATCTTCATGTCGGCGCGCCCTGGTTGTTGAGTGGTTAGAGCGTATGCCACATAATCGCATCGTCCCTGGCAGCCAGGGACCTTTGCTGCAGGTCATTCCCCTCTCTCTCTCCTGTTTCCTGTCGGCCTCTCTGCCAGCTACCATTTGAATAAAGGCATAAAAAGCCCAAAAATAAATAAATAAATCTTCACCTCAATGAGATTTGTGGAAAAGATACACCAAGTAGCTATCATCACAGTTTAAGGATTTGGGTACATAGATAAATGTATCTATGTACATGCTGTTTTGTTTTAGAGTCAAGTATTAGCTCAACATCTGTACTGCATTATCATAGAACTACAGTATAACTTTTTATCAAAATGAATTCAAACCTTAAATCAGATAATGGATTACAAAACTTTCATGAATTGAATGTAAACTAATGGCTGGCTGAAAAAGTATACATGATTTATAGCTAAGGAAATTAACCATTCAAAAACACTGGTATGGCCCTTTAATGAAACAGCTTTTCTGTCAACAAGATATCCGTCAGTACAAATTTATATCAAGTCTAAATTAATTCTATAGTGTTTGTGGGTAAATTGTCAATGTAGCCACTGAAAGCAGCAGAAGCATCGGTTAACTCCGCAGAGCTTCGGTTGGTTTATTTAGCTCTCATCAATGTTTCCCTGTCTATCCCTCCCACTGTCCTTTGAATCACCTTGTCAACATTAGATCTGTCTCCTATCACTCACTTGCTTTCTCTCCCGCCCAGCCTCCTGCTACTCTCTCTCTCTCTCTCTCTCTCTCTCTCTCTCTCTCTCTCTCTCTCTCTCTCTCTCTCTAACACACTCTCTCTCCCTTTTCCTTGTCTTCTCATCTCTCAGCTGTGCAGGAAGCAGCATCTGCACCATAGCCAGTGGGCATCTAGCACAGTCTCAACTTTAATAAGACATCAAGATGTTTTTCTCTCTCTTCTCAGTCCATAACTTCAACCAGCGAAGCTCACACTAATCAGACTGCCAGCAGAACTGCAGCAAAGGCAAAGACAAAAAGAGAAAGAAGGAACAGTCGGAGAAAAATGAAGATCACTGACTGGTGACCCATTTTCGAGACATTGCTTTTCAGGGTCTTCAGAAATGTTAGAACACTGATATACTTGCTTTTAACATTGCATTATACTATTTCAGTTTTTGTTGACATTTCGAAAAGGGTGATAATTCTACTTCATGTTTATCATTGAGTTCATAGTGGATGGTGGTGTTGTACTGGAGTGCATTATATTGGAAAGTGTTCCAAAAATGAAAAATGTCCCCCCTCATGTATGTTAATGGTTAAATTATAGAAATGCCTTACTGTCTGTTTTCATAGTGGATTTCTTTTGATTTAGTTTTAATGTATCACCTGTTTCTAAACCAAGCAGCAGATACAATGACTTAAGGCTGAAACTATTCCAGAAATACTAAGTCAGTAATTTTTTCATCAACTCAGTATGGTCTCAATCTCTACATTTTGGCCCTGTAATACTGTACTGCTGGTGGTCATTTTTGGAAATTATTAGTCTGTTTATCAAATTCAGAGACATTGAGTAGCCATTGATATCTGCTGTGTGGGTGTTGATTGACAGCTCCAATTGACAGGTGGCTCATCTGCTGCCCTCCCCGGTTGCAGGACTTGCACAGAGTTGTACTACTGTAGCAATATTTCAGTAAGTATTACATTACGTGATAAGTCTACCTGCCGCGTTAGCCTAATTTAGCTAAAGTAGCTAATGTTAGCATCTTCTCTGAGTGTAATCTTGATGGCACTGATCTTAATCAACAACTCTGAGATTCAAATGAGCTCCAGTGCAAACCAATGGGTGGCTTCACACCTCGCCACATCCTCTATACAGTTTATGTTCTAAACCAACAAGACAAACTCATAAAATTCCAGATTAAGTCTACCTCTGATCTTAATTTAAATCTCAAGACCCCAAAAGGTAATGATATAATGTATATCTAAAATTGTAGGATTACACGCAAACACACACACACACACACACACACACATACACACACAGAGAACAAACTGGATTGGATGTATACCTCCACGTGTTGTAGAAGAGCAGGGGAATGTTGAGGCCCACAGTCAGCCACTCCTGGGCGCACAGAAACATGATGCAGAAGAGCCCATGGATGGAATACTCTGGTAGCACCAACTATAACACAGAGAGAGACCGAGGAGAGTGAGTCAGAGAGAAGAGGACTTATTGATTATTAACTACTGATAGAGAGCAAAATAACTTATCAGCAGGGACCCAGGCACTAACACATTGGCATGTATATTTCTCTTTTCACAATTTAACCCCATTGCTAGTGATCAGTGTCACCAAATATATGTTATTTGACATTTACTCTAATATAATAATTGCATGAATGAATTAAAACTATTTAAGTAAAGTAAAGGGCATTTGGTTAGCAGATGCCACATTGTTATTTGAATGCCCACAGCTCAGGCAGCATCATTAGCATTAATATCCTTAGCGTAGCCTATATTTAACCACTGAAAATCTGTCTATATGCCTGCATTCCAAATGGTTAAATGCCCCCATCTAGATTATAGAGGTCTTAGCTTCATAATGTGAAGCACATACTGATAGCAGGGCTCCATCATTATCATAATAACTGCAGGGTTTGGCCCTTCAAATGCAGGAAGCAAGACAGCCTCCTGGCAAGCAGTGATGGTGCTCCCCCCCCCCACAAGCTTATACTAGGACAGTTTTGTAACAATGCATAAAAAAAGTTGGAGTTCCATACACTTTCAATCAGTTTGGCTAATATTAAGTTAGGTTGCCAGTGCTGTGTGTTGTAAAAGTAGGCTTAGATTTACAAGCAACTAAAATACACTTTCAAAGGTAATGATCTTTCCAAAAGCCCATTCTTATTGGAAATGTCTTGCATGTAATACCTGTATATTGACTTGATCTGAAAATGTATAATCATAGTGGACATAACCACATAACTCACATAACTGTTACCCTTACCGACAGGCTGAAGTCTGAATTGAGTGGTTATGTTCATCATATATGATCAGCATGAAAAAAACTCAAATTTTAAACCTTAATTTTTGGCTAACAGAAAGCAGTCCTACCACCTGTACCAGATTTACAGTGTTCACAGCATGAAATACAGAGTTCAAAATACAGAGTTCACATAGCCAGACACAAAGATAAAGAGAGCAAGAAAAAAATAAATAATAATAATAATAATGACAGAGGGCAGCAGTAGAGGTTTACAGTACTATGTTATCTGCCTCCATATCTTCAACAAACATTAAGAAAGGCTGCCAAATATTATAAAAAGGTTTTAGTAGACCCCCTGAATGTATATCTGATCTTCTCCAATTTGATATGGTACATGATTTTTCTAATCCAGTGACTGTATGTTGGAGGTGCTGGGTCTTTCCATTTCAGTAATATCAGTCTCCTAGCTAGCAGAGAGCAGAAAGCCAACATAGTTTTTTCCCACATCTCAAGGTGGGAGTCTATCTGGGCTACACCAAAAAGCGCAATGAAGGGAGATGGCGCAAGCCTTTTTCCAAAAAGCTTAGCAAAGGTCTCAAAGATGGACTGCCAGAAAGTGCAAAGCTTCGTGCATGCCCAGAACATTTGTAAGAGAGTGGCTGGGTCCCGCCCGCATCGATCACAAGTGGGGTCTATGTCAACGTTGATCTTAGAAAGTTTAACTTTAGACCAGTGCAGACGGTGTACAATTTCAAACTGAATGACAGCATGTCTAAGACAGATGGAAGACGAGAAGATTCCCTGTATTATTCTGTGCCACGTGTTGTCTGTGATTGGTTCATTTAAATCTGTCTCCCATTTGTTTTTGAGGAGGTCCAAAGGCATCAAGTTATGAGAATACAGTATTTCGTATAATGTGCTAATAGTACGTTTTATAACTGATTTACAATCGAAAATTGAGTCTACCTGTTGGAGGACATAAGGGAGAACATTTAAAGTTTGAGAATACAAAATTCCGAAGCTGCAAGTATCGATAGAAATGTGATTTGGGAATATGATATTTTTGCTGGGATAGGTCTGCAAGTGAGAAGGATCTTCTAAACTGGTTCCAGATCTTGATAGAGTGTGAAACAACCAGGTTACAGGTAAAGTTAGAAATGGGCTGTGTAAATGGCAACTTAGAACACAGTAAGGCTTTTAAAGAAGTGGAATTCACAGATGCCCCCTCCAGATTTAGCCATTCAATGTCAGTGTTATCATTACCCATCCAATATAGCAATACTCGAGACATATTACCTTTTAATGTTGTTATTGCTAACACTTTACTAAATACCTGCCAATCTATATAGTCAGCAGACATGAAGCAACGTTGGTATTCATTTGGAGTCATGCTCATGTCCACCTGACGAATGTAAGTCCAATATTCACTCTCAATTAGCTCTATTCCGGTCTCCATCATCTCCTTAGGAAAATATCTGGCTCTCTAGCTGCTAAATGCTCCAGTATGTTCACCACCCAGTCCTTAACTTTGTCAGTGTGCTGTCAGGCTGGTAGCATACAGTTTGCTTTAAGCTTTTAAAAAATGTTTGAAACAGTAGCCTGCTCTTGCTAGAAATGCTGCTTGAACTGACAACCTGGGGGATGTTCTTGTCACTATGAGCAACTCTTGTCACATTACACCCCTGTTTCATTGTAAATTGACAGTTTGTCAGTATAAGAACAACAGCATCATAGTTCACAAGAGATGGGATTGTATTATATTTGTAAAAAGTGTTTCTGGTTGATCTCTGTTAAAGCTGCACAGGAATGGAAGTATATCACAGCACATACAGTTTATACAGAGCTCATGTAAAGAATCAGTTTGTAAGCAGATCACTGTGTCAGCATTAAAAACCAACTGCACATTGGTGTCCTCTGTCTACCTGTGCTGTGTACTGTGCTGTCTGTTGTCATCCCTCACTTCCTTGTACTCGCCAGTCTGTCCTCATTTACCTGCACGTTTTTTATTGTGTCTTTGCTTTTTAAAACTGTTGCATGTTTTAATTAGTACCTGTTATGTTAGTGTTTTAAAGTATGAGGCCAAGTGATTCCACAGTTAGCTTCTTTATTTGTCCAGTCAACTTACATGTGCCTTCTTGCAGTATACTCTTACTCTACCAATTACTCACTTAAGTATTGTTCATTAACTACTAACCGCTATTGCCGCCTAGTGGACAAACATGTAATAACATCCAATCATAACAGTACCTGTGTGACAAAGTGGATGAAACCCATCATTTGTCACCTTTTTCTTTCACCATCATCACCAGTTAATTTATTAATGTGACTATGCTTGTTTGTTTCAACCATTAGTTTACCAGTAATCATATGCAGATGCATACTATTTTTATTCTGCCCAACTACTTCCTGTATTTACACACTGGTGATGTCACTGGGTTGGACTAAGCATGGGGGATTTATTTTACTCAATTAAAGGGCTGATTTCATGTCTTTGATTTATTCTTGTTTTTGCTTATGGAAATGTTGGGAATGATGGGTGGTAAACAGTGTTGACTGATACAAGTAGCATTGTTGAGTGCCAATTGGTAAGGGGGAGAAAACACCCCTGTAGTAATGGTTCTGCCTAATTGAGAGGAGGGCCTATTTAAGGTCAGAGGATGAGGGTGTATCTGTGTGCACTTGTTCATGCCTTAGTTGAGTATCTTGAGTAAAGCCAGTTCATTTTTGAGTCTTTGTGTTCTTTTCATTTTTGGACACGTTCTTTTTGTTGTTATGCCGGACTGAATAAATCAGGTTTTACTCATTCAAACGACAGCCTGAGTCTGCCTGCCTACCACCTTCCTTGTCACTTGAGCTACACTACATCACAACCTGACAGTGTAGCACAATCTCCTGTATAATAGCTTTTACTAACATTAATATTCTTTCCTTTTTATTATTGCTCTGAATGCTTATAAATGAACTTAGTAACTTTGCCATGTTAAATCCTATATTCTTTTTTATGGTGACTCTTAAACATCTGTCCAGGGACTACAGAGAAAAACAGCCTCTAGGGTATCTCTGGCACATTTACAGCAATGTTTTTTTAATGTACCCTGGTAAAATAAATCAAGAAAGAAAAAGAAAATTCATTTGAAAATACACATTTTATACTATTATTAACTGAAACATCAGTTAGTGAAGTTAGTGAAATGCAAAGGAAAATACTTACTTCATATAATTAAAACATACAAATAATAAATCATATAAATGCCTTTTTTTTAACATGCATACATGTCTGGTTTTGAAAAATTCATTCAATTATGCAATAGTTAGCTTATTGCTGTCTGAGCACCAGGTCATCATGTATTACACTTATAACCACATTTAAAGACAGAGTGAAACCACTTAACTAAATTTTGTAAGTGTTTGAGTACTTACTGTTTCTTTAGTTCTCTATTTTTTGTAGGGAGGGTTGTTGTAAAACCACCTTTTCAAGTCATTTTCACTATGAAAATAAATGTATATATAAGAAAAGCAATGTGCGTCATAAGAAAAAAGAAAAACCTTTTGAGATACTGAAAGCAAGAACAATACAAAATCTACATAAAAAAGCTGGTCTAAAAGAAGGAAGCTACTTGCTATAACCTAAACTTCTTCCCCGGAGTTGTCTGTGCTTTCTCATCTCACAGGTAATCTGGGCCTGTAGACGTCCGGATGACAGATTCTAGTCCCGGACCTTCTAGCTTCAATGTTTATTTTCTATGTGCTTCTCTCTCTCTCCTATTCTTCCTCTCTCTCCCCTCTACCCCAACCGGTCGAGGCAGATGTTCTCCCACTTTGAGCCTGGTTCTGCCTGAGGTTTCTTCCTGTTAAAAGGGAGTTTTTTCTTGCCATTGTCACTAAGTGCTGCTCATGTGGGAATGTTGGGTCTCTTTAAAATTAAAACCTGAAGAGTACGGTTTAGAACCTGCTCTATGTGTAAAGTGCCTTGAGATAACTTTGTTGTGATTTGGCGCTATACAAATAAAGATTGATTGATTGATAAAGATTGAAAAGGTCCGCTGCTCATCATGGGGCAGAACAATTTAAGTTATGTTTCATGTTTACTTCTTTATTAGATATACTCTATTTCTGAATTGATCCACTGCAGGACTCTCCGATCAAAAAGCTTTTAAAGCTTTTCTAGCAGCAGGAATAGGGGTCTCTTTAGAATAGTAGATGAGAGTAGTAAAAGTAGATAGAGCAGCTTTAACTATTTATTATATCTCCCAAAGAACTTGGAACACTGTCCTCTGTTCCTGTAAAATGTATAATTGATCATATAGAGAATGCTATGTTTTAAGCCCATATTGGCCCCGTGCAATTATCTACAATGGAATCAGTATGTGTACAATTATTTCACAAATTCTGTAATCTCAATAAAAAAAGGAGCTAATTTAGTTTAAATAGGAAACTTTAAACCAGAATCAATTTTGTATTCAGTTGACATGAGGACTAAATGCTGCAACCTCATTGGAACAAGCTTTTAATATCAAAATGTCAGTGTGAGTTCCTTGTTGCTTCCCATAACTACATCCTCAGGATTGACAGTGTTGCAGATTATGACTTCAGATTAGTCTAAACATGTATAATCTTTGGCTACCACAAGAGCTGGCAAGCAACCGAAGAAGTCTGGCTTGCCTCCCTAGAAGAGTCCGTTGCCAGTCACATTGCTTTGCTGAAACTGCTTGCCATGCAAATCCCTGCGAACACCTGAATTACCCAAATGTCTTGAAATCTGCGGCAGCCTTATTGCTGCAATAGTTAATGTTATTCACGAAGAAAGTCACTTCACCACTCATGTATATTTAATAACGTGCAGGGCAACACATTCTGGACCGCTTTGCCTGGAACATTACTGTATATGCCGCTGTTAAGAGGTGGTGTTCAGGATGCATAATTCAGATGGCTACATGCCTCCTAATAACAGAAAAACACATTTTCACTTATAGCTCTTCGACAGTGGGAGAGGAGAAAACTGCTGCTAAGACAAAACCTAAATATATCCATTTGCTTTCACACATGCAGCAGGGAGGCTACACACACATACACAGAAAAACACATTAATATAGCATGCATGCAGTACATGTACGAGAATACATACTATCCCCTCCCCACACACTGACAAAAAGCTCATTAAAAAACAAACAGCCACACAGAGCTTTACATTCTACTTTTTCTGTCCCCCCTCCTCCATCCCTAATCCATGCTGGCTGACAGCACTCAGATGAAGTTAACAAGCATGATCCATCACATAAGCAGCACGCAAATATTCTGAAGGATATAAAACTTTAGTGACAATGACATAAGAATCAAATGTGAACACAGAAAACGTGATTAAAACAGCTTTGTGTTGCCTTGTTAAGGAATGCAAAATGACTTTTAAATAATGTTGAAGGGAATGTTATAGGGAACATATGTCTTCTGTAATGGTTTCACTATTGTAGAGCATTGTTGTGTTGTGTTTTCAGCCATTATCCAGTAAGTAAAGATCAGCAACTCAAACCTATTTAAATTACATGACAATGAAACCTTTACAATTACATCACACATTGCTGTAATTTTGAAAATATACTGAATTGAATAATGCAGCTAATTATAAAATATTCAAAAACAACTTTATTTTTGCAGCACATGGGTACATTATACATATTATAGGCTCATTTGAAACTAACCATCAGGGTTAATAGATTAACAATAGTGCCTAAACAAAGACAGACATCTGTCAGTTATGCAATGCTACTTTAGCAACAACAGCCACTTCATAAACAAGTAAGAAGATATTCTCATTTCAGCGTGAGGTTAGCCAAGGCTAAAGCTAACTAATGGCAAAACCATTTGATGATGTCATTTATTTATAAAGGCGACAACAATCAAGTGTGCAGAGGATGACTGTGATGTACCTAAAAGCTGTGTACCAACCACCAGAACAGAAGAAGAAGAGCACTTTTCTCTACTTACATTGTGAGGGTTTTGCTGTGGTGGTGCTCTGCTACTTTTGTTTGTATGCTTCAGCTGCCAGTGGGCATTACTTTTAAATATGTTACAGTAAACTGAACTAAATATTGATCAAACATTTTGGGCAATTTTGCATGTGTTTGGTGGTTCTTGAACAGTTTTTTTCGGCTGGAAACCATCAGCTGTATATGGCAACATGGTGGCCAGTGCAAATTTGCTTGCAATAACTGCCCAAAATAGAGAGGTTTAATCCATTCAGAAGTGAAAAAAGAAAAAGAAAGAGGCGAAAGAGAAAAGAAAGCAAGGCAGTGTTAAGTGGGGCAGAAAATGGCAAATATAAGTCTTAACATTAGCTAGCAGAAATATATGATGTCATGTAACATATACCCCAATGAAAATCTAATGTACACTAAATAAATAGGTTTAATTTTGGTTAGGTTTGTGAAACCAGCCTGTGGAACTGATTAAAGTAAATCAAATGGAATAAATTAGAAAAAAAGATCATAGGATAATTCAAATTAATAAGATCTTAATGAATATTTGAAGATTCATTTCGGGAATTCATATGAACTCATTGTGAATGCATGAATTGTGAATATTGCTGCTTAATATAATAGAGTAGCTGTTTCTTATCTCTCCACAGGAACACTGGTGAATTCCTATCAACAAAAAAAGGAACACGCCTGTTATTTTTTCCTTATCAGGTCCATCAACTTTCATCATCTTGCTAAAAGCAATGACAACACCACCATGCATGACTAGTGATTCAGATAAGCACATTGGATTTTTCTGCTAACATTAGTGTGAAAAATGTTACGTCTAGATGTGGGTTTGTTCCCAAAGAGAAAAAACTTTTTAAAGAGTTAGTTTGTAAGTCATTTGCATTTGTTATTAGTGTATTTGTATACATTGTACTACTACTGTAAGTTTAAATGGTAAACATTTGTCTTATTTCTTTAATATTTAACTGTTTCTATTACAACTAAAGAGTTTATTACAGTTGTTTTTTGCAGTTAATATGAATGTGCCAAAAAGTTTAGATTCTATAAATGTTTTTTTGATTAATATCTGATTATTTAATATGTGTTCTGGGGAACATAATGGCAATAAAAGTTGGTCAGTCCCAAATATATGACCCTAACCCTAACCCAATTATCATAGTGGCCAAATGTTTAATTCATCTTTTAACCATTTTATCAACAGTTGAGTTTGGTGGTCTGCGTGAAAAGGGTGGCCTGGAATATGGAGTCGAATTCCCGGCCTGAATTATTATCCCAGTGGCCTGACTCCTAGGTTGGGAAGCACTGGACTAAACTATTTAACTGTATACCTAACTATCTTGCAATTCTTTAACTACATCAAGCTCATAATACTTACATACTTTTACTTAAGTAGATTTTTGTATGCAGTACTTTTACTTGTAATGGAATATTTTTACATTGCTGTATTGATACTTACACTTATCATCTGAATACCTCCACCACTGTGTACAGATGAATCACATTATATCCCTAGTTTGAATCTGGCTGGCCTTTAGTGCTTCTCCACCTCCCTTGTTTCCTGCCATCCTTCCACTATAACTATCTGTTAAAATCCCCTGAAGATTTAAAAAGTGAGCAAAAAACAAACAAACAAACATGAAAACCTATTTACTTGGAATAAAAAGGAGAAAGGTATTTGTGCTTCAAATCCAATGGTCTGACCACATAGTTACAGTCAGGCCTATTTGTATAAACAGCTGTGTCACAATATGTTATATATTTGTTATACATGAAAAACAGTGGCTGTGTTTATTGTTTACTGTCACAAATAAACTGGATACATTCTTCAGTCCACCATCACTAAAACCCTGCCAGGGTCAGGCCTGGCCCTGCAATCCTCCTGAGTATGATGTATTTTATGTCATGGTTCAGTGGTATGACATGTTTGTTGCTGTGACTGAATGCAAACACACAAACACATACAAGAAATGCAAATTATGAACAATTATTATCTGTATTGCACAGTGCTGGCGACCCTGCTGTGACTTCTTTGCATTCAGTGAATATGTTTACCAAACTGTAGTGCGTGCATGTGTGTGCGTGTGTGTGTGGGGGTGTGTGTGTGTGTGTGTGTGTGTGTGTGTGTGTGTGTGTGTGTGTGTGTGTGTGTGTGTGTGCATTGGAGCATTCAATTTCCATGTGTGTGTGTGTGTGTGTGTGTGTGTGTGTGTGTGTTGACTGAGGGACCCATGTGGGACTGTGCCTGGCTGGGAATGGATATCTCTTTCTTTGGATGCAGTGCCCAGGGGCTACCCTTACACCCATCTGATCCAACCAGAAGCGCGACTGCTGCAACACTGACGAGGATTCATTCATGTGGGAAGCTATATTTTAACAAAATCGTCGTAAGTATCCCATGATACACAGCATCAGTGCATCACTGCACTTTGGAACACTTTGTACAGCTGCAGCCACACTTTATGCTGGCAGATGTTAGTATGTATCCATAAATATATGAATATATTTACTGTGGCTTGGAAAGTCAAACTAAAGCCTCTAAAATTACCATGAAACAGCACCTCTGTCAGGTTTCCCCCATAATAAGTCAGTAAGAACGTTTTTAGGAACTCAAGAACTAAACCTGTGTTTTGAGCAAAGGAACCTAATGTAGTTCCTGTAGGATCAACCCAGTCTTTTCAATGTATGAACAAATAACATGACTTTACATTTTCAAATTGCTTGCAGTGCATACAAAAAAGTCATTTTTTTTTTATTTCAATCTTTTGTGTTAGGTTAAGTGGACAGCCGATGTGTTCCCAGTCTCACATCAATGGTCTGCATCCACATCAAGTATCTTTCATTGCAGCAAAAACGAACAACATTCCTTTTATTTTCAGTGCAATATGCAATATTAAGTTTTGACATTAAAATGTGTTTTGATAACATTTCTAGCAAGAAATGTGCATAAATAACTCATTCTGCAGCCCAACTAGACAGTTTGGTCAGAGGTTTGGGTGTGTTATGTTAGTAGCAGCTAATGTAGCCTGGAGCTGCTAGCCTCAAACGCAGAGATGAAGAGAAGGCTACAGAGGTTTGGTAACCTCACTTCTTTCTAATGTCACAGCCCCCAGACTTATTTTCCATTCTCAAACTCGTACTCTTCAGCCCCAACCGATGCTGACTTAAGTGTTATCACTTCAGACAACCAGATTTCTCACAGCTCTGGAGCCACAAAACAATTTTGAAAACATTTTTCTTCACATATGCAGCAGTTACATTGCCCAGATACGATACAATATACTTTATTGTCCCCGCGGGGAAAATTGTCTTGGACTCGAGCTGAATAATTACCTCCAACACAAAAACAACACATAGAACATCCACATAACACACACACCACAAATTGTATGTAACCCCACAGAGTATATTGCACATATGATGAATTGCACAACCCAGAGATTGCATATCTCCCATATTGCACATATCCCAGTGGAAAGATAAAAAGATAAAAACACCACTGCAAGAACCCCCAGCCTCACTAGGCACCATTCATGAGTCGAGTTTACAGTTGGCACAAATGAGTATTTAAAGCGATTAAGTTTCCAAAAGGGTGCTTTATTCCCTACTGCCCGAGGGAAGCAGCTCAAACTCAGCATGGAAAACGTGAGTTGTGTCTGAAAGTATTCCCCAGGCCTGCCTGGAAACACACTGCTCATATATGGACTGAAGTGACTGTGGTTCCTTCATCCAAATGATTTTCATGGCACACTGAACCAAGCGAGCAAGATTGGATTTTGACCTGGAAGTAAGGTTTCCATTCCATACCTGATGATGCTCTCTATTACAGCCTGGTAGAACAGGAACATCACCTTTCATGAGAAAAGGCTGTCAACATGGGTGTTCCAACTGAATGAGTCATCCAAGTGGACACCCAGGTACTTGTAGGAGCAGACCTGATGTATCACCACTGGGCTGTGAACCCGACCGCCTTGGGGTCCAGGATGATCTCCTGGGTTTTACTCACATTGAGAGAGAGATGGTTGGTATCACACCACTGCACGAACTTCCCTATCTCATAAAAGTAGGCTGTGGGACTTGTCATGCAAGAATTAAAAAATACGATTACAGATTTCCCCAAAAAAAACTGTAAATGGTGTGATGGTGGAAATACGTCTGCACATGCATGAACATCTGGTACACTTAAGGGTCCCGGTCTGGGGGTTAGAAAATACGGTCACCCTATCAGTAGTAGTCCCCAACACCTGGAATCAGTACAAATGAGAAGAAGAAGTAGCGCTAGCCAAGTCCCCAGGAATAGCACCAGGCTTTGAAGATGTTTCCCTCTACTGCCAAAATGTAGGAAATCTAAATAGATAGATAGATAGATAGATAGATAAATAGATAGATAGATAGTAAGGGTGGAACGGTTCATTAAAAAAATCTGTCCCGTTCGGTACGCTTGTCATGGTTCGGGACACGTGTGTATTGTCTGGTTTGTTCGGTTAATGACACGCGCGACGTAGGCCAGTAACCCGGTGTTTTTTTTCCCCATTTGGCACGACGCGGAGGCGTTACATTATTATATGTGGGACCTATCCAATCCAATAACAGCCATACAACAAAAACAATCAAATAAATAAAATCAATGTCTCACAAGGTGTCAAAGGCCAAGGAGAAGAGATGGGTTTTAAGAAAAGATTTAAAAACAGACAGAGAAGAGGCCTGTCTAATGTGCTGAGGCTGATCGTTCCATAAATTTGGAGCCGCAACAGTCTGACAGAGCATGAATCATTCTTTTTAAGAGGCACATAAATCTGACTGTCGTCTGCATAACAGTGGAATGAAATGCTGTGCTTCCTAAGTATGGAACCAAGCTGGAGAAAATAAAAAGAGAAGAGAAGAGGGCCAAGAACTGAGTCCCAGAAAGTTCGATCTGCCAAGTACGACCTGAACCACTCCAGTGCTATGCCCCTGATGCCCACCCAATGCTCTAAACGAGCAATCAATATTTCATGAACCACTGTGTCAAATGCACCAGTTAAATCTAAAAGCACAAGGATAACACAGTCACCGGAGTCAGTAGCTAAAGACAAATGGAATACTCTTAAAAGAGAGATTTTGTTGGCATTGACGCCTTTATTTAGCAGTAGACCGACAGGAAACATGGGAGAGAGAGGGGGGTGTGACATACAGCAAAGGACCTCCGATCGGGATTCTAACCAGGGTTGGCTGTGTATATGGCATTCGCACTAACTACTTGACCACCTGCACGTCCCGGTGCTGTGGTTTTAAAACCAGATTGGAAAACCTCTAGAATATTATGCTCTTTCAGAAAGGACATTAATTGACTGTGCACGATCTTCTCCAGGGTTTTTGAAAGAAAAGGCAGTTTGGAGATAGGCCTGAAATTAGCAAGAGCTGCAGGATAGAGACCAAGTTTTTTAATCAGAGGTTGCACTACTGCATGTTTAAAATGTTCAGGGACCAAACCTGAGGAGTTAATGACTGCAATAACAGATGGTCCTACAGTGGGGAAAACCTCTTTAAATAGTCGAAGAGGGACAGCATCATTTGGAGAACCTGAGGGCTTCAAATGACCCACAATCTCCTGTAAAAAGGACAGAGTCACAAATCTCTAGGTTAACAACAGGCAAACCATATGATAAGACAAGATCAAGTGTGTGTCACCGTTCTTGTGTGGGACCGGACACAGACTGCAGAAGATTAAAAGAATTCATGAGGTTTAAAAATCCTTTGCCATTGTCTTATTATGACAACACAAATGAACATTAAAATCCCCAACAATAATAACACGGTCATATTTAGGGATGATTTCAGCCAGGAAATCAGAAAAGTCATTTACAAAGTCCTTATTGTACTTGGGAGGCTGATAGACCACAGCACACAAGACAGCGTGAGAGCAACCCAGCTCAAATAAGCTGAGTTCAAAGCTGGTGAAAGAGGCTGATATCAATAGCTGCTTACATTTATAATGACTCTTATAAACAGTCACTATTCCTCCTCCTCGGCCCGATGTCCGCGGGGAGTTAAAATAGCAGCAATCATGGGGTAAGAGTTCAGTGAAAGCGCTGGACTCACCAACACTCAGCCACGTCTCAGTTACACAGAGGAAATCCAATCCTCGGGACGTGAAGAAATCCTTTAAGATAAAAGTCTTGATCTAGCATTTACCAGCCGGCGGGTCCGCAATGTTGGCTGTCCGGGGAGCCCGACACAGAGACCGCAGGTTGCAGTGATTCACCCCGTGCCAGCGGGGACGAAGAGAGCAGTGGCCACGGGGCTTGAACACCTCTTCCGGGCCAACGACAGTTATCAGCCAGGTGTCGACAGGCGAGCGCCGAGGAATAAAGAGGCTAGGCACGGCTCCAAGCTCGGTCCAAGAAGCAGTAGAAAAGCGCGCCAGACAGGCCTTCAGTCTCACCAGCTGACCGCTGCGTTTTCATCATCCAACTTCACTAGATCTTTGGCATAAAGTCGAAGATCCAGCAGTGTTTGGCGATCATACACCAATAGAGAGTTGACATTGAGAGTAAGAAGTGACACAAACACACACAGCATTGGCAGTGACAGACGGCAGGCCACACACACTGGCACCATCTTTGATCACAGCCCCAATCAACCTATGGAGGATGGAGGCTTTTGCTCCATGCCAAGCTTTCCAAAAGTACGAGCACTGGGCTACTGACCTGAGAGAGCCTCACCATCATAACACAAATGGTAGGATACACAAACATGTGTAGACCCAAAATATCTCTACAAAGTAAATATCTATAGCCTTTTATTGTTAGCACAGCGGTTGATCTGTTACAAATAAATTATCCCATTTTATGTTGACGTGTGACTTTGATCTCCTAAGGAGATTATTGTTGTTATTATTATTATTATTATTATTCCAAGTGCCACAGGTGGATTTGAGCAGCATCTATAAAACAGTTTCCTTAGGTGTTTTTCTCTTCTATCCTGCATTGTGCTTATTGAAATAGGCTTTATAATATAGCCTGGGATAAGTCACACGTTTTATGTTAGAGTTAGCTTGTTGTATTTTAGCATTGTGAGGCACATTGGTGCAGCGGCTGTAAATAAATTAATGCGCATATAACTTGAGTAGCACGGGACATTTCTAGTAACTTCATCAAACTAATGAATGTATTATGGAGCATGCACGATGGTCTTCATGTGACAGCTCTTTATATTGTTATGATCTTTTCCTTTGTCAGTTAGGGCCGGTCAGGTGTGAATCCCTCCTGATGACGTGTTTCTCCGGGGGGGATCCTGGAGTGTTTCAGTGTGTGTAAAATAATGTTAATTCATCTGAGGCACTAATTTAAAAGTTTCCTATATGATATGGATATGAACCGAACCGTGGATTTTGATAACTGTTCCACCCCTAATAGATAGATAAAAATGCGATGAGGTAGATGTGAAGATTGACCACAAGCAGTTTTTGAAGGATCAAAACAGACTCGAGATTGGTTGCGACACAAACTGTAAAACTGAGAGTTCTGAGAGTTCTCTATTTGACAAAGGGTAGTTATTGCTTTGAGCAGGAAAGATTTCCTGTAGCAGTCCTTGTGACAATGAAGCTGAACCAGTCTGTTAGAGAAAGTGTTCTGCTGTCTATCCAGTAGGTGGTGGAGAGGGGGGTCAGGATTGTCCATAATGGATAACAGTTTGTTCAGTATCATCCTCTCTACCACAACTTCAAAGGTGCCTTGTTGCAGCCAATGGGCTTTCTTGATCAGTTTATTAAGATTGTTGGTGATGCCGGCTCCAGTGCTACTCCTCCAGAAGACTACAACGAAGTACAGTGCAGTGCACTGGCCACAACAGATTGGTAGATGATTCTCAACTAATGAGCAGTGTCAGTGCGTATATATTTCTACATGCAAACTAGATGACCACCTTTAATATGTTAGAAATAGTGCAGTCAGTATCTGCTACAAGAAAAGCAGAATTTTAAATGAAGAAGCCCATGATACAGTTTCAGATTGTAAGTGCTGTTGGGCTGTCATGCAGAATCTGGAAAGGCAGTAGATAAGACTTGATTTTCATGGGAAAGGCATTTCCCCCCTGTTGGACTGATTTAAAAAAACAAACAAGACAAAAAAAACTTGCATTGCCACATTGTAAATGTGTCAATACAATCTTAAGAACATAACACTGAAAGCTCCCTGTTGTCATAGGGCCATGTCCCCCATTAGTCCCCTACCCCAATACATTTGGAAAAGTGCACATTTTCACACCATTGCATGTGATTTTGTTATTTTTGTTCATTTCATCTACTGCTCATCTACTATGTATTGATGACATACTGTCCCAATGTAACATCTTCAATGAGTCAAAGTTAAGTGACAAAGTGAAAGGACAAATAAAAAGATTAACTGTTAATGCAGGCTTACTCAACAACAATGCATCATACATTATATCCTCTGCACTCCTCAAAATGTTATCTTCCACCACCTTGACATATCTCGTTCATTTTTTTTCTTTGTTCACTATGAATGGATGGGATACATCTTACACAGCAGGTCTTTACATTCTTTTTTGAAAGCCATTACAATGGATTCTAGTAACAACCTCTTTTTTCTCTCTCTCATTACACCTGAGCTGAGGCAAACAGCTCCCAGACTTCTTACTGCAAATCACCACCAAACATGGTAAATGAGAGCTCCTACCCATGCTCCTTTTCAGGGCCCAAGCGGAACCTGACAAGGCTGCCTCTACTTGAACATAACCTCTACCTGTCCAATTATTGAGCCACCCCCCCATGGAGCGCTCACACTCATAGCCGAAAAAGAGGCCAGAGAGCTGGCAGTCACGTTCTAAGGTATGTAGGGTAAAATCAGGGGGTCACAGAACAGAACTCACAGATGAGGGAAATATAAACAAGTAAAGAAAAAAAAAGAGATGAGAACGAAAGAGAGGAATGATGCAGTCTGTTGTTCATGAAGCCTAGCAAGCCTTTATCTGCCCACGCCTCATCTAGCTCTGGTCATGCTGACTCTTGGTTTGTCACCCACCTTGTTGTGCAGATTGCAGAGAAGCAGCAAGTATGAAAGCACAGATCCCAACAGTAGAGGGTGTCATGTGAACTTTGATAGAGAGATTTACTCACTTGTAGAACTCTTTAGACTCTAATTTGGATTTCTAAAATCTCTACAATAGGTAGGTGAAAAATAGCTGCAGTCTGATATTCCTGTCTGAAGCTGACTTCAATCACTATATTCATTTGTTTACAGTTTGCTCTGATTTCTCAACTCATATTGTAGCATGTGAAAGTACAGCAGACAGAAACCTAGAGGACCTCAACCATCCTGAGGACTCTTCCAACAGGGGTATCCCACTCAGTGAAGTTGTTAAGAGGCCCTCTTAGAGATTCCACATTATCTCCAAGAAATTGAACCACATTTCCCACAGCAGCTTGCTTCTGTGTGACATATAAGAGTCAGTCTTGACTGAACCAGATGATTATTTAATGGGCAATATGAAACTCAGCAACCCCATCATAGTTTCCCACTGTGCACTGTGTTGTTGGCATCAGGAGCAAAATTCAAGGGTAATTAGTCAGTCATCAGACACATAAAGAAGTCCACTGTTGACTTTTAATATTATATTTGTCAAAGGGATGCCATGTCTAACACATACATGATATATCAGCACTATGGACAGCTTTGGCAGTTTAGTCAGGGGAGTTTGGTTTAGAGTTAAAAAGATTAGTTAGCTGATCAAAAAGAAGGATGGAGCTGGTTTCTTTGGCACAGGTATGATGATGGAGGACTTGAAATGTGATGGAACAGCAGCTTGACTCAGAGAAGTGTTGAAGATATCCGTGAAGATATCCTTAAGCTCCTCTGCGCAGTCCCTCAGTACACGGCCTGGAATGTTGTCTGGGCCTGTTGCTTTGCGGGGGTTGATGGTGGTGAGTGCCATCTTCACACTTTCAGCAGACAGGCACAGAGCCTGGTCGTGGGGGAGGGGGTATAGTTTTCTGAGGTCTTGTGTTGTTTGTTTCCTCGAACCGTGCAAAGAAGCGGTTGAGGTCATTGAGCAGAGAGATGTTGTAGTCATAAACTCCGCCAGTGGTGAACAGTGTCTGCATACTACCACGGCGTCCTGGCACCATGCATCAGGAATGTAAACACAGGCCCCTCTACTGCGCTGTTTACCTCCGTTAACGAGGGCTCTGTCCACGCGGTAGCATGTTAGCTGCTCAAGCTGTACAGCGGAGTCAGGGATGCTGTCATTAAGCCATGTTTCAGTGAAAACAAGCACACAGTAGTTACTCACTGTCCGATTCGCTGACCTCAGCAGACGTATGTGGTCCATTTTATTGTCCAAGGATCGTACATTAGCCAGGATGATGGATGGTATGGCTGGGCAAGTTGGGCTAGCCGCTAGACTTGCTCGGATGCCTCCGCGTTTGCCCCTCTTCAGCTTCCCCGCAAACCGTCTCCGACTTCTCTTAGCCGGGGCTGTAGTCGCCGGGTAGCAACGCCCTCTTACCGGGGCTGGAGTCGCGAAGTCGAGTGGTCGAGTAGTAGGGTCCGATGTAATCACAGGCTGGCGTAGTAATCCGAGCTCCTTGATGAATGTCTCTGTTGTAAAGTCCAGACCGTTGTAAATATTGTAAATATTGCTCTTGCAGATGCTTAGCAGAGCCTGTCGACTGTACATATATTCCGACGCAGACAGACGTGACGAACACGACAAACTATCGGACAAACACTGCTTTGTCCGAACTACTCTGGATGGCATTACTTTGGCCTCCAGTACTACTGTAAGGAACCTAGGAGTTATATTTGACCAGGATCTGTCCTTTAATTCCCACATAAAACAAATTTCAAGGTCTGCCTATTTTCATCTGCGTAACATTTCAAAAATCAGACATATTCTGTCTCAAAATGATGCTGAAAAACTAATCCATGCATTTGTTACTTCTAGGCTGGATTATTGTAATTCATTACTATCAGGCTGCCCTAACAAGTCTCTAAAGACTCTCCAACTGGTCCAGAATGCAGCTGCACGCGTTCTGACAAAAACTAGAAAGAGAGATCACATTACTCCTATTTTAGCTTCACTGCATTGGCTTCCCATAAAATCAAGAATAGAATTTAAAATCCTTCTCCTCCCTTTTAAAGCTCTTACTGGTCAGGCTCCATCATACCTTAAAGAGCTCATAGTACCTTATGTACCTACCAGAACACTGCGCTCCCAGAACGCAGGCCTACTTGTGGTACCTAGTATCTCTAAAAGTAGAATGGGAGGCAGAGCCTTCAGTTATCAGGCTCCTCTCCTGTGGAACCATCTCCCAGATTCGGTCCGGAGGGCAGACACCCTCTCTACTTTTAAGAGTAGGCTTAAAACTTTCCTTTTTGATAGAGCTTATAGTTAGCAAGCTCCTAGTTTATGCTGCTATAGGCTTAGACTGCCGGGGGACTCCTACCTCCATGATGCACTGAGCTCCTCTTTCCTCCTCTCTCTCTCTCTCTATCCATCCATCTATATCCAATAACATTCATGTACTATTAATGCATTCAGTAACCTACACTTCTTCCCCGGAGTTGTCTGTGCTTTCTCATCTCACAGGCAATCTGGGCCTGTAGACGTCCGGATGACAGATTCCAGTCCCGGACCTTCTAGCTTCAATGTTTATTTTCAATGTGCTACTCTCTCTCTCCTATTCTTCCTCTCTCTCCCCTCTACCCCAACCGGTCGAGGCAGATGGCCGCCCACTTTGAGCCTGGTTCTGCCTGAGGTTTCTTCCTGTTAAAAGGGAGTTTTTTCTTGCCATTGTCGCTAAATGCTTGCTCATGTGGGAATGTTGGGTCTCTTTATAAATTAAAACTTGAAGAGTACGGTTTAGAACCTGCTCTATGTGTAAAGTGCCTTGAGATAACTTTGTTGTGATTTGGCGCTATACAAATAAAGATTGATTGATTGATTGATTGTCGGGAGAACATGTGGTCGCTGCGTCTGCACGCGCCGCCATCATTACAAGCATTACAAATATGTTGTTTTTTCTGGTAATATTAGTTTTTGTTATAACTCAATATATTAGTTAACCTCTTCCACTAGAACCTGATCACATTTCATTTTGTTCTTGCAGCTTTCTGCTCGTCCAAACTCTCCATAAAGACACAAAACCCTCATTTAAATACTGCTGTCTCCACCCTGTTGCACCTGTTTTCATTTACACAGTTATTCTTAGTAGATCACCTGCAAAACACACACAAATGAAAGGTAATTTAGTACCCTCTATTTGGGATCATAGTAAATCAGGCCCTAAGAGGGAATTTGATGCTAAAAAGACTGTAAATGTGTCAGATATCACTTGATATGACTAACTCAGACTGCTGAAGATGAATAAAAGCTTCACATCTATTTTTAAATTACTGTGTAGACACACTGTGGATTTTGGCCCCCATTACTTACATTGAAAGTACTTTTGAAGGGGATCTTTTAATAGTCAGTATGAACAGGAGGATTACATCCAGCTGTGTGTTGCTCTCAACTGCAGATTAGCGCAAAATCTTTGTGGGTAGGCCCATGAAACAGAGCAGATAGTGGGTGCAAATACTGTGCAATTCATGGTGCTGTAACATTCTCTGATGAAACCGCGCCTGGCCTGCTGGCTGTGTGAAGTCTGAGTTTTCTTTGACTCATTTAGTATTTAACATGTTCACTGACCAGTGACCCACTGTCAGCTCTGAACATGTTACACACATAGTCATATCGGTGGAGAGCAGTTAGGTGTACTACAAGCTGTCATCAACTCAAGCTCTCCTTTAACTCATTTGTACGAGTTGTTGGGACTATCACAGGGTGTGACAAACATCTTGCCATCTTTTAAGTTCAAAGTGTGTGGGAAGTGTGTGAAGTGAGCGTATGTGTGCCCGCTGTGTGCACCTGCACTCTACAGACCATCGTGGATCAGTGAGTTAATTTGCCCTCTTGATTCTACTCTGTTCACATTTGGAACTTTAACAGTACATGGCAGTATATTGCTCTTTATTGTAAAATATGTTTTAAAAATGGAATCCTGCTAAATAATCCCCATGTTTTCAGCAGTGATGCAGGTGTTGCACCAGACAATCTTGGTGAAGAAAGAGCTGAGCCTGAAGGTGAAGCTCTCAATTTAACAGTCTGTTTATGTTCCAACCCTTACCTATGCTCACAAGCTTTGGGTAGTGATGGAAAGAATGAGATCATAGATACAAGCAGCCAAAATTAGTTTTCTCCAGAGATTGTCTGGGCTCAGCCTTAGGGATAGGGAGTTCAGACATCTGGGGGAAGCTAGCAGTAGAGCCGCTGCTCCTTTGCATCGAAAGGAGCCAGCTGAGGTGGTTTGGGCACCTGGTCAGGATGCCTACTGCATGCCTCCCTTTGGAGGTGTTCCAGGTACGTCCAACTGGTGAGAGACACAGAGGCAGACCAAGAACACGCTGGAGGGATTATATATCTCTCCTGGCCCTGGGAACGCCTTGGGATCCCCCAGGAGGAGCTGATGAGTCTGGGGAGAGGCATGGATGGGTTTCATTTCTCGGCCTAATGCCACCATGACCCAGAAAATGGATGGATGGATTAATCATTTCTTTTTGGGTTTTGAATTATTAGTTAGCTTAAGACATTACCTCAGACTTATACAGGATAAATGACATATTTGCAAAGCCAATGCAGATTAATCAATTGTTAAACAATTTTTAGTTGCAGCCCTAGTTTTGATTACTACTAGCTAGTAATTTACTTATAAATTCTGCAGGACAACAAATTGTCCCAGAATGTGGGTCATAAAGGGTTAGTGTAGCAATTTATAACTTCCAATTCCATAAATTTGGGGGACAAACACGTAGAGCTGATATATAGCAAATATGAAAGACTAGAGGGAGTGACCCAGTCTCAAAAATCCCATCATAACAAACACATGAGTAGCACATGACTTTGGCAGACTACTATGTTTCAACACAGCCCACTTGGTCCCCTGCAGATGAACCAGAGATGTGAAGAAGCTACCTTGCCAACCAGGAAGCATGGCCCTCTCCTTCTCCAATCTCCCACTTTTAGCCTCATCAAATGCAGCACACACTCTTCTCCACCTAATTCATTTGGGTCCACTCTCACTCCAGATGAAGCTCGGATGTTTGTTTTAGCTCCAGCAGCTTTTTTCCTCCCCTGCTTAAGATAAAAAAAATTAAATAACAGACCCAGTCGCCAATTACTTTCTCAAACCCCTTCAGAACAGACAACTTTAATTAAACTTGGCAAAAAATATATAATTAATTGTACATATTTTACGACCTGATTCCTCTGAGATGCTGTGGAGCAGGAACTCACATGGTTCGTTTAGTTGTTCAAACAATGCAGATGAAACAAAGGCTCAATAAGAGGGCTTCAGTTATGTAGGAATGTTTTATAATCCTCACCTTGATGTAATTTAGTTGGAAGGTAAATTAAACAAGCTAATTTAAATTCAATTAGAGTCACAGTATTGTTCTGGCATCAGGCCCACACTTGCTCCTCTAATTTAAAGCCACTACATGTAGACTTGAAAATGTTTGTGTTTCCTGGTTGTAGTAAGTAGTAGTAGTGATAATTTAATCAATGCTATAATCATATAATTATATTTTTACATAGGGGCTTTACATGAGTTAAATGTGGGCTTATACTGTATAGCTAGAGACTTTGTGATTAATTATTCTGATAGCAATTTTGAAAAAAAAATAGATTAACATTTCAAATCTTTGATGATATTTTGATCACAGTGAAATTTGAATAGTAACAGAAAGAAATTGGTATTATCACTTAAGGAAGTAGTAAAATCTGGTGTTTTCACTGTTGTCAGTGGTGGTGGTCCTGAATCCAATTTCCAGCTTTTGTTCTCCTCACTGGTTGTTGTCTGCAGAGCAACTGTCACTCAAAGCATTTAAAGACACTACCATATAAGGGTAAAGTGGACTCAAAAACAAAAACTGATTGGCTGGATGGATGGAGTATTACAGGCAAACCCTCTCTCTTTTTGTCCCTGTGAACCAATTTATCTAGCAGCTCACCGGGAGACTTTGAGGTACTCCTGATGGCCACTCTGGTCTTGTGTGATAGCTGAGTCTGAAACGATTTCTTCTCCAGGCTGTGGTAATGGGAGAGACTCCTCTACATCTCCAGGCCAGAGTTGTAGCTAGTCCAGGGGTTAACCCATGTCAATACACTCAGCTGGTAAACAAAACTTGTAGTGTTTTTTCAAGGACCTGTATCTTTCATTTTGCACTAAACATTCACTGACTCCTCTCCAATGGCCAGCGCACCCGCCTGCTCTAAGCCCAGCTTCAAAAAACTGCACACTTGCCACACTGAGTGGTGCATAAGGAACTCAACTACTGTCTGACACTATTTGCTTTTAGCTCCTTATGTATCAGGCAAAAAGTGCTCATGTTTTTCTATACCAGCTTTTTTTTGTGCACCCACCTCCAGCAGCATCTTCCACAGTATATACCATAAAAACCGGTGTATAAGTCACACTGCTGTGTTACAGTTTATTTTGGCGGGTGTCATTCTGGGAAAAACCTTTTTTTATTAAAGGCTGGTTTATTTGAATGCACCAATAGTTATTTATTTGTAAACACTTAGGGCCCGATTTACTTAAGGTTTGCGTGTGTAGAAACGTGTGCAAAAAATGTGCAAGCTGATCTACTAACGCAGCGCACTGAGGTTTACGTCTTTCAACTGTGCAAGTTAGTACGCGCTGTCCATTTAGTACGTTTGTCATAATGAATGTAATATTAGTAGTTTACCATAATGAATGTAATATGAGACGTTTTAACCTCAGTGTGTAAAATACAGGGAGGAGAAAATGTAAATATGTTATTTAGCACACACATTGTGATTTACCAAACCTGAAGGTATTATTTCTGACGCTAACTGTGTCTATAAATAAAACCTTTAAAGGACAGGTATTAACCAGCTGTGCACTGCACACAGATGACTTCTGTTACTGTAGAGAGGAGGAGACGGAGGCACAATGACAGAATACACACAGGACAGAGTTTTTCCACCTGTGTTAATATTTTTGGAATATTTGTGGTTTTACTAACAGCATTGACTTCGTCACTAATACTCTCCATATGTGGGTTTCTCTGGTAATATTAGTTTTTGTTATAACTCAATATATTAGTTAACCTCTTCCACTAGAACCTGATCACATTTCATTTTGTGCTTGCAGCTTTCTGCTCATCCAAACTCTCCATAAAGACACAAAACCCTAATTTAAATACTGCTGTCTCCACCCTGTTGCACCTGTTTTCATTTCATTTCCTACGTTCCCACTTTTTTTTAACCCACAGGGTTAGGGTTATATTTTACAACAGCATCCATAACATTCACCCCCCAAAATTTTCCCCACACTCGTCCGGGTCTACGGCACGTGAATCTTTACGGCGCCAAGTGGAAAACAAACCCCAGTCTCCAGCATGATAGTCGAGCATCAGCAGATTGGATAGAACTTCAACATTTAAATGTTTTAAATTTGTGAAATTTGAAAATTCGGCTCCATAAGTCCCTGGCTCAAAGCCCATGCGCTGTGCCGTATCAGATGGATTGGTCAACCCAATGAGGAGAAAAGCCTGGTCTACCTGATCTTGTGAGCGCAAAAAGACGGCCCAATCAGGACAGCGTGGTGCCCAGCCCAGTGCTTCATTTGTAAATTATTGCTCATGAGGGACTTTCACTCGTAGCCTCACAGAGGCACCAGGACACCATACATGTCTATGGCTGTGGGAAAATAGGGTCTGAATTTTAATAATCTCTTAGAAACGTGGGAACATAGGTGCTGTGGGAACATAGAGCTGTTCAATTTTTACAGTAAGTCATTTTGGCTATCTGAATTAGACAGAATACACATGTTCATTACATTGCTTGAAACTCCTAGGTGGAGCAAAACTGCCTCCATTTACTCTGTTTTAAATGAACCCAAAAAGCATATTTTTTACTCATTTTGACCTTAAGCTAATTTGTTGGACTTTCGAGGATTAGCTGGCAGCCTGTAGTACTTTTGATCAAATATACTGACATGACTGAAATTAAGTTGATTATAGAGTTGTAATGTCGGTTTTGGTCAAAGGTAAATTAAATTCCCAGATCTGCTTTAGTTTATAAATTCAGTTCTTAATACATTTGACCAACCAGAGGTTTGTCTCATCGTCTTTAATTTTGTGACTGCCTGCTCCATTATACTCATTAATGTTGTGACAATCAATTATCTCAGCACTTTCTATGTTGAGAAACAAAAGTTACTCAAAAGTGAACTACAAAAATTAAATCCAAAATTAAATAAACTTTACTTTTCCCCTAATCTAAAAACTAGATTGTTTGTTTAAATATCATCCTAACAAGCTAAATTACTGCAAAACTGACTTTATTAAGGTATGAGGTTCAGTAGTGATACATTGCACTCTAAAGGACGGTGCTTTCACTGACTGCCAAGCTGCTCAAAGACCACTTTCCCTTGAGCTGAAACATCAAATAGTCCTCTTATTCAGCTTAAATAAACTGAGCTCACTACAGTATTCAGCAACACTGTGCTGATGCCCTTCCACCCTGAGGGCAGGAATGATAGGCATGAAATTCTTTTTGCAATTGAGTTGATGAGATTCTCTTTCCACATGAGTTGTAAGGACAGCTGCCCCAGGCCTCAATATATTCTAAAAGCCCTCGTACACATGGGTGGAGTTTGGAGACCAGCGACGTGCAACATTGCCTTCAGCTGGGATTTAGTGATGCTCACTGGGATAGACTGCCTATGGATGAATAAATTATTACTTATTCTGAAATACTGTATACCATTTTGAGAACAGATAGGATTTTCTTGGAAGAGTACTGATATAACTTCAAACTACTTTTCAAATGTCAGCAGTCATTTTGTTAGAGTGGGAGTCACTCAAATCAAATGTTAGATGTTTCATTTTGTAAATGAAAGGCTTCAAGTTCACATTTAAATGGGGATTTGCCAAGAAGGAATTCCTTTTGACTTTGACAAACAGACACGCAGTATCACGTCTTGTTGAAAGAATGTGACAGGGTCATAGTCTGATTGAAAGCTATGTCAGATGTAGAAGGAGTTCCTCAAATAAATGTTTTTGCCAAAAACAACTAAGTAGTGGCACAGCAGCAGCATAGATACTCCTGTCATCTCATTGTCCATTAAAATGGTTGTTTTGTGTAGATAAAGCAGAAGTTAATGATACTGGAGGTTATCTTTTCTTAATTTTATCTCACAGCTTTCAAACACTAACATTCCATGTCTTAGAATAATTGTGAAGCAATATCGTAGAAAGTCCATGCAAAGACCTAACTCACCCACACAAATTGAGGCAAAATGCACCAATTATTTGCGAATAAACTATGGTTAGGTTAAGATAACTTGAAAAAGTTATGTGGTAGATGTACACACCGGGAACAAAAAACTTTAGACCAGGTGCTGGACCAAAGAACCACATTCTGTTAAAGAGAGAAGAAAGTCTGCACACTGTAGCTGGAGATGTAGTCTAATGGGATATCAAGATATAGCTAGAACTTAATATACCGTTAAACTGTTTTTGTACCAACTGCAGTACATATAAGACTCCATGTGAGAGCAATACCTTGCAGTATTGCTTCTTCTAGTTGACGTTTTCCTTTTTATCTGCCTCCTCGTCCTTTCTGCTCACCCTCTTACTGCAGATTTACAGACTCTCTGACAACCTAATGAGCCCTCCTCTTCCACCCTTTCTTCTGTAGCCCCTCGTCTTTGACAGGCAATTTGATTATACACTGTCCTATTTTGGAAAAAAGGTATGTTGGTAGCCTTGGAGATTTAACATGATGCTGGACTGGGTTTCGCTCCAGCATATCAGGGTACTCCGATCTCACTGCATGGTTTACTCAGAGGGTAGCAACAGTAATGTCCATGGTTACAGAGCTAAGTGTTGTCGCCTTCCAATGGTTTTGTCATGTAAAATTTCTTCCTGAACCAACACTTGATGATACACATGATACAATTGAGTTACTTGATACACTAAGAATAGCTAAATCAATTTTCTCCTTTCATTATTTAACTATCTATTACAAACAAAGGTCTTTTGAATAACTTGTTATCACTCCTTCATGGGCCAGATGCCGTCACTGATCGGGTAAAAAGTGGTGAGGATTACAGGGGTTCACAGCTGAAGATGGTCTATAAAGATTCTACTTGGATGTACAAATTATAGTAATTAAGTGGGGCCCACAGCAATATTGTTTCAGAGGGCCCACATAACACTTAACTATGCCCTTGCATTTGTCTCTGGATGACTAAGACAAGATTACCTATAATACATTTTCCAAGCAATTGAGTTAGAAATGGTGCAAAATGGTGTTAATGCTGCAGTGGTGCAGCATTAACAGTCATTGCTGAACATCTTTGCCCTGAGCTGAAGTACTGACTTTGCCATTACCATTATGATGTTTCTAATGGTTATATATATAATAATCTTTGTACTTGATAATTATGTTTATGAGGACAATGGACTTTAAATCACACAGCAGCTACATAATGATGGTGTGACATTTGGATCCTTGTGGAGAAATTCTTTTACTTCAAAGAAGTGGGAATGGTCAGTGTGTTGCTCGAGGGTGCCGGATAGATGTTTGAAAAGTTGAAAATTGTAAAAAAAAAGAAGAAAAAAGGCCTTACTCTGTCCATACACACGCTCAAATAAACACCATTACACACCTTCCAAATCTGTGCAGTATAAATTAATGTACCTTATATTGGTGTAAGCTCTTTGAGTTGGATGTCTTCATTAAGAAAGCATAGTCAGACACATGCACACACAAATATACACATTTCCTGAGAATATAACAAACTACTATGACCCAATACTGTAAAGAAAACACTGTACTGTAAATACAGTACAGTTTGGTATGCCACCACTTACCATTCCACGTCTATTACTGATTCTCACCAACAATGACAACTTGTTTTATGAAGCTACAGTATGTGATGAATAAGGCTGGGTATCTGTAATAAATATCTTTAATGTATCAACCGAAACCAATCGATACCAAGTAGCATCAAAACATCTCCCATCAATTGATATCTCCAATCGATACTTTTTGCACCCAGAGCTAGAAAATATGACGTCTGTGGTGGTGAAGTCACAGGGAATTTGAGTTAGCGCACTTAGCAGTTCAGCAGCCAAGATGCAACCTAAACACTCTAAAATGTGGCTACACTAAATGCCGGCACAGTTGGCTGTGCTCCAGCAGCGGCTCGCCTAAGGTGAGCCGACTTTGGCCCAGTAATGGTTGCCAGAGTTGGCTAGGTTTTGGGTGTGTGGATCTGGGCTGATTTTGCCTGAGAATCGGCACATTTAAATTTTTGGATAAAGCTAGCTCAGTGAACCAGGCTCGGGCCGACATGGGTGGAGCTGTGCAACAGACACGGTTCGGGAGTAAGGGCGTATAAATAACATAACGGTTAATGTTAACAGTTAAAGACTGTTTAAAGTGAATTCAGACATTTTCTTCTAAACACATTAAATAGGTCATAAATGTATTTCTGATAAATGTGTAAAAAGCATTTCAACCATTAACATTTGAATTGTGGAGCTAGGCTTCACAAACTGTGCTTCAAAATTTCTGTGTTCAGGATTTAGTGGGCGGGTCTGAAAATCACAGCAGCTGTGATTGGCATAAACACGCCCCTGCTGCTGTAGCGGTATAAATGCATACAGCACACATTACTACTACTACTACTACACTCTACAGTTAGTAGGGTTGCCAACCGTCCCGCATTGGCCGGGACATCCCGTATTTTGGGTGATTTTGATTTGTCCTGTTAGGGACCGCTCCTGCCCCGAATTTCAGTGACAGGCAGCTTCACTAGCCAATAGTTGGTCAGTATACATTTAACGTGCCCAAACTCACGTAACGTTGCTAGGAGACACAGTTATTGTTGTTGGGGGGCGGGGGCGGGTGTTTGATTCGCTGGTTAACTGTGCGAGTGAGTGTTGACGCGAGTGTGCCACTGTCAAAATGAACAGACCTGAACCTTTAAAAAAAAAAAGGACTATGCAGCTACAGAAAGATAAAAAACTGTTGGAATCAGTCGAGAGTAGCAAAAAATATCCATGGAAGAAGAAACCCTAGATGGTGAGTCTTCTTTTGCTTTTTTTTTTGTTTTGTTTTGTTTCTGTCATTTACTGCAAGGTAAGGTAAGGTCCATGAGACAGCCCAACTGAGGATAGCAGTTGGAGAGGCAGACAACAAAGACACAGGCAACTGATGATTATAACAGAAAGACAGACAAGAAAGAATAATAGACTGAGACAACAGAATAAAGCTCAACAGAAACTGGTCCAAACAACACATGAAATTGTTTGAGAGACAAACATTTAATACAGATGGATGATAAATAGTTCTACAGCCTAGATGCAAAAGTTAAATACAGATAGATGATAACAAAAAGTTTTAAACCCTACATGCAAAAGTTATAATAAAATGTTTCTATTTATAAAATATATAAAATGATATGGACCTCCCATGTATTACTAAGAGTTAGTTTGGTTTAGGCCTAAAGCTTTCCAGTGTCTGTGGCATGTTACTGTTAACCACACATCTAAGCAAGTACAATATGGGTTTTGTGTTACTAAACTGTGAAATCAGTAGGTCTATCGTATGGCTAATGACACTTTAGAATTACTGTGGGCCACCTGCTGGGTGCACGTGTGCGCTCTGGGGCCTGCACTGGTACCTGCCCGCACCCAGAACAAAGTGTCCCTCATTTGGAGGTGAGAAAGTTGGCAACCCTAACAGTTAGCCAGTTAGCTGAGTTAGCCGCCGAGCTAGCAGCTGAGCTAGCGGCAGAAAGCTCTCAGACGTATCGTTTATGTTTCAGGTAGAGGTGGTGACTTTGATTGACAGGTGACACTTGGTAGGGGGCGGGGTTTCAGCGAACTCGGCAGGCACTCCCACAGTGTTTGGGAGCAGAGACAGAGGCTGATTTTTACACAACTTTGAAGCCTAATTTCATATATTTGGCAATGTTTGTAATCATTCAAATTTGGCAGGGTGGTTAACAACACACTTTTCTGTGGTATGTCAAACTCAGAACACATATTTATTCTTACTTTACACAGACTTTAAAGCTGCAGTCTATAACTATTACAGTGTGTTTGCTAAAATTGTCATCATGATCTGACAGTAGAATAAGATACAGATAAGCTGTGACATAATTCACTGTCTCTGGGTCCACCCAGTGGTCGTAAAATGATCAAGAATTCATTCGCTCCCAAGTAAAACAACCAATCAGAGCCCAGAGGAGTGTCAATGACGCTATACACACGCTGCTGGCAGCCCTCCTCCCCCGCGCAGCGCGTACTCTCACTGGCAAAACAGGTTTCCTCTCTAAAGCTGCGTCACACCAAAAGCGTATGACGCGAATTGAGCAGCAAGTCTAAATAGAATATTAATGTAAATGGCGCCATAACACGCGATTTTATATCAGGCGGCGCGAATGAAGCGTCTGGAGCGACTGAATCAAGCGTCTGAAGTGGCGTGAATAAAGTTGGAAAATTTGAACATTTCAGGCGACATTGCGCCGCGACATCCAATCAGCGGCGAGTTTCTCCCGATGTCACAAGCGTGAATGAAGTGAATGAAGCGATGATCCAAAAATTGATATTTATGATCAAGCGGCGCGATAGAAGCTATTCAAGTGATTTTTTCGCGTCAGACACTTTTGGTCTGAACGCCCCTTTAAGCTGCGTTCAGACCAAACGCGACAAAATTGTGCGACAAATGAGAATCTGTTGCGCCATCGCTCAAGTTTCGACACGTGACCATAATGTAAAATTTGCGTCATCGCACGTGTAGCGAGCCCGCCCATTTTCACTAGATAACAACAACATTGCTTCTTCAATCATCAACCGTGGCTGAGATCACTTACTCTTTTCTCTCATGTGTGTCCCTGAGGTTCCTGAGGCTCTTCCATTTCCTGCGACACACATCAACTGACAAAAACACACGTAAATTAACTGTTGAATCTATGCCGGGAGAGCCAGCTGTTTTTTTTCTTCAAAACTTTATAAGAGAAAGCCAGCTATTCTATACATCGTGACGTAAGTGACGTCGGGAGAATCTCAACGCTGATAGGCTATCGCGGCACAGCGTCACGCGATGTCGCTGCAAAAGTTCAAAATGTTCAGCTTGCGTAATAAAAAAGCGATTTTTCGCAGCATTGCGTCCATCGCCTCGTGTGTATCGCGTTTTACCGTCCCCCTGGCGCAAATTTGCGTCTAATCGCGTGTTTGCATTGACTTAACATGTAATCTCGACGCGGGACATTGCGTCATTGCGCTTGGTCTGAACGCACCTTTACTGTGGGGACGAGCCTTCACGTGCGTGCACGGCAGGTTCCTCTGTGGGGAGGGGCTTAGAAGCCAGAGCTGCAGTGCAGTAGAGAGAAAGAAGGAGGGATCTGGAGGCTGTACTCGTTCAAATTTACTGGTTAAGTCCACAAAACTACAGACTGCAGCTTTAAGTTACAGCGTTACGTATGTAAAATACAAAAAATATGGCGTATGTATGTACGTTTATTGGCGTTTACTATAGTGATGATTCACTTTATTTTCTTTGGAGGTGTGTTGAGAGCATAATGTTAATTGCTTTTACTGGCTTACCCCTCTCACTTGAACAGCAGTTGGGAAATAACACAGGACTTTTATGTCTTCTGTCTTGAGAAGCCGCAGGCTTTATTAGCTGACAAATTGTAACCTACACTGTACGTTTACTGTCAGAATAACGCCAGGTTCAGGACCGTTTTGGTGTCAAAAGGACTTCTGTCTCTATACAAGTCAATGGAGAATTCACCAACTTGATTTCTAACCTCAGTAAACGTTTTCAAAATGTGTTTATGGTCTCAATCGCTAGTTTAAAGCCTTCTTCAATGCAGTATGATGTTCATTTGTGAAATGTTGGCCTCCCTGATTTTATATGTGACGATAAAGCAGGGTATGCATTAGGGCGTGGCTACGTTGTGATTGACAGGTTGATTGGTTCACAGGTTCAGGAGGGTGCCTCATGCTCCTCCTGATGCCCATATAAGTAGAATCCCTGTTTTTATTTTTCCCAGCATGCACCGGAAATGTTCAAGATGGCGCTGACAGATCCGATACTATTCGCTTCCAAGCAGCAGTCCACAAACCAATGAGTGACTTCACGGATGTTACGTCCATTTTATATACAGTCTATGAGAGGGACACAGAGTGGGCTATAACGGGTGGGGGTGGGGTGTCATACACACGCAGACAGAGACAGTGAGAAAAAACAGCTCCAAGTGTGACAACAGCATTGCCGACCGGCATGGAGAAATACGCGTCTGGTGTGAACTGAAGGGTCGCGGTACGTGCGAGAATTTCCGAGCGCAGCGCTTCCGCGCCCGGTCTGAACCTGGCATGAGACTTAGCCGCTTGCCATTTTCTCTGCTCCGCTGGTGTTTTTCACCATCACTTGTTGCTGCCCCCCCCTCTCCTAGTCGCTCGGGCATAGTGGTACACTTGCTTTTACAGTTGCCACTCATCCTGTATTAAAGAAGAAAATGATTTGCTCCTTTCCGATCAGATACCGAACGGGTTTTATCCTGTATTTTCCGTGCAGACAAAGTTACTTACACACCATAGATGAGAATTATATCACAATCATGTTTAAAATGAAGTGCACATATTGAATGGTAGAGAGTAGAGAAAAAATGTGTTTTGTACACATGTAGACATCGACCCTCACCAGGCTTAAAGAAATATAGCCCTCCTGTCTACTTATCTGTGTTGGGCAAATGTGTGAACAATTAAATGTATAGTGTACATTCAGAGTGACTTAGATGATTGGGTGAATTTTGAGGTATTCCAAAAGTAAATAGAATACGCTACTTGAGTAATCTAGTGGAAAACGTTACAAATGACATTTTAGAGCATCAAATCAAAGTAAGTATCTCTTTCGTCAAAAAACGAGCAAACAAAAATACCATATAGTTTCTCTCCTTCTAAATGAGTTTAACTTCCTGTGCTCATGCCAGGGCGACGTGTGTGACACTGAGGAACAACATTACCCGGGGAACGCCACGGAACAGCTGTGCCAGTTTTGTTCCATCCTCTGCCCGGTGTCCTCCTACCCCACCGGGAGCGTTGCAGCAGTGGAGTGTAGTCAGGGCAAGCGATCCACCTTTTAAATTAAGTTGCACTGTTAGTACAGTAATTACGGCTGCCCAATCAAATCCGAACTGCAACTGTAGGCTACCGTAATTACTGCAGTAGCTGCACAACTAAACAGTCTGATTTTGTTAACTTGTTCAAATTTAGTTGATTTGGTAATTTTCTTTGATGTTTGTGCTTCTACTGTGGGTCAGAAGGCTATGTAGAAAAACTGTCTCTTTATCTGTCTGTTTTATTCAAGTTTGTTGCTGAAATACGATCAAAAGGCTGCACGGATTGTTTTATGTTTAAGTTTTATGCTGATTGTGTGTCTGACTTCCTGTCTGGTGTGATCTGCTCTATTGAGCTTAACGTTTTCTCTGATGACAGCAACAGTATGCTAGGAAGAAAAAAGTTGCATATTTTGTCCAATTTTATACATGTGCAAATCAGAACATGTTCAATATCTGGACGTATTTCTGTGACTATCAGACCAGACACCTTTAGTAAAATTGCATTCCTAATCATTCAACATGTGTACCTACTTCATCAGGTCATGATAACATAAATCTTGGAAGATTAGTGAGAAAAAGACTAAAATGACATGTCTTGGTTAGACTAGCTTGATATTAATTAAAATGAATCTGCTTTCAAAGACTATCAAAAGACTAAAATGAGTTTCAAGGACTAAAACTAGACTAAAATACTTTGGGTTTTCTTTTGACTAAAATGCTAAGACTTTTAGTCGACGGCCTATATGGTGGATTAAATATGAATTCGACACCGGACTAAGACTAAAACTAAATTTAAAAATAGTTGACAAAATTAACACTTTACATTACACACCCAAATCTCCAACTGATATATCAGCAGTGGCGGCGCGCAGGCGGCACATTGCCGATCTAATAAGTGGCAACACAGAGCTTTGCTCTCGCACGCGCTGCATTTATAGTCACACAAACACACACGCGCTCTCGCTCTTGCTTGTTCACTCCAGATTCCGGGAGAATACGTCTAATTTGCGGGCGGGCGGCGCCGGCACATCGCCGATGTGGTGTCCATCGGCTGCAACGACGATGCCATCGTCATTGCAGCCGACCCTAATTGCATGTAGACTATTTTCTAAGCAGTGGAGTTGTGCCCTGTTGTCACCTATTCAGAATACAATTTACACCAATTCTGAAGGGCAGCAGAAGCAGTGGTATCTTCTCAGTGTCTAAGGACACCTGAGGTGGAAGTCAAACACATGTACATACAAAAGAAGGAAGCTTTAGAAACAATGTGACACTGAAAAATCAGTCAGAAAGAGAAAGGAGAGTGGAGAGAGAGGGACAGAATAGTCAAACCATCTTTTCCAAGAATTTGCATTTAATAGACTGCTGCAATACAATATAGCATCAGAATCACATTAGGTTATCTTATTTTATTGAAAAAAAACAAAACTCTGTTTCAGAATGAAAAAGTAGTTCACATGGACTCAATGAAAAGCTCAACATACACTCAATTTTATGCATGGTCATCTCACCCTTTTAATGATCCACAACAGGAGCCTTCAAGTTATAGGAGTCATTTTTCTGATTAATTCCAACTTTTACAATCAAATTCAGTTCCTGCTGGTAGGAGTAAGACTGAAATATCGTTATCACTCATCACTGGTATCCCTCCAGGACCTGGGAGATCCTCAGAAACTACTTAGAGAATCATTCAACTGAGCAATACCACTGAGATAGAACATGTATTTAACTTTCACTATCTGATTATGTTCTGCACTGCACAAATGGAAATGGATCCAGTCCAAATGTCTGCCCCTTGTTCTCTGCTGTTTTAAGAAAATCTATGTTTAATAGTATGTATAACTCTTGCTATGACATTTATGCATGAAGAAAACATAAAAGCGAGATTTCCAGTCAGAATGCATCCTTCTGCATCGTCACGTGTTTATCATGTGCATGCACACACAGATCCCACAAACAGAACCACCATATGTGCTTTTCAACCAGCTTCCCTTTGTGTCCTGTGTCTTGGCAGACTTTACAGAGTTTTATCAAAGTATGCAGAACAGGCCCTCAGTGGCCCCACATCAGACAATACACTTCACAAAGAATGCATCACCTGCAAGCCCAGCTGCCAGTGTTTTTGCACTGTATGTATATGTACAACGTGTGTGTGTGTGTGTAGGTGTTTGTGTGCCTGTGTGTAAACAAGAGACAGCATGAAGGACAAAGCGTGGATGAAAAACAGACAGAGTGTGCGAGATGTGGAGATGGATGTGACCTGCATGACGGACACAGCAAATGAGAATGTGTGGCGAAGAAACTTCAAAAGCATCATGGGAACCACAGGGGACTTCCCTCATCTCCATCCCTCCCCACCTGACTCCTCTGCATCCTGCAATTCTGATTGGCTGTATCTGGAGCATGGAGCGAACTTCACCTTGACACAAGTAACACAAAGGAGGGAAGGATACTGAATTAACTAAATTGCTGATTTTTTTTAGCTTCACAATGAAATAATTATCCAAAGTTCCTTAACCTAAAAACATCCCTCACACCCTCACTTAAGCAGCATTTGCACTTAAAGTAGGTTACTGCATGCAGTATGTCTGATATTTCACATGATTTCATATTTAAAATCATGTCCAGCCGAGGTGTTGGGTGTTTTTACAAAGTAAAAGTTTGAGAGCAGCAGATAAACGCTCAAGAGTAGAAATAATGATGAGTGGGAAAGAGACTGGAGTAGATCCTGAGAAGGAGGTCAGGGTAGGCACAGTTTCAAGCCAATATGTTGTAATTATTTGAGTTGTGATTAATGTATCTGTATTAAAGTCTCATCAACAATTAAAATGGTAAAAGTAAAAGAAGAAGAAAGAATAGAAAGAAACTTTGGGATCTATCATTTCTGACTAGAACTAGCAAATTCCCTGCTGGTTAGCACATTAGCAGTGAGCTCACCAGCTACAGTAGTTCATCATCTGGCCCTGTGAGCAGGCATGGACGGGCCATCGGGCGTACCGGGCAATGCCCAGTGGGCTGACGCACATTTTTGGGCCGGGGCTGTCATAATTTAAAAAAAAATGTTTTAATTATCAGCCGCGACGGTAATTGAGACACGAAACGGGGCCCATTGGTTGATTTTCTTGACGGACATTGGGCTAGTCCAATGAAATCTCTCACCACCTGCTTCTCCACTTTCGATTGGCATGCATTTAAGCGTTTTACATTGCGTGATTCGATGTTGTCGACGCAGAGAGGAGAAAACTTAAAATATGTTATCCACAACAAATCAATGAGTGGTCGGCCTCAGAACACGCTCATCTTTTTGAGATCTGAAGTCAGTCATGATTGGTCAAAATTGTTGTCAATCTTTACGCAGTACAGCAAGCAAACCTATCAAATTTCTTTGCACATACAGGCAGGTACACACACGTAAGCTACACACACACACACACTCAGAAAGACACTGGAATGACACAGAAATGATGATAGCCCGTGGAATTAACAATGAAAAGGTTTTGAGATGTGTGTATCTTCACTTAATAGTATCTGGGGAAATTGTAATCTAATTATCTGGGCTAAAAGCGTGCAAATGCTCAGCATAGGAAATTATTACAGGACTCTTTTTATTCAGTCAGACTTAAAACATGCATAATAATAGTAGCCTATAGAGTTTTGTGCACAACCGATCTGTGCGGGGATCTCGCGCGACCACACGGGATTGCAGTGATCGTGCGAGATTTCAACGATGTTTACAGCTTTAGCAGTAGCAGCAGAGTAAAAGCCATAAGGTAAGTGTTTATTTTAATAAACTCCTGGTGTACTTACAAACGTTCCAATGCATCGATTTATGAGTAAGGACCCTATTTGTACTACTGTAGATTGACGTTTGATAACAATTCAGACATTATTAGTGGGGTCATTTACGAGATACTCTGGTGGATCCGTTAGCGCCTGTACTAAGCCATTCGGCTGATGGCTCTAACTCCACCAGTTTGCGACAAAATGAAAAAAAAAGTGGAGCGGGTGGTTAGATAGACCTCATGGTGCATATGACACTAGGTCGAAATTACACCGAACCATCGCTTTAAGCCCTTTGTGATGATAAGTTAATAAAAGCTAAAGTCTGCATTTGTGGTCTTAGTGTGCCATCTAGTGGAGAAAACTTGTATTGATTCAGGATACCTGTTAAGGAACAGGTGCCTCAGTTTTCTGTTTCTAGTTCTAGTTTATTGACTGTATTATTATAATGTTTTTAGACCACACTCCAACTAACAACTTACAAAGCCACCACACTAATGCCATCATCTACACACTACAAATGTTAATAACATGTACACCCACATGTAATTACATCATTACCTTTTCTCAATCATGCACATTTATGTCTGTCACTTCCACATTTATTTACACACAACATCCTTACACAACACCCTAAACATAACATAGACATATAATTTATTACAGGTTACACTAAGGCCAATTGCCACATTTTTCCACAACATTTGGGCAATTTTCATACCAACTACATGATTAGAAACATGGTTTACATCTCAAAACACACTTTGAAACAGCTAAATCCATGCATAAATACCCTGCATCTTCCTCAGTGTTAAACTAAACACCTTTATCACATGATATTCATGACTGGTGTGACTTTCCTCTGCATTCCCGTATGATTAGTGGCTGTGTGTGTTACTTTGTGGCTGTTTTGTAGCTCCACATAGTGAACCCAGGAAGTGTTATTTCACCACTTCATGCAACGTCCAATAAAAGCCTGCCTATGAAGTCGTCTACGTGTGCACGCCCTCCGACAGCGCCACATGTGCGGGGTGTGCGAGGGCCCGTTCATCACTGCTTGCAGCTTTGATTTAGTTTGATTTTGTGGTAGTAACATATTTTTGTGTTATTGTGTTTGTTCGAAATCAATCCTTATCTACTATATAGTGCACTACATTTACCCTCTGCCATTTTATGTGAGTTTCCGGATGCTGAGTTTGTAAATATCTGCACTGTAAGGCCCTAAAAAATTCCACAGTAGAACAAAAAAAAAGTATAGTGCATGGCATGTATACTGCTTTCTGCTAACAATCCCACAATACAATGCTCTACATTTTAAAGATGTGAAAATAATTGGCATGCAACTCTACAGCTGATGGTGACGACACAGATTGGTATATTTATATGGGGATTAGTGAATGAGTGAATAAGGGAGTGACATCAGACACAGCCTATCTGTAATGTGCACCACTGTAAAGATAATTGTAGCAATGCTAATGAGTTAGCAAGTATTGTATGTACACAATATATTCAGTCAGTGGCGAGGCATTTCAATGGAAACCACTGACTCCATCAGTCAATACAGATAATACATTGAAAAAAATGAAAATCCCTCTCTACAGTTTACTCACATGGATCTGCACAATTAACACCGTGCACACAAACACACAGTTGCACTAAGACAACTGTGCCACAAATGTTAGTACTTCTTACAAACAGAAAGCTTGAAAGCATGCAATACACACGTACGCACGCGCACACACACACACACACGCGCACACACACACGCACACACACACACACACACACACACACACACACACAGTGCTTTGCAGAAGCAGAGATCACAGCTCAGCACAGCTCCACTCAATCTGACTCCTCTCTCATCTCTTTCCAATGTGAGGATAGAAAGAGACAGAGAGTGAGAAGGAGTCGGGTGGGGGATGGGGGGTGGGGGATGGTGGGTGGGGGTTAGTAAGAGGCACAAAGGCACACAAAGAGCAGAAAAATACAAAACCCAATGAGATTGCAGGAGGGAGAAAAAGTGGATGAAACTGGGAGAGTCAGAAGTGCAAAAAAAAGAAGAGAGGAGGGGAGGGAGACCGATTTTTTACACAAGGTCTCACTCAAGTTGAATTCAGGGACTTCCATCTTGTTCAGTCCATTTAAAGATGCATAGTGCATACAATTTATATGTACAGAAGATAGATCAGGTATCAGGCTTCATAGATGGATATTATACAAAGATGACAGTAGTTTTACAATTACATGTTTTCTAGATTACCATCTACCATAAGACCACTTTCCCAACACCACAAACACTCAATTCAGTATCATTACCTCAAGTCATCACAGCTGGAACACAATTAACACACAATTCTTCAGGTGGAAACACTGAGTCAAAATTGTCCATGCACCTATGGGGATCTCAGAATAGATAGATAAACAGGGCCTGGAATTTCCTACTTGCCATTCTGGATTTTAAAACGGCCAAAACTGTAATCATGACATCAACTAGTCATTATGTGTGTACTTGAGTTCATGCTGTTCTGTTTGTGTGTTGTTGTTCTTAACTATATGCACTGTTTCAAACTAACATGCAAGGCTGCATCAGTACCCTCAGGGGCCCCTGGGCATTGAAGCTCATGTCCCCCCAAACAACATTTATCTTATTCTGATTGGATAATGCTGATATTGGGTGGAAACTCACATTTGAAGTCACGTTTAACTCACATATTTTGTTTTGAACATTGTAGGTTTCTGACAGTGACCACAGTTATCAGCATCAAGAGAATGGGTCAAGCCTTGTGTCTTATTTCTGTATAGCCTGACAAAAAATACCCTAACCTTGACCCCTAAACCTAACGCACATATTATTTTACTTCCATCATTGAGGGCCCCTCTCTGCTCAAGGACCCCTGGGCACTTGTATTTTAATGATTGAGTGAACTATCAAAAGGACTGGTTTGGGATTTAGCAGTGACTGTATACACTATTACAGTAAATTGGACATTGCCTCTGCAACTGTCAATGTTTCATGTGCTTGATCCTTACAAATAAACGAATAAATAACAATAATAATAATAATAATAATAATAATAATAATAATAATAATAAGACTGGTCTTTGCAAGCTAGGGATGTTGAAATGTGATTTGAATGACAGAAAAGCTGTAGATAAACTGTATATGGTTAGGATAACTCAACAGCTGTGTCATGTTTTGATGATGCAACATCCAGCAGAAAGCACTGTAAGTAAGATTCAGTGCCTGAGATGCTCCTTGCAAAGATCTTTATCTTGGCAGGGAAGTCCCCAATTCAATAATCAACTGATTACATGAGGGAAAGGCAGCCAAAGTTGAGTTTTTAGGAGACAGCGTGGCAGCAATTAAAATAAATACACTTGACACCTCAGGGGGAAAAAAGAAATGTCTGTACATGCTGTGCCACCCACTCATTACTACACTTAGGGAGGTGTAGAGAGAGAGAGGGAGGGATGGAGAGAGAAAGGGGGCAAGACAGGCCCAAAAATAAAGGAAGGAGCTAATGAGTACACTGAGGTTTGCTCAGTTGCTGTGACAACGCGCTTGCCCGTTGCTGCAAGCCACACGACTGCACATCTAATGAATCACACACACACACACACACACACACACACACACACACACACACACACACACACACACACACACACACACACACACACACACACACACACAGCTGAAAGTAACACAGTATATCCCCTCAAGCCATTGTCATCTGCATGGGTTTGCAGCCATCTAAAACCCATCAGCAACACAACACACTTCATTGAGAACAAAAAAGGCACGTGTCCATATGTGCCTGTTTGTGTATATATGTGTGTGTGTGTGTGTGTGTGTGTGTGTGTGTGTGTGTGCAAACTATCAAATAGGTATGCTAACATAAAGATACTGCAGCCAAAGGTTTTAACCAAATCAATCAGGACCACCATGCTGTGACTGTGCCAGTTGGAGTGGGCTGAATAGTTGAACGGAGGGAGAAGGAGCAAGCTGGAGAAACACAATGCAGCAGATCCTCCTGCATCAGGACCTCAGGCATCCAACAACTGACAGGCACACACAGTATGCAATAGAATTTGAATAGATGTATGAAAAAGGGAGATTGTTCTCTATTGCCGTTTAACTGTTTTAGTGGACAATGCAGTTCGTCAGTCACCTCATGCGTTGGATTGGACATTGGACGTATGTATGACTGTATATACTTTGCTTACGGCCTATTTATTATTATTCTGAGGTAATGGTTGCATTAGGCCTTTTGGGGCAGTGCTGTAAATCAATGAAGAGGACTTATAAGATTTTGGCATCAGTGCAATGAAGTACCTTTAATTTACTGGATTTGCAAAAGCACTGGATCACACAAAAGCACATGCTCCAGCTGTGTCGGCAGCTAATTAAAATAGTCTATTGATGACCTGGAAAAATTAAAAATAAAACCAGGGTTAGGGTTGCTCATTCAGTGTGTTGATCAGAAGTACACTTCATTTTCAGACACTTGTTGCTGTGATGTTTCAGTATTTAAAGACCATGTCATTTTTCTTCTAAACACAATAAATAGGTCATAAATGTATTTCTAAAAAAGGTGTAAAAAGCATTTCAACCATTTATATTTGAATTGTGGAGCTAGGCTTCACAGACTGTGTTTCAACATTTCTGTGTCAGGATTCAATGGGCGGGTCTGAAAATCATCGGCGGGTTACGTAACGCGGCGATGATAAGCATAAACCCGACCCTGCTGCTGTAGCAGTATAAATACATTCAGCGCATGCGCATTAGCCTCAGTAGTTTTCCACTCGCTCTCGAGTCTTGGATAGCATCAATTGAGGTAATTTTCAGCTAGCTAACTAACTAGTCATGACTCCTCCTCGTGTGTGCATCTTCACTGGATGCCACAGTGTCCAGGGTAGAGGCTCCATTAGTTTATTTAAGTTTCAAAGTGATGAAGGCATCAAGAGACGGTGGGTCGATTTTGTAAGGAGCTACTGTGGAGAATTTATAATCAACTCCACCACCCGCCTCTGCAGTGTCCACTTTACCCCCGATAGTTTCACCAACTATTACCAGGTACAGTCTGGATTTCTGAGCAGTCCGTTGACTCTGGTTAGGGGGGCCGTACCGACCGTCTCACTCCCCGGCTTACGTCCTCTCGTCCCGCCGGCAGCAGGTGCTACTGGCATTACGTGCCCACCACCGACCGTCTCCCTCCCTGTCATCCCACCGACAGCAGGTGCCTATATCACCACCACCGGCCCGCAACCGACCGTCTCCCTCCCTGTCTTACGTCCTCCAATCCCGCCGACAACGAGTGCCATCATCACCGCCACCGGTATTATGTGCCCGTCAGAGAGTGTAAGTAATGTTATGTGCTTATAATACTGTACATTTTGGCAATTAAATGCATTTTGCTGAATGTGCAAATCCTGAAAGTGATTTCACATCATGCACCCTGTCATGCCCGTGTAATGTTAGCATGCATGTAATCATGACATAATTTGGCCTCATTCCCTGAGCGTAGTCCATCTGACAACACAATGATAATCGACAGGTAATATTTTATGTGCAGCAATATAGCTATGACAAGGAATTATATGTAGACCGGGGTTTTACGTTTGTGTGTAATGTAAAACATGGACCGAGGGACGCCCAGCGCGCGTTTTTTCCACGGACGATTATAAATAAATGTTTTATTTACATAAAGCATTCAGTTCCTTGCAGCAGACATTTCAACCTCTGGGCATTGTTCTGCATTCTCCACATGTACACCTGCACAAGTACATTTTTAATCACAGTGTGACGAATGTTAACCATTTCAGTTGTCAGTTCGGTATGAAGCCTGGTACAGCAAAATGACCTAATCAGTTGAAGCATATTGTCTTATTCAGCCTGTGTGTTGTAATGATGACATTCAGCAATCCACAAATGAATCAGAAGACACAGGTAAGTAACTGACTAAGTGAAACTGGCTAGTGTTATATTTTACTTTTTTGTAGTCTACTTAGTTACCTACTGTGTTTCCCCACATTTGTTGAATAGTGTGATCTGAAAAAACTAGTAAACCGCCTCCTTTCAAAGCTGGACAAACTGAGTTTACTTGGGTTTACCACCCACTACACTCTTAGAAACAAATACTAGTACTACCTTTATTAGGTATAAACAAAAGATATAATTAAATGAACGAAACAGTAATTAAAATAAAGTGTTGTTTAATCTGTGAACAGACAAAACAATCACAATTCTTCATTACCTGACACCCTAACGTTTTTAGCTAGGCTATAATAGTCAGTAATACATATTGCTAACTTGCACAAATGGGAGAAATACACAGTTTCAGACTGTGAGGCACGAGATGCATTTTCATTGTCTGACTCAGAGTCAGTGTCTGGCTCTGATGGCTCAAACATGTAGGGCTGGGTCACTGCAATGCTGTTGTTAGCGCTAGTGTCCATTGCTACGTTACACGGAGGCGGCCCCCTTCCGCGCGTGGGCGTGGGTCCAGCGCCTTCAGCAGACACGCCCCCAGTGTTTGACAGCACAGAGAAGTGCTTGATTTTTCATGAGTTTAAAAGATAATACTTACATACTACAATTTTTCTAGCATTCAAATTTGGAAGGATGGTTAATAACACATCTGTCTGTGATGTGACTAACTCAGAACACAATATATTTTCACTTTACACGGTCTTTAAAGACCAAACTGACCCGACTGACAGCAGCAGATGTTGAAGTGCAATGAGCAAAGGCGCACAGACGATCAGCTATTGCACTGTGGCAGAGACACACAGTATGAGCACAGATTGGAAGAATAAACTATTCACTAACTTTGTTTTTCTACTGGATGGAACAGAGATGCTCTGTTTGACTCTGGGACTGACACAGAGTCCGGGGACAGTGCACTTGGTGAGACTTACAGTGACTTGCGTACAATATTTGCGCACAGATACAGCTCAGATGAGGAGTTTTTGGGACTAGGGTGAGCACATGGATACACACTGTATTAAATATGTTAAGTTACTGTGTTCTTTTAAAAGGCTTAATTGAAACTGAAGCCTAATCCGAATGCGGTCTGACCGGTCCAGTTCAGTTAAGCAAATCATTACCAGGACCATTTACCATTAACCAGACAGACTGTTTCAGGTGTAATATTAATTGTGTTTCTAATAGAAGTTAATTGAAAAGATTTTGGAGTATAAACATATGTGTTTATAAATGAATAACTACTGGTGCATTCAAATAAACATTTAATAAAAAAAACGTTTTCCCCAGCATGACACCCTCCAAAATAGACTGCGTCTTATACACCAGTTTTTACGGTAAAATGATGTTACTTTCCTAACTCATATATGCCCAGTAAGATATACCCCTGGATGCTGTAAGACTGATAAACTCTGCGCCACACTGCCTTGTTGAACCACACTGATTCTGAACTGCAATCAACTGCTGCTACTCTTTACCATCTTGATGCTACTTTATTATGATTTGAACTATTTATTATATCCCTCAGAGCATGCTGTGATGTCTCTCGGCCTGTGAGATTTTATTGTTTGCTAGTACACTGCACTGCTCACTTTTGTCTTTATCTATTTTATTTACTTATTTATTTATTATATATTTATTGTGCTTCTATTTTTTCCTTCAGTTGGATGTTTTACCTTGGCTGTGATTAATGTATGTGCAGAGTTCAATTTCACATTCATCTGCTGAAGATAGAAAGTTTCTCTGTGATAGGTCATTTAATTGTTTTTTAATCAAAACAAACATGTCAGAGATAAATTATTATTCAAAGCAGAGTATTTAGATATATTTTTTTAAATGTCTGAAGCGGGTCTTTTAAACTTGAACTTAAACTTAAAGTATCACGTCAGCAGCAACCTCCAATGATCTCTGCAAAGTAGGTCGCAGCTGCAAGGACAATAAATCTAGATGTGTGTACGTGAATGTGTATTTACTGTATGTTGCTTTGTGTTTGTGTGTCTATTCATGCATGTGTATTTGTCTCAGCTTAAAATACCATAGGGAGAACATCCTCCCCTGGGGGCCAGTGGAGGGCCTTAGGGGTCGAGTTGACAACACTGATAACCAAGATCAGATGTTCAAGCAATGAACCTCCAGCATAAACAGACACATATAAAAAACACACACACACACACACACACACACACACACACACACACACACACTTGCATGCACACGTGCTTGAAAGATATAGACACAGTGTGAGTTTCAGAGAGGTGGAGAGACAAACAGATGTCACATTGAAGCTTGAAGGAGGCCTCTTCTCATCCTCATGCTGAGTGCTCAAGGCAAACTGTCCGCGTGCACACACACACACACACACACACACACACAGCATGGCTCTGCAGAGCACAGCACATCTCAATTTCTGTCTACCCTTTGATGTCAGTCCAACATGAGTCAAGGAGGCAAAGGAAGCGTCACCACACGAATCAAAAATTCATTCGAAAGCTCGACAACTGGCACTAAACCTGTAGAATATCAATATGCAGCAATAAAAACTCACAAAACTCAAAAGTCTAATAGAAAATTGTCAAGAAGAAGCTTTGCTGTTCTTAAAAATGAGGATGAAATTGTGGAAAAAAAACGGTTGTCAATGCACAAAATTTAAAAAATGTGAAGATGCATAAATTGGGGTTGCACATATGACAGATGGATAAAGCATAAAACTCAGTTCTTCCACTTCATTTTCTGTACTTTCTCATAACCGTACATCGATATGAGATTTGCCCCTCACCACTTACCTTCCTCAGCAAGTTGCAGATCCTCTCGATGTTCCGCAGCCTCTCCCTCTGTAAAGGGGCAGATGGAGAAAAAGGTGAGTTCCAGCATTCACACAACATTTGTCAACACTGTGTGTTTTGGCATCTGATGAAAGCTGAAACTAAATAAAAATGGCTTGAAATTTTAGGGGAAAGTAGGTGAAAGTTAGATGCTAATGCAAATACAAACATGCACACACACACAACCAGGTAGAAATGTTCAAAAACACATTCCAGGACAAGCTACAGAAACAAACTCATATACATAGTGTGTGAGCACCTTAGACCCTAGACCCTAACCCTTATTTATATTGGAAAGTGCGTGTTGTGAAAAGTATGTTTAAGTTTTCATTTGACACATATTTCCTAACACCAAAATAGTATTGACTGCTTGAACTACAATAAAAAATATGCATGTTAACATGTTGTTTTTGGGTGAGAAATCCCCCCCCCCCCCTTTTGTTTTCCTCTTTTGTACATACACTTCTATAATATGTAGAAACATCAAATCTTCTTAAATGTAAAGAAATTGACATAATTATACGTTACTTTCTGCCTGCTATAAATGACACACTATTCCCACAATAGCACTAAATATTGGAACTAAGTTGTGATGTCACAATTGTCTAACATGTACTTAAGACACAGTATAGAACATGAGTAAATGCTAATATGAAGGAGTTAAGGTCAGTTTTATAGTTTATATATTTTATTCTTCTATTTTAGTAGAAGTTTCTTGGATCCAAGACCTGGAACCCATTTCAGGCAATCTAATCTCTAACCCTAAAACCAACACATATATCATAAAACTGCCAATTATTAAACATGTGAGCAAACACAGCAAGTGGTATTTTAGCTAGCTATTTCCCCTTGTTTGCTAGTCTTTATGCTAAGCTAACCCTCCTGTTGACTTCCTGTTGACCGTGCCACTTTTGTCCTGCTGGGTCAAATTTGATCCAGTTTGGTTTGACTGACTAAGCATAAGGTATAAATTATCACCCAATTCTGTGTAAGACCTTTTTAGCACACTTCATTCCAAACAATTACCACAGGTTTTACACATCATTTTGCAAATTATGGTCAATAGTTTATTTTTTAATTATACCTAATTTTTGCATCAATGCCTGTGCACGCACAAGCACACACACAAACACACACACACACACACACACACACCGTGTTTTTGCCCATTCACAACTGGTATTCAGAATTTCCACCTCATGCTATAAATGAAGTAGGGGGTTTTTTTTGCATCTGAGGGCTTTGACTTTCATTCTGAAATTCATCTGACATTGTCGCTATCACACTGTATACAGCGGATCTCATTTGGCCACCGTCATGTAATATCTGTTGGAAATGTGATAACAAGCCTGTACTGCAACTACATCAGTCGGTAATGACAGGTACAAATGATGGTCAAAGGTGATCAAAGGTTAAACACAGGGCCTGCATGGCCGCACGGTCTTCATTGACTGTGTGTTTGTTGTTCTATGTAGTCTCAAAGATTACTTTCCACTTTTGATTGAGTCACTGTTTCTTTTTGGCAGTGGTCAACACCTTCCAGCACCACACAGCTCTATCTTGATCAGTATGCATGCATGCATATGTGTTTATGTGTGTATCACACAATTATGTGTACAGTACTACTACAGTACTGTTGTCATGAATATATATTGTTGATCATAAATATATAACTCCTCCCTTGGTGTATAGCAGGGGTGTCAAACTCATTTTAGTTGAGGGGCCACATACAGCCCAATTTGATCTCAAGTGGGCCGGACCAATAGCCAATAAATAGTATATAATATATATAATACATAATATAACTTTACTATAATAAACCTTCTAAGGGTACCCTGGTAAGAGATACTGATACAATGTGTCCAAGCCCACTGAGGCAAATGTGTCCTTCAAATCTGAATCATGTTGCAAATCAGTTATCCACGGAAAGATCAGAAGCCTTGACTGTGAATGGTGAGTGAAAATAAGTGAGAAAATCACTGTGTTTTATTGAAAAACTGAACTTACTTACTGCAATTTTTATACTTTGCAAAATGATCCAGCTAGGCTGTATGTTTGACACCCTTAGTGTAAAGTGATTCAGAGGAGCTACGTATATGTTTTACATTATTTCATTATTGATAGGAGAGACTTTCTTTCTTGACCATGAAACAAGGCGATGGACACACACAGACCACAAGTCAATCTTTAATTAGACTGGTTTAATAATATCAGCTGAGGAGATCAAATACACATGTCAACACGGTTTAAATAGTCTTCTGACCAACATCTGGAATGACACTTTTAATCAATGCTCTCCTCAAAAAGCATCTCATATCAGTCATAAACCTCTTGATTCTTTTAACTCTTACATTCAGATGTGCTCCTATCCACAGATAGGGATAAACACTACCCTAAAGTCAACAGGCATGCATAGTTTCCAGGATCAACTGACCATGAATTCCTAACCTTACAATATTTTGTATTAATATAATTTTGAATTTTACTTTATTTTGTTCTTATATCTTTCTTGCTAACCCTATCATGTATTTTTCTTGTATGAGTGTGTATATTGTTGTATATGAACTGTGTGGACCTCAGGAAGAATAGCTATTACCATTTGTAATAGCTGATGGGGATCCTAATAAACAAATGAACAATTAGTTTAAGGTGGAACAGTGGTCATGGTAGCGATATTTTGCTTGCCTTATACAAGCTGTAATTACAACTGGGAGACCATGATTTTTCTGAAAGCTTTGATAATGTATATCCGACTTTGTCTTTAATAATACAAAAGTGCTTGAAAGCCATTTAGATTGACATATCTAACAAAGGTCTTAACCTCAGACCACCAAATCCATAATCAGATGATTATCTTGATTTCTCAGAATCTTTCCCATCTACCATCTCTGTAGTTTGCTGCCACTGTGCTGACAGCTGCCAGATTCAACTGTAGCTCAGTGGAGGAAGGCACAGAGAAACCTTTTTTTTCTTTAACACTGTTAACTTTCTTCTTATCTCACTTTGAGGAAGACGAAAAAAGTCAAACCATTCCTTCAAGCTGAGAGACCGCCCATGATTTCCTAAAAAAAGGCATCTATGAGAATATTAACATACATATTTGAATACTATTTTTTAAGAGGTTGTCAGTGACAATGGTTTCTCCTGGAAAAGGTTTCATTTATGCCTTCTCTCTAAATAATGAATCCAGCGGTTCCTGACTAGAAGGCTGCAAACACGTCTGAGGTAACACCAATGTACGAATGGAGAGAGGTGGGAGTGAAGGGGCGGGCTGGAGGAAAAGAAGAGTGACCATCACTTCATTTAATATTTATTTCTTGTGTGTGTGTGTGTGTGTGTGTGTGTGTGTGTGTGTGTGTGTGTGTGTGTGTGTGTGCCTCAAGACTGTTGATCATGACTTCCGCTCCGTCAATCTCTCATCTCACTCCCAAAAACATCTCATGGGGCTTTACCTCATTTCACAAGAGAACAAGGGAAGGAAAGCATGAAAAAAAGAAACAAAAAATGTTTCATTATTTCAAATGTTTTACAGCATAAGGAGAAGCCATGTCAGCTGAAGAAAGTCAGACTTTGAAGTAATGCAATGTACAGCAGCGCCATGACTGGCAAAAAAAGAGAGAGAGAGAGAGAGAGAGAGAGAGAGAGAGAGAGAGAGAGAAAATCCATGATTGGGAGGAGGTACGATGGAAAAGTGTAGTCAGGGGTAAAGATTTATATTCATAGCTGTGGATTGCAGATTCATGCAGCTGTACACTGAAAGTCTTTCATGTTCTTCAAGTTTTCTGACACACCCTCTGTTCTCAATATAACCTCATCCGCCTGCACACAAATAACCACACACACACACACACACACACACACCAGCATATGCACTTATATGCACACACACTCCTGTCTTCTGACACAAACACACAGCACACCATGAAAGGCGCCCGGGCCTGATAGCCAATTATCTCCATCGCTAATGTCTATTTCTGGTTGAGACTGCACACCTCATCGAGGACCGGACCAATTCCCTCCCACTTGATAACATCTCCCCTTGCCTTCATCTCCTACCGGGTTTCAACAAGGACATGCAAATAGATTCCACTTAAAGCAGCACTTTCTGTGTGTGTGTGTGTGTGTGTGTGTGTGTGTGTGTGTGTGTATGTGTGTGTATTTTAGTGTACATGTGCTCACACACACACTCGCAACTGTCTACTCATTAGCAAGCAATTAGGCTGATGCGTCTTTGAAATGTTACTCAGCGAGAATTTGCTTGACAAGCATGAGCAGGCGCAGAAGTATAAACAAGTCGAGTGAGACGGAAGGAGGGATGGAGAGAGGGAGGTTAGGGTGGAGGAGGGAGGTGGTGATGGTGGTTTAATTTCACCTTTACTTAACCAGGTAGGCCAATTAAAAGCAAATTCTCATTTACAGGGGAACTGCATTGTGTAAGCATCCAATCCAATCCAACTTTATTTGCTTTAAAACAACCACAGTGGACCAAAGTGCTGTACAGAAGAAAAGACATAGCTCACATGAGGCATAGAATTACATATACAGACAGAGAAGAGGCCTGTCTAATGTGCTGAGGCTGATCGTTCCATATATTTGGATTCGCAATAGCAAAGGCACGTTCCCCTCTGAGCTTCCGCTTAGTTTTATGCACACGCAGGAGCAGCTGATCAGCTGACCTGAGAGAGCAGGCGGGTGTATATGGATGTAGAAGCTCAGAGAGGTAGGACGGGGCAAGATCATTCAGGGATTTAAAAGCAAATAAAATAATTTTAAAATGGATTCTAAAGTGGATGGGCAGCAAGTGGAGCATGATTAACCCTAAAGATAAAGAGGAAAAGGTTTATGATGTTTACACTCTCCTGGTGCAAAATGTGTTTAAATCCCCCACTCCCTTTGGATGAACGAAGACTTGAACGTAAGCGAAAGGAGACAGGCGTGAAGATGGAGTGATAAGGCTGATAAGAGTCAGATAGGAGCATTTAGATGGTGTGAGGAAGCTGCTGTTACTTGTGCTTGTACCCTTGTTGCAAGGCTGGTTAACATTAATAGAGTTACTTAATGGAAAATACTCGAAATTCACACTCACAAAGCATTTGAACAGCCTGATCTATTTAAAAAAAAAATAAACCAGACATCAGTCTCTCGTTCTTTTATGTCCTCCCTCAGTTATCACTTGCATTTCAGACTCATGATTATCAGCACTCCTGGTTACAGCTTCATCCTTTCATAATGAAGTGTATGTGCACATATTAAATGTACAATAGTGTGTGAGTATCTTCACTGGAGTCTGTTTGTAACAGTTGCACAAGCAACAGATGACAAGTGCACATCTGTGTTTGTGTGTATCTGCATGTGAGAGAGTGATGCGTGTGAAATCATGACAGAACCAGCAGTGCTTTCATTTAAGAGTGTTAGCACATATCTGTGTTTGTGCACAGATACTCCTGTTTGCACTTTACTGACAATAAAAAAAGGTCTGGCACAGCAGAAAGCAGCACTGTTTATCAGCCCATGCTCCTGTAATAGACAGGCTAAAGTGTTGGTGATATTGTTTGTACTCGCACAGCTAGGTGAAAACGAGAAAGGTAATGGCTGACACATTAGCAGGGCAAGAAAATGCTAGCACTGAATCTATAGTGTCAATATATAACCAATATGGCGGCCACATTTGGCCGCCATATTGGTTTCGGTGTACACACAAGTATGCTGTGAGAAGAAGTCTAATAACTCAGTGAACTGTCAAATTTCCACCAGTTTGTTTCACAAAATATTAGACATGTCACACCTCGCTCTGTTAGTTAAGTTACTTTTTGGTTCTCCTAGTGTCTTATCTTATGTTTCCTGTTTTATTTTGAAACTCACCTCTTGTCTCGTTTCAGGTCCTTCACTTCCTGCCCTCATGTGTTTCCCGACTGTGTGATTACCTGCCCAGCCCTAATGTGTTGCACCTGTGTCTCATTGTCTCCCCTCCCTGTAGAGTATTTAGTCTGTTTTTTTCTACCCTCTGTGCCAGTTTGTATTTCGCCATGAGGTAGGAGAGCTCACCAATAGTCAGGAATCTCACTTGGCTGCCTTCGGTACTCAGCTGAATCTGCTCATAGATCAGATGCAGCAGCTACACTCTCCAGCCCTGGCTGAAGCCACTCCCTCTATGCTTCAAGGTCCCAGTGTTGAGACTGCATCCTGCAGCTGCCTCTGCATCTCTACCCCTCCATCTCCTGCTGAGAGATGGAGGGCCATTAAAGTGGCTCTGGAAGAGTGGAGACACTGGTTAGAGGGAGCCGAACATCTGTTCCTTGTTTGGACTGACCATAAAAACATGGAGTACCTTAGGACAGCTAAGAGGCTCAACTCTCGGCAGGCAAGGTGGACTCTCTTCTTCAACCGGTTTCATTTCACACTGTCATAGACCTGGTTCCAAAAATTCTAAGCCAGATGCTCTCTCCAGTGTGTTTCCCTCTGAAAGCGCTGCCACTGAACCTTCACTTATTTTGCCTCCTTCATGTGTTGTGGGTGCTTTTTCCTGGGATATTGAAAAGAGGGTCTCTGATGCGAACATGAACTGTCAAGTACCGGCCGGCTGCCCGCCGAACCGATTGTTTGTACCTTCTGATTTACGTTCTCAGGTCATCCATTGGGCTCATGCATCTCCACTCTCCTGCCATCCTGGTGTGCGTAGGACATTGTTTGTCCTGCGTCAATGGTTCCGGTGGCCAGTCATGAATAAAGAGGTGGCAGAATCCTTGTCAGCCTGTCTCTCATCGCCCAGTTTCTGGTCAGCTCTGCCCTCTCCCTGTGCCTCATCGACCCTGGTCAGACATTTCAGTGGACTTTGACTGGTTTTCCAACCTCTGAAGGTAACATCACCATTCTCACGGTGGTGGATAGATTCTCCAAAATGGTGCATTTTGTTCCCATGCCAAAGTTACCCTCTGCCAAGGAAATGATAGAAGTACTGTTTCATCTTCATGCTTTTGTCACGTCTGAGCAATAAAGTTGAGTTTGACTCACGTTCAGAGTGCTAACAGAAATGGCAGAAAGTTGAGTGGACGCATCCACAGAGACACTCCAGATAACTTCAGAAGGACATTCTTTTTGGATTTCTAACAATAAATGGAAAAATAACATATTGAATGCTGACGTCTAGTGAACCTATAAAACCAAATCTCACTAATGTTGTCTTAAATGTTATCATTAATTCAGTAAACGGAACACTTTTACTTATCTAAAGTGTATGCAATAAAGGTCCAATGCCAGATAAGGGTGTGTACCCCTAACCACTCAGCTATGAAAGGCCCCTTGAGAATAATTCATACTTGATCTCACACAAAACATAATCTCACATGTACACTACCATACTCATACACAAACACTACTATACTCTCACACACACTACTCTACTCTCACACACACTACTATACTCTCACACACACACTACTATACTCTCACACACACTACTATACTCTCACACACACACTACTATACTCTCTCACACACACTACTATACTCTCACACACACTACTATACTCACACACACACTACTATACTCATACACAAACACTACCATACTCTCTCACACACTACTCTACTCTCACACACACACTACTATACTCTCACACACACTACTATACTCTCTCTCACACACTACTATACTCTCTCACACACACTACTGAACACTCTCACACACACACTACTATAATCTCACACACACACTACTATACTCTCTCACACACACACTACTATAATCTCACACACACACTACTATACTCTCTCACACACACTACTGTACTCTCACACACACTACTGAACACTCACACACACACTACTATAATCTCACACACACACTACTATATTCTCTCACACACACACTACTATAATCTCACACACACACTACTATACTCTCTCACACACACACTACTATAATCTCACACACACTACTGTACTCTCACACACACACTACTATACTCTCTCACACACACACTACTATAATCTCACACACACTACTGTACTCTCACACACACACTACTATACTCTCTCACACACACACTACTATAATCTCACACACACTACTGTACTCTCACACACACACTACTATACTCTCTCACACACACACTACTATACTCTCTCACACACACACTACTATAATCTCACACACACACTACTATACTCTCTCACACACACACTACTATAATCTCACACACACTACTGTACTCTCACACACACTACTGTACTCTCACACACACTACTGAACACTCTCACACACACACTACTATAATCTCACACACACACTACTATACTCTCTCACACACACACTACTATAATCTCACACACACACTACTATACTCTCTCACACACACACTACTATAATCTCACACACACTACTGTACTCTCACACACACACTACTATAATCTCACACACACTACTGTACTCTCACACACACTACTGTACTCTCACACACACACTACTATACTCTCTCACACACACACTACTATAATCTCACACACACTACTGTACTCTCACACACACTACTGTACTCTCTCACACACACTACTGTACTCCCTCACACACTACTATACTCTCTCACACACACTGCTATACTCTCACATAAACACTAGGGAGACACCAGCAGCATCTCCTGAAGGAGCAGCAGCCATAACAAACCAAGTTTAAGGTGACAGAAGAGACGCCCTCCTTCATTGTTATGCTGTCTATCATTATTTTACGCCTGAAACTCAAAAAAAGATTTGAAACGAAAACAACTGTAAAATATAATTAATAATAAAACTCAAGACTTTGAGTTTCAAATCTCTTTTTTGAATGAAGAAAACATAAAACCTTAGTAGACCTATAATAAAAGTGAAAGCGTTGTCATATACTGAATTCTTTTTAGAGTTCTTGTATTGAAAATTGTGACTGTACAATTGTAAATAAATTCTCCTGTCAACTTAGATCTGTAAGGCAAAATAAAAAAGGCTAAAGAAAATGTTTATGTTCTCACTGCAGACATTTGCAGTTGAAAACATCTGAAAAAACACTAAAGAAGTTGAAGTGACAGGTGAAATACAAACACTCAATGAAGTAGGGGTGCTGAAAGGAGCTTTATTATAAGTATGAGGACTGAATAAAGGTGAGATGTCAAAATTTAAGCGAAATTGACACATCAGTTTAAGACTTAAAAATGTCACACTGAGCTGGAAATGTCAGTTGAAATCAAAGTCCTGAAAGACATTCGTACCTGTTCAATAGTATAAACTGAAAGATTATGTTAGAGGTTTAAGTGTAAGCACTGAAAGCGATGCGAGATATAGTCATTTTTATTGTTGAAAGCTGAAGACTTGAAAGTATTTGAATTGTCAGTGGAATCGGAGTGGAAGCGTTTAAAGGATAAAGTCACAGAGAAAAAAAAGTCCAATTAAAATGTATCAAAAATGTGGAACTGATAGTTGAATTCCACATTATGGAATTACTCACTAACAATCTGCAAGCAAACAAACAAACAAACACACACACACACACACACACACACACACACACACACACACACACACACACACAGAATCTCATCCATACAGTCGCCCTACTTTTTTGCAGGGGTGGGGGGGGGGTACGTTTTTGAAGGCAAAAACAATTTCTCAAAGCGCTGGGATATTATTCACTATCTTATTCCCACTACACTGCACGAATACAACTTTTCAGTAACATTTGTGTGTGTGTGTGTGTGCGTGCGCGCACGTGCGTATGCTTGACAAGAGAGGAGTGGTTTTGTGTTGATGGCGAGCTGCACACAATGTGAGCAGCAGCTGACTGACACCTCTAATTAGACTGCCTGGTTTCAAGAAAGAAAGAAAGATGAAGGATGGAAACCAGGAGGGAGACATTATGTAATGGTTAGTGAGAGATAGATCATAAATCATTTCTGTAAGCATGTGTGTGTGCGTGTGTGCCTGTGACAGATAGAAGGGGAAAAACAACAACCTGCTGGATTAAAAAGACAGAACAAAGTAGGACAAATGGAAGATAAAGTGGAGATTTTCTCATTTTATATTTATAAGATGAAAGTCACAATTGAATTATAACCACTGACACATGACAAATGTAATAAAGGGCCCAGTTACAAGCATGTTCCTGTTGGCATATAGCAACTGATGTGTTTAAGTTTCCATTAGTCACAGCAGCAGGTTGTTACAATTCAAGTCAAATATCAACAGAATCATGAAAAGTATAATATGTAGTGGAAATCACTGCTAACACTAGCAGGATAGGCTAACTTTCCAACTGGAATTATACAAATGTAACAGATGTTTTCAAAAGCACTTCACTGGAGTCACGTGAGGCGGGCAGCAAGTATGGCGGCTTGAAAGAGTGCTCCAGCGGTGGATGCAGTATATTTCCTGACAAAGGGAGATATTAGAATGACTTAACCTCTTTCTAACCATAATATCAAAGGGAACCAACAAAGATGCCTAACCAACCAAAAACACCTGGCATTCCCACGAGAAACAGCTCAAACCTAACAGCAAGGTCTGGGCTAGCTCACAGTCACAATGCTAACCAAGCAGACCAGGCTAGTCTTGATGCTAAACCCAGCAAGCCCGACGTGGACAATGCCTCGCTGGCAGCGGACATTCTAAAATATACGCAGTACTCAAAGAGACGTAGGAGAAACAAGAGGAAAAACTCAATATCATTCAGCGTGCAACCACAGCTGTTGCAAGATAGCCGAGATTACAACGTGTATTGGTGATGCAGAAGCTAGACTGGACTTTCTTGAAGATGCTAATAAAGCTCTGGTAAATGACCCCCCAGCCTCCAAGACCGAAGTTCAATTTTCACTCATGTATCCTGCTGTGCTGGTGATTAAGACACCTGAGGGCCGCCGCAAGTTTGATGACCCGAAGAAAGCGAGCAGCTTCATCCACTGTCTCCCCACAACCGGTAGCTCATAAACAATCCAATGAACGGTGGTGAGGTCTCACTCTTTGGTAATATCGGCTGAACTGTGGAACTGAACTTTTATTACACTTTACTCAGCTGGAGTCTTAATCTGTGTTTGAACTCATGTATTGAGAGTGGCAAATAGTTCTGAGGACAATATCTACTTGAATCCGAGATAATTATGAAGATAAAAATTGAAGGATAAGAAATTAGTGAAATTTAAGACCAACGTAGTTGGCATCATATGTTAATTTCTCAGAATTGGTTTAAGACCCCTTGTTTCTGTGTTACATTAGAGAGACATTATAAATGAATCTTATCTCACTTAAATATTATAATGGCTCTTACTGCAACACAGCTGTTCTTGAAGGCTGTTGGGTTGATAACCACTGACCCAAGTGTCTTTTTTTTTTAGTATGCAGCGCTACTTAAGCCCCCATGGGTGAAGTTCTGTTTTGATCACCCAGATTCAGTTATTGCCTTTTTTAGGCACCCCCTTATTAATGTTTTAGGTTATGTTTTCTTTTTTTTGTCTAACTCCAACCATATGACGGTACATGTGCTGGTCACTCAGCTCAAACTTGATTTTTTTTATACAGGGACATTTTACAATTGATCACAGAATGAAAACAGATAATAACCGTGGGTTAAACTTTATGACGTGGAACACAAGGGGAATGCATCATCCAATAAAAAAAAAAGAAGGTTATGTCGTTTATTAAATCTCAGAAATGTGATGTTGTGTTCATGCAATAGACCGGAGGAAGCCCAAAAGCTGTGCTGGGGCTGGTTGAGCCATGTATTTGTCTCATGCAGGACTGCAGCAGCATTGACCAATTAAGTAATGAACCTAACCTCTTAATATCTGCAGGATACCTGTGTAAAATGAGTTATATATAAACTTCCGAACGGATTATTTTCTTCTTATTATTAACACCATTTCTGTTTTATGATTTCCTTTTCCTTTTTATTTTGACTGTAATATATATATATATATATATGTGTGTGTGTGTGTGTGTGTGTGTGTGTGTGTGTGTGTGTGTGTGTGTGTGTGTGTGTTCTATGATGCTGAAAAGGATTGACATGATTATTTTCTCAGCTTACATGTTAATGAAATGCTTAGAGACATTAAATATGTGGCAAAACATATGTTGGATAAACTGCTACTTTTTAAATCCCATTTTAAATGTAGTTTATAAATACATTTTAGTTGAGTTGAGGAGGCTATATATTATGTTATATCTGTGACACAATTAGACATCAAAGGAACAGCATTAAAAGAGCCATTTGAAGGCCTACTTAGTTAATTTAGGAGTGGCAGTTTTCTTAGCTACTGGCTCTTGTGTTTCAACAGCAGCTCTGAGATCAGTGGCCATTCTCATTCTCATTTTTTCTGTTTCCTATTATGATCTGTCATTCATTTTGTTGTTGCACAGATCACACTCTGTACCGCTATAATTTTCATCATTATGAGCCTGCCCATATTTTGCGTGGATTGCACTGATAAATGAATAAATGACTCTTCTTGGCTTTTTACTCGTGAAGCTCTTACTGTACTTACAGAAATGTAACGACTTCACTTTTTTGTCTCAACTCTCCACTGCTGTTTGTCTCTCTGCTGCCCAGCACACACAAGGACGACTGTGCAGGCCTGTAGTCTCCTCTCCCTGACGCTTCCCATTTCTCCATCAGCTCCCTGTTTATGTTGCTACTGTAGCTAATCTCTTTGTATACTGCAGGACGGATGTTCATGTTACACAAGCCCTTATCCTCGCCATATATTTAACATATTAAAACAGCCCATGGTTACACCCTTAAAATTAAGAGGGCTTTGCGACCCCCAGTGGATCTTTGGCGCCGCCCCCCCGTTGGGAATCACTGATCTAGGAGACCATCCAGTCATTATGGGGCTTCAACCTATTTTTAGATCATATCTTAGACGAGAATCCTCCTGCCTCTCAAGCAAATAGATCTGCGTAAGCCCTGCAGGACATTTGCAAGGACTCAGGGTTTGTTGATGTCTGGCGTCTGCTACATCCCTCTGCTAGAGATTATACTTTTTACTTCTCCCCTCACAGCACACTGTCAAGAATAGACTTCTTTCTTATTTCAAACTCTGTCACCTCCTCTGCAGCACCCTCTACTATTGGCAGTATACTTATCTCTGACCACGCCGCCTTACTAATTAGCATGCTCCCCTTTAACAAAACAGTTCATTCCCCTAGGTGGATACTCAACTCCAGCCTCCTCCTGGACTTGGATTTCAAGGAGTCTTTAAGACTGGCTCTCCATGGATTATCATCCAGGCGGGGAGGAGGCGAAGGCGGCGTAGAGAGAGAAGGCAAAAGCGAGGCTGCAGGGCCGGTGTGCTAGCCAGGCTACGGAGGCAGCCACTCAAACCACCACTCCCCAGCCTATTTCTCACGAATGCCAGATCCCTCACGAACAAAATGGATGAACTGAGGCTACAGACTGGCTTCATTCATCCATCCTGGACTCTGCTATTGAGCTAGCAGGCTACACAGCCCAGCGCCATGACAGAACAGTAGACTCTGGTAAGAGCAGAGGAGGGGGGCTCTGTGTGTACGCGAATAACAGCTGGTGTACTAACACAGTGACTGTAGACTACTGTAGTAGTCACTGCCCATTTTTCTCCCAAGACAGTTTACTGTGGTCATGATAACTGCTGTTTACATCCCACCGGATGCTAATGCCAACTCAGCTATCGTACTTTTACATGGCAGCATTAGTATTCAGCAGAGCAAGTATCCTGACACTGTGCAGATTATAGCAGGGGATTTCAACCATGCAGACTTAAAGACACCATTCCCTATGTTCCACCAGCATGTTAAGTGTGCTACTAGGGGAACTAACACTCTGGACAAGGTCTACACCAACATCAAACTAGGCTACAGGGCTAGACCACTACCACACCTGGGCCAGTCTGCTTTTAATTCCTGCATACGCCCCCATCAAGAAAACTGCTCCTACCATCGCAAAAACTGTCGCCACCTGGCCTGAGGGTGCCACCCAGCAGCTGCAGGACTGCTTTGATAGGACCAACTGGGGGGGGTCTTTGAACATCAGGACCTTGAGGAGTTCACAGATAGTGTATTGTGCTACAGAACTGCATAGACACTGTCACAGTGGACAAACGCATACACAACCAGAAGCCCTGGATGACCTGGGAGGTCCAGCAGCTGTTGAAGGAAAGGAAAACCGCGTTCAAGTCCGGAGACAAAGCTCTCTACAGCACAGCCCGAGCTAACCTGAAGAGAGGCATCCGTGAGGCCAAAGCAGACTACAGGAGGAGGACTGAGGAACACCTGGACAGTAACGACAGCAGGCAGGTGTGGCAGGGAGTCCAGCACCTCACCAACTACAGGGCCAACCTCGGAGCTGCTGATGGTGACACCGCTCTGGCAGAGGAGTTCTTTGCCCGCTTTGAGGTGACACCACCAGGGACAGCATCACCACACCCCACGGTCCACAGCAGCTTAAACCTCACAGTAGAGGAGCATGAGGTGAGGCGCACGCTGTCGGCCGTCAACCTGAGGAAGGCTGCAGGACATGATGGCGTCCCGGGACGTGTGCTGAGGGACTGTGCTGACGAGCTGGCTGGAGTCTTCACAAGGATTTTCAACCTGTCTCTGGAACAGTCCACTGTCCCACCCTGCCTAAAGTCCTCCACCATAGTCCCCCTGCCCAAAAACCCCACATTTCCAGCCTCAACGACTACCGGCCAGTAGCACTCACGCCAGTGGTGATGAAGTGTTTGAAAAACTGGTCCGGAGTCACATCACAGCAATCCTGCCCCGAAACCTTGACCCCCACCAGTTTGCCTACAGAGCGAACCGATCCACGGAGGACGCCGTGGCCACAGCACTCCATGCTACACTGTCACACCTGGAGCAGCAGGGGAGCTATGTGCGAATGCTCTTCGTGGATTACAGTTCTGTGTTCAACACCATTAAACCACTAACCAACCACCATAAATTCTTTAGTTAGCCCTAATAATAGTTTTATATATGTTTTTATTCCTATTTAACTGCACACAGAATTTGACCATTTCTTAGATTGATTAGAGCATCAGTGGCTTTAACTATAATAGAAAGATAGATAGATAGATTATTTTATTGTCATTGTATAAAATACAACGAAATTCAAAACCCAAGGTAGAGAACGGAGCTCAATTAAAAAGTAATAAGTAATAAATAATAAAATAATAATATAATAGGGCGAGATAAAATACATACTACACACGCAACCATACACATACATACTCAGTCATACAAAAGTGCCAACATGGATACATTCACATTCACAGTAATATTGCTAAAGTTGATTTATTGCACCTTAGGTTTATGTGTTGTTAGGTATGAGTTTGGGTTTGTAAGCTTGTGTTCAATGTGGTGATGGCTTTGGAATAAAAGCTGTTTAACAGTCTGGTGGTTCGGGTTTTAACTGCCCGGTAACGCCTGCAGGAGTTCAAACAGATGATGGGCTGGGTGGGATGGGTCCTGCAGAATGTTGGTGGCTTTCTGAAGACAGCGGGAGTTGAAAATGTCTTCCAGGGTGGGCAGGTGTGTTTTGGTAGTTTTTTGTGCAGCTTTGATAACCCTCTGCAGGGCCTTTTTATCAGCTGCAGAGCTGCTGCCATACCACACAAGGATCCCATAGGTCAGAACACTCTCCACCGAACAGTGGTAGAAGGTGTAGATATATGCTATGAATTGGCCACTGCTAAAATATCACATAAGGGGATTAATTACTTTGTTGTTTGTTTCATATAAATATGTGGTCCTATGTGTAACAATCTGAAAGCAGTAAGCTTGTTGTGTAATAAGAATGCATGAAGACAGTTTACCCTGAAGTGTAAGTAAATAGGTAGATTCTGGATGTTGACACGTCCCACTTGCATAGGTTAAAGGTTTATTATTAACAGGAGAGCGGGGTCAAACATTCAGTCAGAGCCCTGACCATCCTTTGTTAAACAATGCAGAACTAACCATAAAACCCCCACAGGAGGTCTGGTGATTGTGTAGTTTCAGAAGAACTAACCATGAAACCCCCACAGGAGGTCTGGTGATTGTGTAGTTTCAGTTAAGGAGGTCACAGGAAGATCACATATCCTGGACTGTGAGAAGATGGAGGATGGAGTCAGATCAACAGCCAATCAGGAGACGACAGCACCTCACACATTATATCTGATTGTATTTTTGTATAAAGGGGTCAGGGAAAGGAGAGGAGTCGGACTTCATGAACTGACACACACTGTTGTTCATCAGGGACAGGAAGATCTCGACCCAGAGCTCTGTATGTTTTATTCATTTACTGCTAAATAAAATAGCCTGTGAGACCGCTCATCTTCTCCTATCCTTTCATTTAACGAACACACAGACTGAGCTAACACATAGCGTATGATTTAGCAAGTAGAATTAGCTCAAGTTTCAACAAAATGGTGACCCCGACGTGATCGGAAGGAGAAGTGACGGACCACAGCAGGAAATTGAACGACAACAGACAACTGACGTGTGGTGACATCAATCAGCGGCCGCAAATAAAAAGGTAAGCAGACGCCTGTTTTATCAAAAGTTCTGCAATTGGATATACCAAATTGAGTGTTGTCATTATACTGCAAGTGTCTTAGTAAAAGTGAATGAGTAAAACATAGAATAAAAAGGGTAGGTTAATAGGTATACAACGCACAGGTTTAAACACCTTTGGGTTTTTTAGAAGACCCATGAAAGCAGGAGTGTGTTGATGGGTTTGAGTCCCTTGGACTTAGAGTCCATAAATTCTAACACATTGGCCACGTGTGGGTTTAAACACCCTTTTAGGTGAAATATCCTAAACAAAAGCAGGGCAGACACGTACGGAAATTAAAGAGAGGGGTTTAAAGACCGTTGGGGTTATTTTCCTCATAAAAGCAGCGCTCTCTATTTATCATTTTCAGTTGTATGAAAATGACTGTTATATGTGTTTAAGCTGACGAAATAAGGTTGTTCAGCATAGGGAGATAGAAATTGAGTAGTGTCTCAGAGAGGACACTCGGGGGTGTCTCAGTGAGCAGATAAGCCAGCAGTGGCTGAAAAACTCGCTGAAAGGTCAGTTGCTCGGGTGAACTCCATACAAACTGACTGGCCACTGAGGGTTAACTCTGATCAAGTTCTAAAAGGGAGTAAAGATTAATTCCGGGTCCGTTCGGTATAGACCGATAAAAGCGCTTAGTGAGTGGAGAACTCACTCTTTTTGTTTCTTGTAGGTTGTGGGTTGTTGTTAAAAGTTTTTGTACTGCTGGAAGTGTGTGTGAGATAAGGCAGTTCACATGTGTGTGTGATGCAGGAGTGCTTGTGCCCCCCTCTTTTTTCCTGATCTGGGTGTGTGTCTGATATCCTGAGTGTTAGGGGTTGTATGTGGAAGAGAGAGACCACTTGTTGTTCTTATTGTTTTTTGTTCTTGAGACAACCTATGTTTGAAACCAGTGGTGTGTGAAAGTTTCTTGTTGTTTGTTTATGAAATTTTGTGTTGTGTAAAGAATTGGAAGGTTTTGAATAGCGAGTATCTTTTGGTGGGAAGAGCTGAAACATGTTTGATTTTTGGAATACTCTGTTGTATGTGGGAAGTAGAAAATACAGAGTACACAATACAAGTGGTGGTTAACTTTAGGTAGATACTTTTTGCCATAGTGTTCACATTATATGGATTTAGGAATTCTTAAAATTATTCAGAGTAAAAAAGACATTTTCAAAATTTCTGGTTTAATCTATCGCTAGTAATAGGGTATTTAATCCTGATTGATAAGTTTTAATTTTACTTTGGCTTCCGGTTATTCTTTGTAGTTTTAATAGAAGACTTTCATTGAAGAACAATTATTTTGGGGATAGATGTAGGATTATTATTGTTAGGACAGTAATATAGTGGACTGTGAGAGGTTTGCCACGGGTGCTAATAATAGTTGTCAGAATAAAGTTCAGGGCACAGTAGAAGTTATGTATGGAAAATATGACAGCATAGTGATGCAGTTTTTTGCCTAAGTGATAAATAAATTTGAGGTTATTAAAAGTGGGAGAATTGATTATGTGTCGCTCAAAACTTTGAGATATAAGATGGGAGAAAGGTTGTAAGATAATATTAGCTAGAAAGCTTAGAAAACTAAAGTATGTGTTTATAAGAAGGGTAATGGTAAATGGTTAAGGAAAGTGAAAGGTTGAAGCTGAAGGAGCAGACAGAGACAGGGTTGTAAAAGGATATAAATGGTTTGAGAATGTGTATTAGAGTGTTAAGGAGGTTGTTTCATTGTGTCTAGATGGTACAAATGATAGAATTGAACAGATGACACTTAGGGTTTCTGTTGATGAGGTGAAGTTATGATGATGCCTTTATGTGATCATATAGGAGAGAATAATCCACATACATAATATGACATTAGCCTGTGCAGCCGTAGAAATGTCACAGAGGGAACCAAGCGGTCCCAGTAAAGCAGGACCCTTTGCTCCATCATACCCTATATTGCCCATTGCACCTCCCCATGTACAGCACAAACACAGATGTATCATGACAGGAATGCCACAGTCTGTTAAAGAAGCCATGGAAGGCAACCCTGATATCCCAGGTTGTTCCACAGAACAGTGGGAAAACACTTGACACACCATATGAAAAGACATAGGGTAAAATTAGATGAAGATAAACAGAATACTGAGTCAGCTCACATACAGCTGTTGACATTACAATTACAAGATGCTGAGAAACAGTTAAATGATGCAAAGAAAAACTCGCAAAAAACCAGCCAACCAAATAGTTCAACAGCCCCAGCCACAGGCCTGTTCCCCAGATTTATATCCAACAAGATCTTATCAATAACAGGGGGGTAGATTTGCCAGGGTGGTGGGAGGAATGCGTGGGAGAGGCAGGGGTCGCGGAGGATCCAGAGTGCAACCATCCAGCAACTGTTTTGTAGGCGGTCAACCAGGGCACCAAGCACCCCCACCTCAGCCAGCAGGACCATCCTTCCAGGCCCTGTATGCACCAGTAGCCCCTGCACAAGGGCAGTATCCCCAGACTATGATGGGGGAAAAGGGGTATGACTACTGCAAGGGTCCGAGGACTCAGGAACATGTAGGGTTGGCAGATCCCTACATTCCAAATGGTACTCTGTGCACTGTTCCAAGACAATGATTCAGTCTGGAACACAGATGATGTTATCAGCAGACACATCTCTATCAGCAGAAAGGACAGGAGGAGAAATATACTGGGGACTCCTGGAACCTGAAGGACAATTAATGGAAACCCTGGGTTCAGATGCTACACCCCTACACTCCCCCGCAGACCCCCTCCACACAACGCTGTATTATGATAGAGAAAGTAACGAGCTTTAACAGCATGCATTTTTGTATCAAGAGTTAGAAGGAACACACTGGAGCATTTCCTCTAGTGGTATTCTTGTGGGGAAAAAAGGTGTGACTGCTGTTGTTGAACTTATATAAGAACAAATGGAATGGTATGAGTGTTCCTGATTAAAAGGAACCATTCTTCCTAGATGTTTCTGAAAAATTACACACAGTAAATGGTGTTCTTTTTCAGAAAAAAGGGGGATGTAGGCAGGTACTGATGTATATAAGTGTTACTCTTGATCCAACAGAGGACAGACACCCGCCATGCACACGACATGCAGCAGGGGTAGCAAAGATTCTCCAAAAAGTAGCACACATAGTCATGGGATACCCACTCACAGTGTTAACAATACATAGTATAGTGGCATTTGTGAATTCAACAGCCTTCACAATGACATCACTAAGACAGACCAGATTAGAAAAAATTCTAAACGCGCCACACATCACGTTTACACATGAAGGAATCAACATGGCTGATAACATGGGGGAGGGAGAGCCACATAGGTGTGAGGAAAGGGTACAGAGAGATATCAGGGTCAGAGCAGACTTGCAAGCAAAACCAATCACAGACCCAGAAGAAACTTTGTTCACAGATGGGTGTTGCTACAGACACCCCACAGAAGGATTAAAAGCAGCATATGCAGTAATAAGGCAAACAGAAGACGGGTTTGAGGAAGTATTGACAGGCACAGTGGAAGGGAAAGAATCAGCTCAGCTAGCAGAATTACAAGCAATGGTAGCAGCGTTAGAATGGGCAGAAGGGAAGAGAGTGAACATTTATACCGATTCAGCATATGTGGTGGGAGCGATACAGGTAGAATTGAGTCAATGGATCAGAGCAGGATTTTTTACTGCAGCCAAAACGCCCATCAAACATGAAAAAGACATTAAAAGGTTAGCAGAGGCCTTAATGAAACCTGCAGAAATAGCAGTCATTAAGTGTAGGGGTCATGATAAAGCAGAGACCACCGGAGCAAAAGGAAATCAGGAAGCAGACTCAGCAGCTAAAAAAGCAGCAGGGTATACGGCTCAAAACATGATGATACAGACCGAGAAAACAGTGTATGATTTGTTACCGGCATGCGATTTAAACATGTTAATAAAAGAGCAGCAGAAAGCCTCCCCTCAGGAGCTAACAGTGTGGAAAGAAAGGGGGGCTAAGGAATCCGAGGGGGTTTGGAGGTCACCGGACGGTCGACCAGTGTTGCCCCCCGGATTGATAGCGTCCACGCTCCACGAAGCACATGGTCTCACACATTGCGGAAAAACACAGATGCAGAGACATCTGACACATTGGTGGCATCCGTTTTTGCCAGCAATGATCGAAAATCATATCAGAGAGTGTAAAACGTGTACAGAATACAATGTGAGAGCAACAGTGAAGCCGCATGAAGGGAAATTTCCTCACAAATGCCAGGGCAAGAGATAGTGATTGACTATACTGATATGATTGAGAGAGTAAACGGGTACAGGTATCTCCTGGTCGCAGTGGATGCATACACTGGTTGGCCAGAAGCTATGCCTGCAAAGAAGGAAGACGCAAAAACAGTGATCAAATTTTTGATAAATCACTACATTCCGACGTATGGGTTTCCAAAAAGAATCAGGTCGGATAACGGCACACACTTTAAGAATAAAGATTTGCAGGAGGTAGAAGCAGCGCTAGGACTGAAACACGCGTTTGGAGCAGTATACCATCCGCAATCACAGGGAAAGGTGGAAAGAATGAATCAGTCCATTAAAGGTAAAATAGGAAAAGTGTGTGCTCAAACTAAATTAAGCTGGGTGGATGCTCTGCCCTTAGCCTTAATGTCCATCAGAAGCTCAGTTAATTCAATTACAGGGTTCACCCCTTATGAGCTAAGAACAGGTCAACAGTTTCCCGGACCTGGAGCAGGGGTACAGATGGTAGATAGAGAAAGGGTTCATGTAAGGTATAAGCCATACTATGATCAACTAACAGCTTTGGTTTCAGCTTTCTCGAAACAGGTTGGAGCTGTAAAGGGGGACCCCGAGAGGCAGAGCCCGCCTACAACAGACTGGGTCCTACTGAAAGTCATCAAGCGGAAGTGGTCAGAGCCAAGGTGGACAGGACCATTCAAGGTGGTGGAAAGGACATCGCACGCACTCAGGCTGCAAGGAAAGGGAGACAGCTGGTATCACTGGAGCCAGTGTGCTGCCACAGACCCTCCAATCAGGACTTTAGATCAGATAAGACAAAGGAGGAGTATAGTGGAGCATTGATAACGAATTCTTCTTTTCAGCAGCCTGAGGACAACATTCTGGTATAAGGTTGAGAAGGTTTGAAAATCTTCCGGAAAAATAGTTTTTCTAGAATCCAATTGAGCAAACTGAGCCAGTTTTGCTTGCTAAAAATAATCAGAAGAGTGTATTAAGATGTATATTGCAGCAGGGGAGCCACACCACAACAAGTGGTGGTGGCTAGGAGTGTTTACTATCATATCATGCATTATTGTTATTATGTTGGTGTTGTTATGGGGATCAGCCATGGGGGATCGAAATACAGAGGGGAAAGGGAAACCCGGAAACAAGAGAGCTGCCCAAGAAACGGGGGATTAGTGCCTTATTTCCAGTTACCCCAAACAAGAACGTTGATCGTATAAATTACATCCATTACAATGTACTTCGCTTGGCAAATAAGACCCGGGATGCAGTAGCAGGTCTCTCAGAACAGCTGGCAGCCACCTCATTGATGACAGTACAGAATAGAATGGCATTGGACATGTTATTAGCAGAAAAGGGAGGGGTCTGCTCCATGTTTGGAGATCAGTGCTGTACTTTCATCCCAAACAACACTGCACCGGATGGCTCTGTAACCAGAGCTCTGGAAGGATTGAGAACCTTATCCTCAGAAATGCATGAACACTCAGGCATCGATAACCCTTTGGAAAGCATCTTGGAATCATGGTTTGGTAAATGGAGGGGATTGATTGTGTCTGTATTAGTGTCCCTAGTAAGTGTAATGGGAATGTTGATTTTATGTGGATGTTGTTGTATTCCCTGTCTAAGATCTTTGTGTAACAGATTGATTGTCACCGCAATTGAAGGAAGGGTTCCTCCTCCTTACCAGATGCCACAGTTGGAGATGGAAGTGATGGCGTTGGTGGCGGGGGAAGGATATCGGTTTGAGGATGAGGATGAAATATGAATATGTTTCGTGGTCTCATGTTTATGAGACCAAAAGGGGGAATTGTAGATATATGCTATGAATTGGCCACTGCTAAAATATCACATAAGGGGATTAATTACTTTGTTGTTTGTTTCATATAAATATGTGGTCCTATGTGTAACAATCTGAAAGCAGTAAGCTTGTTGTGTAATAAGAATGCATGAAGACAGTTTACCCTGAAGTGTAAGTAAATAGGTAGATTCTTGATGTTGACACGTCCCACTTGCATAGGTTAAAGGTTTATTATTAACAGGAGAGCGGGGTCAAACATTCAGTCAGAGCCCTGACCATCCTTTGTTAAACAATGCAGAACTAACCATAAAACCCCCAAAGGAGGTCTGGTGATTGTGTAGTTTCAGAAGAACTAACCATGAAACCCCCACAGGAGGTCTGGTGATTGTGTAGTTTCAGTTAAGGAGGTCACAAGAAGATCACATATCCTGGACTGTGAGAAGATGGAGGATGGAGTCAGATCAACAGCCAATCAGGAGACGACAGCACCTCACACATTATATCTGATTGTATTTTTGTATAAAGGGGTCAGGGAAAGGAGAGGAGTCGGACTTCATGAACTGACACACACTGTTGTTCATCAGGGACAGGAAGATCTCGACCCAGAGCTCTGTATGTTTTATTCATTTACTGCTAAATAAAATAGCCTGTGAGACCGCTCATCTTCTCCTATCCTTTCATTTAACGAACGCACAGACTGAGCTAACACATAGCGTATGATTTAGCAAGTAGAATTAGCTCAAGTTTCAACAAAAGACATCAGCAGGTGTTGTGGTAGATTGAGCTTCCTGAGAGCCCTCAGAAAGTATAGTCGCTGCTGTGCCTTACCAATCAGGCAGTGAGTATTCTATGTCCATGTAAGATCCTCAGAAAGGTATGTGCCCAGGAACTTGAAAGTAGCCACTTCTCCACACTCAGCCCATTTATCTCCAGCGGCTGATGATGGCTGATGTTTTCCTCCTGAAATCAACAATCATTTCTTTAGTTTTCTTAGTGTTCAAAACTAGGTTGTTTACTGAACACCACTCAGTTAGCCTCCGGACCTCCTCCCTGTAAGCTGTCTCATCACCTTCACTGATCAGGCCCACCACTGTTGTGTCATCTGCAAATGTAATGATGACATTGGTGTTGTGGGTGGGTGTGCAGTCATATGTGTAAAGTGAGTACAGGAAGGGGCTCAGGACACAACCTTGTGGAGCTCCTGTGCTGAGAGACAAAGAGGAGGAGTGGTGGGGGCCCATCATCACAGACTGTGGCCGGTTGGTTAAGAAGTCTCGTATCCACAGGTCGGACATCTTGTGAAACAGTCTGCTTGACTGTATTGAATGCGGAACTGTAGTCCACAAACAACAGCCGTGCATATGTTCTTGGTGTTTCCAGATGGAGCAGTACAGTGTGAAGGGCAGTTGAGATGGCGTCATCTGTTGATCGGTTTGACCTGTATGCATACTGGTGGGGATCTAGTGTGTTTGGGAGAGCAGCCTTGATGTTTTTCAGCACCAATCTCTCCAGGCACAATGTTAAGGCCACTGGCCGGTTACTTTAGTCTGTTTGGGTAGTGGTACAATAGTGGAGGTTTTAAGACAGGTACAGAGCACTGCGACAGAGATATGTTGAATATGTCGGTGAACACCACAGCCAGCTCCCCGGCACAGTCTTCAGCTGGCCCAGACACCGAGTGTTCCGTGTGTTAATACGGCTGAATGCATGTCTCTCCTCATATGGCTGCAGAGCAAGTGCCTGGTTGTTTGTAGGTGATGCGGGTACTGGGGCAGTGGTCTCTCCTGCATGGCGGCCGAAGAAGTGGTTAAGTTCCTCGGCTAGTGCAGCACTGTCGTTGGTGAGCTGGTTGGTGTTAATGTTTTGGTTTGTGATATGTCGTATAATAATGTTAGCTTGAGGGGGGATGTAAACAGCAGTGATCATAACACAGTATGTTCCCTAGGTAGATAGAAGGGGCGACACTTTACAGTTAGGTATTCTAGATCCGGAGAGCAGTGGGTATCAGTGATCTTTGCGTCTGTAAACCAGCTGTTGTTTGTGTACACGCACAGTCCCCCCCCCACTCTGCTCTTACCAGAGTCACTCGTCCTGTCAGCCCGGTGTAAAACGCGGCCTGCTAGCCGGATAGCCTCCTCTGGTATCGTCGGATTTAGCCATGTCTCCGTAATCACCATGGCACAGCAGTCCCATATGTTCCTCTACATGATCAGAGTGAGTTCCAGCTCAACCATCTTGCGTTTGCGATGAAGAGGCTTGGCAGTGATGGTTTGTGTGGGTCCCGCGCTTCTGTTTCCGGTCTCTGTGCCGCCTTCGCCGTCTCCCAGCTGGGTCAGTAATCCAGACCTGGGTCACCTCACAATCTCAGTCGGGATGCCTTGATGCCAAGGCATCCCGACTGTTGCTTTGCAGCGAACCGATGCTTATCAGTTCGTGCAGACTGTATTTTATGATTACATATGCACACACGGTGTTCAACAACAGGCATACTAGAGAAAGAGCTAAAAAAAAACGTATTAATGAGGACCGCTTTACCGAGAGCTCAGCCGCAGCGTATACACGCGCCGCCATCTTCAACATCAGATGGGACATAACCCAGACGAGCAATTACATTGTTGTACTCTGCTATTATCAGTGACTAAATGATATATTTTTGTCAAGACAAACTTGCAGCACTGAAATTCATCCTAAAAACAGGGGATAGGCTGAGCCAATTAGTCTAAGTATAAACAGTATCTACTTTTTTACTTTATGTTAAATAACCACAGTTGCTGCTAGCTTACAGCTAACATTAGCCCTGAGTTGAAAGCCTTTTCACTCTCATTTTCTTGTTTAATATTGCTTTTAAATGCAATATAATGTACTGTTCTACTGCATTCAATAATTATGATTCTTATGATCCATAAACTTCCCAGGGTTTTGGGGCACTCATAAGAAAACTAAGACATTAAATTGAACCTGTCATTAAAAACTTAAAGAGTAGCTTTAACAACTTTAACAATTTATTTAATTAATGCATTTGAGAGAGAAATCGTGCACACATTTCCATCTGGAAATGAGCAGCAGTGATGCGTTTCATATAAGAAGCGAGAGGCAAAAGCGGAAGGATGGCTTTAGGAAACATGGGAGAATGAGAGAAGAAAGAAGGGGGGAAGAGAAACTTAGATAGAACCTTTTGCACCCATTCCCCCGCTGGATTCTTTGATACACTCTGCATTGCATAATGACATGCAAATATGACAAAATATGAAAGCGGTACTGAGTAGGGAAATCTGGTCTAATGCAGTTTTCAGAATCTTGAAAAATCCTTTGAAGCCGAAGAATTCTTTTCATTTGCCTCTTAGGAAATCCTCATTCAGCCATCGCTCCCTCTTTCAGTCTGCCTGACTCAATCTCCAATGCCTCTCTTTCACTCAGTTTGCAATTTTTACGTCAATCTGTCTCCTTTTCTGACCTTCCTCCCCTCTTTCTTCCAGTCATCTCCAAGGATGTATAGAAGTCAATACTCCAGAGAAGCTATATAGTCCAGAGCTCCTCCAAACTAACTGCTCACACTGTACTGCACCACCATGCTTTATAAAGAGCTAACTGTGTTAGAAAAAGCCCAAAAGACTCAAGGGAAAGGGATTTAGAGGGCTGGAAATCATCGTAAAACAACTTCATCGGGGGTAGCTTTCCCATGTTGGTCAACGCTAATGTACATTTTTCTCTAAATCGCCTTGTGATTGCTGCTGCGGCAATTTCTGAAGAGCAACAAAGCAGAACATAAATGCCTGTTTCCTCTCTCTGAGAATCTTTGAGAAGAAGAAGGAAGCGGAAACAGATCAGATCGAGTTGAGGATTGGAAAAAACATATGTTGGAGAAACACTCAGCAGCATGCAGCCTCAAAACCATCCAAGCTCAAAGAGACTCACAGTTTGTGAGTCAACCTTATATAAATATATTTTCAACCTTATATAAATATATTTACGTATTTACATGTATAAATCCATTCACGCAGCAGATGCTAGGGCAAACTCTAAAATGCTATGTTTATTTAATATTCAACACACATCCACTTTGTTTACCAGACTACCAGGGAGATTTGAGGATATATATATAATCCAGTGTATTAACCTGTGAATTGAGTGTTGTTAAAACGTAATATTCTGTAAGCTGAGTCAAATACATGCTCTCATTTGAATAGCAGACTGGATACACATACACGTATCGCTAAAAGCCTAAATCCCTGCATAGCCTGGAAGAGCCTTCTAATAATATCAGGGACAAATTGAAATGAATAGCATTAGATGTGGGGGTGTCCAGCAGTAGCACCTGTCAAAGCCTTTTACAGTTGTCCCAAATAAAGTGTCTTCTGGTCCGACATCCTTATCAGAAGGACAACATCAATTTTTTATGCCTGTACCGTTTCAAATCACTGTTGAAATGATTTATGAAGTGATTTCAGGCACAAAAAACACTTTGTTAAGGTTTGAGGAAACAGTGTGGTTTGAGCTACAATTAGTAATTTGCTATAGTCAGGGAACATTGGTTGTCACGGTTACAATAATAACCATGTGGTTAAGGTTGGGAGGAGTATCGTGTGCCAGTGTGGTGGTCCATCTGAAAATGTGAATTATACAGTGGTTTGGTATTACAGCATGGCAAAGGCAGAGGTAGTATTACAATGCTATTAGCACTGCAAAGCCTTGTAGTAATGAGGCCTCCACAACAAAACTCCATTTCCACCAATAGTTACAGGTATTTTGGACCCAAAGGAACTCATCTCAGGGACTAAACTTGGAACTTTAAAGTCCCTGTTGTGCACTTCCATTTGCATTTCCATCGCATCTGAGGAATTAGGTAGATCATGTAAATTAGACCCATGAGGAACTTAAAAAAGATGGCGGCATTTAGAGACAGGATATAGTAACACGAGGAAATACTTATTAGGCATTAAAGAAATACGAGAGGAGGAGAGGGAGTGACTCAAACTAATGTGGCTTTCCCAGAATTAACAACTTAATAAATAGTGAAGAAGGCTCATTCTGTCACGCCATGACAAGAGAATTCACCGTTTGTTTCCCATTTGACCAGACAGTCAGCATTTGTTTTACCCATGATTGGGAACCTAAACATGCCTTAAACCTAGGAGGTAGAATGGGTCATCCACTAATCAGACAGGGGGTGGTTCAATCCCTGGCTCCTCCAGTCTTTAGCCAAGATACTAAACCCTAACTTGCTCTTAATGGCTGAGGTATCAGTGTGTGAGTGTGTATGTATGAGTGAGCATTAGACACATTTGGCTAAAAAGCGCTACGTCATTCCTGATGAACAGGTTGGCACCTTGCATGGCAGCCTCTGCCATCTGTGTGTGAATGTGTGTATGAATGGGTGAATGTTGGCATATGTTGTGAAGTATTTTGAGTGGTCAGTAGACTAGACTATAAAAACACTATATAAATGTAGTCCATTTAAACATAGATATTGCAGATAAGATTTGTTTAATATTTTCTCCACATGGAGGATAAGACCAACTGTAAATGATGTGTTTATCTATGCTTTTTGCTTGTAGCTTTTATTTATATTTATATTTGGATTCAAGGATTTGTTCATAAAAGACTATTCATTCATACTTGATGCTTTGGCTTTAGGTGCTATTATGGGAGTCTTCTTGTAAGCCAAAGAGTGAAGATAGGAGAGGGTACATAACTAGTAGGATGCCAGCTGCCTGATTTAAATTTAATGGGGAGAGAGAATGAGCAGGAATGAAGACTGGGAACATCAGAGAACAGAGAGTGAAAGACAAGACAGACAATCTCCCTGTATCCTGTTGTGTAAGTAGCAAAAGCAAAACTTACCGCATGGAGTGGATTGCCCTGATCGATTGGCACCTTGAAGTCAGCCTGAAGCTCATCAAAAGCTGTTATCTGAGAAAAAGAGAGAGAAAAAAAAATCACCATAGAATCGGCAAAATAGAGGAACAATAAAGAATGAAATGTCTCATTCTGGAAGCACATCGTTAGTGCTTACAGCCCAGTAATGCTTGTACCTAGTGATGCTAGGCTGTAGAAGGCCACATTACTGCCATAGATTATCTTTTAATGTTAATAACTGTTAAATAACCCTGAACGGTTACTACCAAGACCCATCTTAAGGATAAGCCTGTTGTGAAGGACCATAACCAACAACAATTTGACCCTACAATTAAGTATTGTGTAAGTTTATGACCGAATACCTGCAAAAATAACATTTCCATCAGCCTCAACTATACTGCTAATGTTTAAAATATATAATGTTTACCATGTTAACCATCCTACTTTAGCATGTTAGCATGGTAACATTTGTTAGTCATCACTAATCACAAACTGCAGTAGAGGCTGGAGATGAGCAATAATGAAAATGTCATTATTTTTGCAGGTGTCTTTGTTCATAAATTTAAATATTGTCCAAATTGGGTGCGCCTGGGTAGCTGAGTGGTTGAGGCGTATGCCACATAATGTCAGCATCCCTGGTTCGATTCCAGCAAGAGACCTTTACTGCAGATCATTCCCCTCTCTCTCTCTCTCCCTGTTTCCTGTCAGCCTCTCTGCCACCTGCTGTTGAATAAATGCAAAAAAAGCCCAAAAATCTATATATATATTGGAAAATTTGACCTGATGGTAGAGTTCAATTAAAAGTCAGAGGATCACCAAAATTATTAGAATTCATGCACTGGGCACAATGCATATTGGTACAAAATATATAAACATATATAAGATATTTTAGTCTGGAACAAAGTGGTGGACCTCCCAAGTGGCAGCTGCAGCACCCAGCTACTTTATTCCAGGAAATGATTGACTCTTATATCTGTGAGGTGCATCAGTGCATACATAAACTATACATTAAACATACAAACATACATACATACATATATATATATATATATATATATATATATATATATATATATATATATATATATATGTATATATATATATATATATATATATATGTATGTATGTATGTTTGTATGTTTAATGTATAATTTATGTATGCACTGATGCACCTCATGCCCAAGACAAATTTCCCTGACGGGACAATAAAGTATATCTTAACTTAAACATTCTGAGTAAATTGCCTACACATCCTACGGAGCTGAATTTTTTTTCATTAGATCCACTTCATTTTGTCCAGCTGCCCAACTGCAACCCATAGTCAATTCAGAAGTCTGTCACTTTATTTATTTTTTTCAATATATGCAAAAGCAATTAACATCTATATCAAGTCTTCATTCCTATACTACCAATATTGAAACATATTGATATCAAGTGTTTCAAAAGGTGTTCAGATTGGTCAAACGGTGATTCCGCAGTGATATTCAATATCTTGCTGTAATTGTTACTGTATGCACATTCTTTAATTCATGTCATTTTTAAACACATTTCAAAAATATTTGACCATACACCCAAAACCAGCAGAATATGTGATTTTCTTCATAATACTTTAGTTGTAAACATTTTAGGTTTAAACAGACAAACCCCATCTGACCCGTCAGACCCCAGTCTGGCACATGTGATGTCATTGCCTCAGAAGGTGTAAAAAGGTGTAAAGAACAATGTCGCCCCAGTGGTGCAGTCAACAAATCACTGGTCTCTTTTTCCAGGTGGCCAAAATAACCAATCATGTGGCTATTTTTTTTTATCAAGTGCTTAAAATCAGGAAAGTGGTTAGGTGCTTCCACTTTTTTCCCCTGGAAGGCGACACAAAGCAATCAATACCTCAAGAAACTCAGGACTCATTCAAATCATTAAATAACAATTCATTAAAACAGATGTACATGTAACACATAATCTTGGGATAGTATGTGAAAACAATGTTACTAATAGATGTTATACTGGCTAAACAAACAAATGACAAGGCAGTGTTCTCATCCTCCTTTGTCACAGGCAGTCTTAACCTTTAAGGACACAATCATACACATTGATTTATTGAACATGCCAGTGCTCTTTATTTCTTTACTTCTTCCAATCTGCTGCCCTGAGACGTCAGGTTCAACATGTCTCAATTTCACAGCAGCATGTGTTATGTCATTGTCTGCTAAACAAATCCATCTACCTGCTGTACTGCCAGGCCCGTTTCTAAGTTGCTTATACAAGGAGAATTTCAGGTCTTCACCCTTGTCACCATCATCACCATCATCATCATCATCAACATGAATTGTTCCAGTTAAACTGTTGGGTTAGATCTGCCTAGAGGAACACCATTTGCATGTAAGAGACATAGAAATCAGAACCCTTTGGATTGGTTTCATTTGATTCTGCTACCCACCCACTGCTGTATTGTGGGATAGCTTTTAGTAATAACATCAAGTAATGAACAGCAGAGAAAATAAGCAACAGTTCATTGGTGTTTCTTGTGTTGCAATGGAGGCAATTGCACTACAAAGACAGATGTCATTGCTTGATGAGCTGGGCCTCAGGAGGAAAGTGTATGTGTGTGAGAACAGGGAGAGATATGAGTGTGTCAGTCAATGTATCTGCATATGAGCTACACTCAGTGTTTGTAGTATGGGGGAGCTGTAAGGTAGGATAATGAGTATATCTCTGTATGTGTGTGCAGCCAAGTAAGAAAAAATTGCTAACTATTTGTGTGGTAGGAAAATGTTACCCATTCATTGTATTATATGAGCAAGAAATAGAAGCTGTTGCACGTGTGCTTGTACATGTGAATGTGTGTGTTTGCCCAGTATGGGCAATTAACATCAGAGAGAGACGGCAGAGGTTTGCACCATTCCGGGTTATTTCCCTGGGCTCGCCCCCACAATGACAGGCAGCTTTTTACATGTTATTTCCCAGAGGATCCCAACATTGATCCTGGCTCATTGCCTTGCTCTGTTACAGTGTGTTAGCTTCCCCCAGGCTGTTCCTCATGGGTGACAGGAACACACATACACAGTCTTCATGGGTGCACACACAGGGAAGCACTGTGCATATTCTTACACAATAACACACACAGACATATAAAGATCCAAAGTGCAGCAGAAAAACCTGGTCCTTGATAAACTGGATATTCTTGGTGGGTGTTGTTCTTATTATTCATCTTCTCTGATAAAATGAGTAACTATGTCATATGATTAGGTGTGTGTGTGTGTGTGTGTGTGTGTGTGTGTGTGTGTGTGTGTGTGTGTGTGTGTGTGTGTGTGTGTGTGTGTGTGTGTGTCATAATCTGCTGACCATGACACCACTTATGTTACATGAAATGCTGATTGAGTGAACATCATGTATGTTGAAACCTACTGATTAACCATTGTCCTGATTGCACACATTATGACGTGATTATTGTGCTGACATTGTTCTGATGGTAGAACAAGTTCATCCTTTTGACAAGATAATGTATTGTATATAATCTGACAACTTCCTCTGCTCTGGGTTCATTCTTGCCATCTCACACTTGAGACAGCAAAGAGTCCGTTCATACTTAATGCCTTCAACATGTTCTGGGTCTGCCCCATGTTCCGTTCCCATTTGGATGCGGCCAGAGTACCTGTGCATGGGGGCATCTAGGAGGTATCATAATTAGATGCCTGAACCACCTCAATGGGTTCCTTTTAACGTGAAGGAGCAGCAATTCTACTCCACTCTGAGGGGGAGTTTGTTAACTTTATTGTGGCTCTTTGTGTCTGTAATCTCAATCTTTCAGTCATCACGAGCACAAAGGAACATTGGAACATATATATCTACTGGTAAATGAAGGGTTTAGACTTTAAGACTCCTTCCTTCGAGAATTTCTAATTGTGGATGCGTTTGAGAACCCCTTTACTCTGGGAGCTGCACTGTCACTGCAGTAGTTACTGGTATGGTCACTCTTGGCAAATCAGTCCCAAGAACCCCTTATGTGGCAACTTTGGGAGAAAGGCACCTTGCTTAGAGAATCTAGAACCCTTACCATCCACTAGGCCTGGGAAGGGAACACACTAGTAGAACTCGTCCTACGGCATACTGGCTTAAGGGAAGGTGTCAGAACAAGAGAAGAACCCTTATGGAGTTCTTCCAGCTTGAGCACCATGGGTATACTCAAGGTATTTATTTAAAATCTGTTTTATCATCTAGCTGCTGGTGTTTCTTGCTCCGTCAAACTTCTTTTTGGCATCATACTACATAGCCAGATATCAGCTATTAACTTGGCAAGTGCAATGCTTTAATTACCAATAGGGATGATGGCTTAAACTCCAAAACTATGACTCATATTGTAATAAACTGGTATTATCATTCAAGGGAAAATCCACCCTAAAACAGAATTTCACCTCCTTGATCCTCGGCGGCTCAGTCAGTGGCATTCAAAAGCAACATTTACTGCTTAGCTGCAGACCAAGGGACCAAACCTCAAATCTGTGGCATGCTCAGAAGGTGATTCCTGCAGAAGACCCGCTGGCAATGACTATGGGTTCTCTTTTTGCAAATCTGCTTCTATTTTGATTTGGTTGTTAACTTTAACAGACTGCTTTGAAGTCAAGGTTGGCTGGCAGAAACGGGATACAAATTGGCACACTCTGCTCTTCTCTTGGCATGCTGAATTCTGCATAAACAGTGTGTTTTAATGCAGACTGTGGCTGCTAGTGGACTGACACCTTACTCTGTGTATGTGTGTCTGCAAAGGAGAGAACAGTGAGAAGAATGTAGCCTATTTTTTTCTCTCTTTTTTTGTATCTTGATGTATATTTGGGCTAGACTCCACTGTCCTGCAGTCGGTTAAAGCTATGACCCACCAAAAACATGGTTTTCCATCCATGCAGCCTCTAAGGTATTCATATGGAAATAACAAGATTAAAAACAACAACAGCAATCACAGGAACCTCCACCCTGATGTAAAACACTACAAGGTCCACTTTAATTATTCAAAACCTCCTTTAAATTATTCATTTGGATTTTAAACCCACTCAATATGGGTTAATTTTCTGCACAACCACTTTTCACCAGCCTCTGAAGCACAGCTTAGAACCCAACGAAGCTGGTGGCAGAACATTGAATAAGCATGCAGCAAATTGAGATCTGCACAGTTCTGGACTTAATTCATGCTATCTGTTTCCCGGGATTAAACAATAGCTAGATGCAAAGTTGCCCAATTTTGCCACAAGGAGCAATACATTTTAATTTATTTCAGACAGAGAGTAAAATGCAGCGCAAAACTGACAGAGAACAGGAAAAGGTCTGTTGTGAGTAATCCTGTGATGGTCTTTATTTCTTATTACTCATTTTTTAGTAATGGCCGGTTTAATAATCAAATGTAAGGAAGAGCAGAGGCAAGCAAAATGGCTGGCAATGTTCACCACAGTTTGGATGCCTTACAGATAAATCCATATGCATGGATTCTCACTAAGGGAAGGATCACCTGCCTCACATATTAATGCTGGTTTTTAAAAAGGCAGAGCACAGAAGGAAACATAAAATAAATGGAGCAGGAATGGAGGGAAATATTTAGCTTTTTTAGTTACATCTGGTCTGTTTTCCCCCTTTTAGGACTATACAGGGAACATAAACATATCTTCTCCTGCAGTCTTCCCAGAGGTCACTGGCTGGCCATGTGCTGGGAGCTGGCTTGTGTTTTAATCACTAACATGCTCCCGTCAGTGTCAGCCTATATCTGTGCTGAACACCTTGGCAGGGGGAAACAGCTGGAGGGGGCAGTTTCCTTGACGCTAATAAACACTGCTAGCACAATTAATCCCCTCACTTACTGTGAGGAGATCAAATGTAATAAATCTCTTCCTTCCAGAAAATTCCTATGTCAGCTTTCTGTATTCATGAATCAGCTGTCAGGACGACAGAAAGAAACTGATAGGCACATATAAAGGTACAGTGGCAGTTGTTAGAACATCAACTGAGCACATTGAGCACATATACATGCAGCTGTGGCCATAGCTTCTGGCTGGGCTGAGAAATTATGACATTGCAGCAGGACAGTATTTTCTTTTGTCTTAAAATCAATGGTAGGAATAGATTACCAAGGAAACATTGATTCTTATTTCCTGAGCCTTACAGCCAGTTATCGTGACAGTATTGTTGAGGTTTATCTTTGTTTCTGGAAGTCAAGAAAAGAAGTCAGTAACCATGACCAACCAGTGCAATAGACTTTTGGGTTGAAAAACCCCACTAAATAAGTTAAAGAAAGATACTGGACTTTTGATATATATTTATATAAATGCGGAGTCCAGCAGACAGTAGAAGTGCCTTTTTTAAAATTGTTCTCCCGAATTAACAGAGCAAATATAATATTGTTAACATTTTAACATGTTTGAGGCTGCATTCATCCATATTTTTTATTTAATTCAAACGCCTGTAATGTGAAAGGGGTTGCTGAAGTGGCAATCCCACAGAGTATTACCACTAGACTCTGCAGTTCCCTTCAATTCAGAGAATACAGCACATTTCAGTTAATTGTTTGATGTTACGGCCCACAACTTTATTGGACAAGGTAACTGACCAGCACCACCTGCACAATCTGATGAACATAAAGTAGCATAAAGCACCTTAACAGCCAGAGACATGAGAGTGAATATTTGTCAAAAAGGTGATAATATATCAATGTTGTGCTTGTTCTGCTGACACAAAATTACAAACTAAATAAATAAATGCTGCTTAAGGGATTCCACAGATAATAAAATGTTAAACAAGAAACAAATGTTCTGTCCTGTTTTCTTCTCTTAAAGTTGATTTGGCACTGCACTGCACAGCGATATACAGTATGTGCATCTAATTGAAAGCAGCCAAACTAGTAGTCATTGCTGAATAAAAAGGAGTGTTGACAGCACAAGGACAAATCTAACACGTATCATAACCTAACAATAATGTAAAGGAATGAATTCAGCTTTGGTAGGCACCTCAATATGAAACACATCTGTTAGCAAACTGCTAACACTTGGATGTTAGGTTAGGATGTTCACACGACACAACAACCTGTTAAAACGAATTAGTGCGAGTAAGAATTTACTACTTGGGGAAAAAGAACATTTTACACCTGCCCAGCTCCATAAGATCAAGTCTTATTTACGTTTACTGGGGAAGTATTTCCTTTTCACACATATGGAAAATACAGAGTGAGAAAACACAGCGCTGGTCATCGCACCTCTATCAAAAATTGGCCCTGGGCCAATAGCTATCTCTATCTATTTGTTTAGAGCAACTTGCTTATTGCTATTCCTGTTATTTTGCCAATGCTGACAGTTATCTACAACCATACAAGTGAAGTGACAGTGGATTTTCCAAGTCTGCTTACACAAGAAAAATCAATGCAAATCCAGATGATTTAGAATGTATGAGTCCTCACAAGCTTCCTAAGAAGTCTTCACAAACTAAACATTACCACAAAGAAAAAGCTGAAACAGTGATTTGTCTGATGTTGCAACTAATACTTCTTAGATGGGGCTAGTTAATGGAAACAGGGCTTTGGAAACCAGATCACCTCTAATCAAGTCTGCTCTTATGAAATTCAGAATGTGATCAGACCTGCACTGGGGTTTCTGTAAATCCCTGACAGATGTAATTAATAAGAATAAAGAAAGAAATCAAGGCTATTAAAACTTGAACTTCTCAAACCATTTCCTCACTTATTCATATTGTTGTATATTAAAAACAAAAAACAAAGAGGGTTTACTTGATTAAAGTTGAACAAAACAGCACCAATTCTCTGTATTTAAATGTGAAGAGCTGGAACAGTGGCAGGGGAAATAAAAAGAAAGGACTAAAAACGAAAAATGAGGGAGGACAAGGAGCACCAATATAGTACCTACAGTGCATGCCCTGTGCAGTGAAACAATAGAAACAGTGGAGTCCTAATGATAGATGAGGAGCCAGCAGGGGTTAATGAACACATGGATCGATGCTGGACCAACCCAGCTATACATAGAATGTCACCTCTATTAGCCTCCACTGCCTGGTGCCAGAAAGCCTTGTTGACTGTTTGCTTCTTTGAAATTACAATCAATTATATCACTGAAGCATTTCTTCCCCCTGATGTCTGATAAGGGCCCCTTGAGCACGAGCTGCCCACTAGTTCGTACAGTTCAGGGAAGCGTGATGGAAAATCACAGTGGCTCTGTATATTAAATGTAAGATGAAATCCTGCAGGACCTCACTTCACTTCAGTTATTCTTTTTTATCTGTCATTTATAGACCTTTCTCCACATTGAACGATATGTCTTACTCTTTATATTCCTTAGGGTTCAGAGTGTGGTAAGGCAGTCCCAATCAAACGGGTCACCCACCCCTTTACCTTCCATGAATCCTGTCTTCTTTGTTAAGTATTTAACAGGTATGGGGACATTTTCAAGGTAAAGGAGGCAGATGTACTTAAGCTTTAAATATGAGATGAATATAATCTTAAAGGGAGAGTAAGGTTTCATGGGTCTTATTTTGACCAACATTCCAAATGGGATAATAATATTGTTCTTATCAAATCAGTTAATGAGACTAAAATGAAGTCCCTCTGGACAACAAACATCATATTTTAAACAAATCTCCAGAATCCATCCTAATTTATTTTGAGGTTATTATCCACGGACTGTGACTAGGAAAGTGCTATGTATCATTGTACTATTCCATTTAGACTTGACTTCCTGGTTCAACCATGACCTGCTACACCTGCAGTACCGTAAATGTGTGGGAGGTCAGTTTTCCTCAGCAATAAGAGATCATTACTGTCATTAGATTTTATGTCTATATAATATGGTTTACAGATAATCTGACTGTAACCTGTTTGATTGCCTGTTAACTGCATTGTTAAGACACCATTTCCATTTCATTTCACTACATTCATTCATCCTGACATAGCGTGCATGTTATTTATCTGGACATTGACATTCAATCTATGGGTCTTTGATTTTACACCTGGTATTAAAATGTACTCTCATTTTATTACATTGTTTCCACAATATGATCGAATCACTATATATAAATGAGGTAGGCGGAGCTGGAGGACAAACATGGCAACACTTAGGTTGTGTGAAGCAGTGCCCCGGATGGTTATCATTAATTTGTTGTTAGGGAAGACTTTCAGCTTCTGCCACTTTTCGGGGGGTTTTCTAAGTTTGTGACCTATCAACACATTCTTTCTTATGTGGTCTGACTGTATGGATTGCATACAGCCAGACTGTGTGAGCCAAACACAATGTGAGCCAAATCAGCTCTAAGTATGGTCTGGCCAATTTGATTAGATCCTGATCACAATGCATTCTGAGTGGATTTACACCTTGCATTAATGTGTTTTCTCATATCCAGACAGTGTATCCAGATACAGATTGCATTTTATAACTTGAATATTTTAATAATAGGTGTGAATGGAATATAAGACTAAGTTTACATTCAGCAAAGTGTATGGTGCAGCTGCATCAGTCTAGTCTAATCATCTCAGCCCATTTTGTGGTCATTTTTCCAACGCAATTTTCCATCTGATCTTTCTCGGTAGCTAGCAGGCTGTGCAGATAAAATAGATAAGATAAGGTCTACGTTTTTACTCCAACCTCCAAACGCTTATGGGTGTAACCAGCCGTCAATCGGAACAATGTCTATTTGAATCTCTGAACATATCAGACATGTGAATGGCCATTCGGAGGTCTGGAATAATGCTGCTTCATTATAGCATTGTTGATGTGTTCCCAATTCTCAGTAATTCCTTTCATTAAAACAGTGACTGAACTTGACCTGTCTGAAAATACCCATTTATATTTTACAGGGGTCTCAACACTAAGCCTAATTATTTCCTATTTATCTGCATAGTTTATTTTTATGCAATTATTGAATCTTTTTTCTTTATTTTTCTGTTAAATAGCACAACGTTTCTTGAAGTCAAAGCATTTCTGGCACATGAGTGTCATTAGCGCCACCTCTGCATATTATACATTTCTAATAAAAAATGTGAACAAGAACAATTGTATACAGACAGGACAGGCAGGGTTTTCGTTAAAGAAGGGCTTTGAAAGTGAGAAGTCAGAATTTGAGAAAAAAGGGCGGAGGCATGCAATGTCGAAGAGGATGCTGAGGTTCCTGACTGCTGGGGCGGGGGTGAGAGATACACTGCTAATGGTCAGAGTGGGTTAGGGTTAGGGTTAGGGTTAGGGTTAGGTATGGTCCGAGCAGCATCACGGAAACAGTTTGTGATAGGAGTAATGCAGCGAGCGGTGATAGTAATCCAACAGTAGTAGTCCAGAAAACAGGTGAAAATAGTCCAGGAGGCAACAGCAAAGCAGAAAAAAAGCAAAAACACTGGAGAGCAGCGGCAGCCAAAACACGCGCAGCGTACACTCAACCGGAACATAAACCTCAGCCGCTGACGTATGTATGACTTTTCTGTTTTGGAAGAACTGCTCATGGCACCTGAACCCCCTGATTGGGTATTTCACACATTGATTAAAAGCCCTGGGTGTTTCAGAAATAATTCACTATCACTCAAATTTTACAATGTTTCCTGCACATGTAGTAAGAAGTAAATAGTGAATGAATAAATGATTTCAGACGCAGCCAGAGACAAATGTAACAAGAACGTTAAGTGGAATGCTGATTGTACTTCATTTTTATTTCATTGCTTTCATTAAGACATAAATAATCCAGATGAAGGCAGTGTAAACTGTGAGTGCCCCCCCCCCCCCCCCCCCATCACAAGTTCATGATTTTGCACTTGATGTTTTTTTATGTTTCTGTGTTTGTTTCTCTTACTGTCACACCTAAGAAAAGCTTGATCAATCCCAGGACTTTTCACTTCACTCTCAGGAAACTTCAACCTTCTCACACAGAACTATACTTTTATTATTTATCATCTTCCTTTGATCTCCCCCTATATGCAGTGCTGCCTACTCCCAGCTTTGCATCTGCCGTTTCCCTCCTTTTCATGTCTGATCAACATTTTGTATTCTGCTCCAGTCATCTATCCAGCAGTCTAATCTGGCCTGATGATCTTCCAGTAAAAGAAATCCATAGTCTCTCTGACCTTTCCTCCTCTCCTTCTCCATCATTCCATCACTCCTGCAGTTCATGTCATTACTCTCTCCTTCAGAAAACTCTGCCTCATACACCGCTTTCATCTTTCTTCCTGTGACATAATCAGTCCCTTTCCTCTGGGGCTTGACCACTCTATCCCTGGCGGACCTGTACAATAGATGTCTGAGGCATTACAGATCACAGAAACAAGCTTGGGCCTCTGGCAGGGTAAAGAAAGTAAAAAAAAACATGCTTTGCAAAATATTAAATCTCTGAAGCCAGGTCAACATTTTGCCATTCTAAAATCGAAGAAAATAAAGGAAATGATGCTTTTCTTACTTCACTTTCCTTAGCGTCTCTCTCCTTTCAGCTTGTTTTGCTCCATCATTTTAGCACCACAGAGACAGTAGATGTGTTATAGTTGTATGGTGTGAATGATTATTCACACAACACCTCTGTTAAACCTGTGAATGCCCTGTACTTGTCAAAATCTCAGCGTGAGGCAAAGTCACGCTCAGCGAGGAAGCGACGCCAACTGCGATGCTAGCTGAGCTGCTCCCCACCAAATCCATCCTGAAGTCTGTGTGAAATCCACATGTACAGTGTTGCCTCTGTGTTATTTAAACCACCATTTGTTTTCTGTGAGGTAATTTAAGTGAATAAAGGCAGGTGGAAGAAGAGGGTGAAGGGAAAAGAGATATGGAAGTAAAAGGAATCCTTCCTCATTGCAAGTGCAGGAGCAACTGCAAGGGGCCACAGGCCAATCATTTGTTGTGGGCCCCTATTGCCCCTTTGAAATTAAAACTGCCTCCACTTACATAGACGAAGATGCTGCATTACACAGCAAAGGTCAATAATATAACTGCCATTTAGTAACATTAGAAGAATTATGACGTATGTATACCTCACTGTGTAAAACCAAGCATTTGGGAAAAAGTAACCACCACATTCATATCAGCATTGGAAGGTACCCTGAGTTAACATAATATTTTCAACATTTTAGGAAAAACACTTGATACCACTTTAAGCCTGATGAGGTCGAGTGAGTCCTGATAACTATTAATGTAAAGAAGGCAGCAGGTATGGATGAGATCCCAGGCAGGGCGCTCAAGGACTGTGCTCATCAGCTTGTAAAGGTTTACCAACATCTTCAACCTCTCGATGGCACAATGCTGCTGCTTGTCTGAAAACCACCACTATCATCCCGCTGCCCAAGTAGACCAACATCAGCTCCCTGAATGACTACAGACCAGCCGCACTCACACCCATCATATCCAAGTGCTTCAAAAAACCATCATGTGCTCCTTCAACCGTGGCACCATTGGGAGCATCCTGACCCGCTGCATCACTGTGTGGTTTGGAAGCTGCATGTCCTCCAACAAGTTAGCCCTCCAGCACATAGAGAGTGCAGCAGGGAAGATCATTGGTTCCTCACTCCCCTTCATTCTGGACATCAACAATACATGCCTAGCCTAGAAAAAGTACTCAGCATTGCAGGTGACCCCACCCACCCCTCACACAGCTTCACAGTCTCTAGTCATCTGGGAGGAGATTACGCAGCCTTCGGGCCCGCACTTCAAGACTGAAGGTGAACTCTCTCCCATCCCTCCCCCCTCTGCACCCTGCCATGAAAACTTGTCCCCAACAAATTCTCACCCCTCTGCCAATACACACACACACACACACACACACACACACACACACACACACACACACACACACACAAAACAGCACCAGCCACTTTATCATTATTGTTAGTTACTTTATTGTTGTCTACCTCACCGTCTGAGAGAAATATAATTCAAATTCTCTGCATTGCCTGTACATGTAGCAGGATTGACAATAAACCTTGACTTTGAACTCTGATATCCATCCTCTTCCCCGTCTTTGACCAGCACCAATATGCATACATGGCAAATAGATCCACAGGGGATGCCATAAACACAACTTTCCACACCGCATTGCCGCACCTGGAGCAGAAGGGGACATATGGAGGAATGCTCTTTGAGGATTACAGCTCTATGCTCTCAGTTCTATTTTAAACACTATTGTACCCAGCAGACTGGTCGGGAAACTGCTGGACCTGAGTCTCAGCAACAAACTGTCTATGGAACAAGGACTTTCTTAACCACAACCCACAGATGGTGAGACTTGGTCCTCTCTCCCTGAGTCTCTCCTTCAGCACAGGAGCACCACAAGGATGTGTGCTAAGTCCCCTCGTAAACTCCCTCTACACGCATGACTGTACCCCCGTTCTCCCCACGAATACAATTATAACATTTGCTGACGACAAGTGGCGGGATTGATCTCTAATGGCGTTGAGACAACTTATAGGTATGAGGTCTGCATTCACCAAGCTTACTGCATGGTGTGCAGATAACAACCTGTCACTAAACATCAAAAAGACAAAAGAAGCTTCTTATAGTCTTCGGATGGCATCAGAAGGAGCCCTTGCCCCTGAAAATAAGGGGAGAGGAGGTGGAGAGGGTCTCCACTCTGAGGAAGACCAACCTCTCTGCAAAGCTGCTGGAGTCATCCTACCACTGCTCAATAGAAAATATACTGACATACTGCATAAAGGTCTGGTATGGAAACTGTTGAGCAGCAGACAGAGCAGCTCTTCAGACGAGCTATCAGTGAACTGTGAACTCAAACCCCTTCACCTCCCACTGCCACCACAACAATTTTACCTCAAATGCAATAATAATACACTAATGTGCAATAACTGCATAGGCACTTTAATTTATTTTATATAATATTTTTATTGCTATTTCCTCATTCAACTGACAGTTTCTTTTAATGTGTGCATGTGAGTGAATGGACGGATTTTCTTTCATTGAACCTTTTATGCTGCACCTTCTCTGAACATAAAATGGGATGTTCTCTGATTATAAGTAAGTATTAATAATAGTATAAGTATTAATAAGTATTTCTATGATTGATAGCACTTTTGTATTTGTCTGCTAAATATACAGCCAACAGCTGGTTAGTCTAGGTTAGCACCAAGCCTAGAAACAGTCAGTCGAGTTCAGTAATGGTTACAATATCTGCCAACTAGCACTGATAAGTTGACTAATAGTGATGTATCTCATATGTTTAGTCAGTACAAATACTGAAATGTGGAAAAAACTATTTGCATTTGTTCAGGGGGTTACATTACTTATTGACTAGGAGCAGTTACTTGTCAGACTCTCCCACAACTCTGTTGCCAAGCACCTCTGAGAAGTTTCCCATACTGTTAAATGTTTCCATTTAAGTAAATATGAGAACTGGTATCTGCAGAGATTAGATAAGATTTAAGCATCACTATTTTTTCTAGTAAAAATATATGAGAGCTGCCTTTTGGCCCCCATCATTTTGAGTTTGTGTTTTAGTCATGCATACTTGAACTTTTTAAATTGGTCTGTGGTAGATGAATTAAGTCATTTGATTAAACTGAATCGAAATTAATCAAATATCGACGAATCACACAGTATTTCTGAGGGCTTTCTGTGAGTCCCTGGTGATCCAGTTGATAAATCCAGCCTAACTCAATGCTCCTTCCATACTAAACCCGCTTTCATACTTCACTGCACCTTCACTAAATGCCAAAACTGACACAGCTTAATGGAGAACCCCAACTGAGATAGTAAATTATGTCAGTTTGACATTCTGCCCTGTGCAACATGGCCAGGACAGCCACTACGTCATATCTGCACCACAGGGCTTTCCCAGCTATCAGAGGTGCACCGGAAAAGCGTCTGGCTCACTCCCAGCTTTAATGACACTTAGTAAACATTAGGGGCTGCGGTTACATGGGAGTAGAATCACTCAAGTTGAGTCGACCATAGACGCGCTGAGCCATAAAGCTTGGGGGAGGTCGCAGTTCACCTTGTATGCTAATTAAAATGGCTTTGTAATCACTTACGTGAGTGCTCCCGTGGGTGTCTGTGGTGTTGTGTTTTATATGATGAACAGATTAATTGTGCTGATTGCTGCATCTGGCTGGAAGTGAACCGCTGAAAGTGACATCATCGCCCACAGAGAAAATACTGTGAAAACTTATCATTGATACTATATGGTTGTTTTTTTGTTTTTTTTTCTAATTGACAAATATGTTTCAGAAGATGAAATCTGGGTGTTGTACTAGATTCATACCTGAACTTTAGTCATGTCAAGAAAATTGTGAAATCAGCTTTCTATCAATTAAAAAACTATTAGCAGAATCAGAGACCTGTTGTCCAGACATTTGTCTTTGGCATACTGGACTACTGTAACCACTGTGACCTCTGGTCTCCCAAATAAAAATGTTCAAACAATTAAAACTCATCCAGAAGACTTGAAGAAGGGTGCTTATGAGAGCAAAGGAAGCCAAACACATCACACTAATTCTTTAAACCAGATTCCATTTTAAAATCCATTTTAAAGTCCTTTTACTCGTTTTCAAACTAGCCATGGCTTTGGCCCTAAATACACTCCTGAAATGCTAATTGCTTATGAACCCACTAGAACCCTCACATCATCAGGGACCAATCTATTAATCGTCCCTCAGATAAAGACCTGAACCTACTTTCCTCTATTGTTTAAAAAAAAAAATTAAATTATTATTGCTACATGTCTGCGAAAGTCAACAGGCAGCAGTCAAAATATTAACTTTACAAGGTGATAATATGTCAGTTGTGTTTTCAGCTGGTTTTGCTGCCCTCAAGTGGCAAAAAAAGTTAATAAAGTTTTAAAAATAATTAGTATTTTATTTCAATCTTAGATTAAATGCTGACACTATCAGAGTAGAGCTTTAACAAAAGTTATTTAGTTACTTTTATATCATTTTAATTGGCGTATACTGGACCAGGCTTTATGTCATTTCCTTCCTCATCACTTGACCTGTTCTTGCTTAACACCTCAGCTCGCAGTGAAAGCAGGGACAGCCAGAGAGGAAGGTGATTAATGATAATAACTAAAGATAGTTGACATGTCCTCCCCTCCTTACAGCAGTGCTTCATTTTTTAAAAATGAGGACTGTGGAAGATAATATAATAAAATAAAATATTTCCTATAGAGATGTTGTGTTCAGTCCCTACTTCAAAACAAGTTAATGAAATATTTATCGGCACCTGAAAAGGTATGTTTAAGTAGATAAGGCATATATGAAAGCCAATTAACTTGGCAGTATGTGGTTTGATAGATTATGGCCAATTAATGACAGAAGTCCATTTGTGTGCAGTCATTTTTCATCCTGTGGCTTCCATGACTCAGACACTCATGCTACCTGCTAGCAGCACATGTATTACGTTTCAGTCGGAGCACTTCATAGCTCATTTCATTATGCCTCGTTTTTATTAAAAGCTTGATTTTTACCCCAAGGAGTTGGGATCAGCACACCGCTCTTGTAAGCAACGCGCTGCTTCTCTGGGCAATAAAAACTAACCTTTTGGTCAAGTGGCCACTGTGTCAGCAGGTTCATTGTTTTCAGAAGTTCTTTGAAACCAGATGAGTTCTTGAAGTAAAAAATAGGAAAAAAAGACAGACTGACAGAGAGTTGGTCACCTGCCAAAATGGCTGATAGAAGTGAAAGAGTTGCAGCCAAAATTCCCCCAGCTTTTGGCAGATGGCTAGTGTTAATGTGCAGCCTTGGCTCTGCTGCACACTTCCACAGCTCCACGTATTCCCACCTCACAGCCTCTTCCTAATTATCTTTCCTCACAGTATGGAGCCTGAGATTATTACGCTGTGTTTCTGTGTGTCAACGTGAATGGGAATCAGTGGTGGAGGAGGCATTTCCACTGTTTCTGCCGTCTTAAGCAGAATGCAAAAATAAAGCCTGGCACGGTGAAGATTATTGCTGAAGCTACAGAATAATGTGTTCCATTGTGATCCAGCACAGGTCTTGAATTGACATCACAGACATAACTGAAGGGGGGTGTTGTGCTTTCTGGCTCTCCATTAGTATGAATCCATGCAGACAAATAGGTTTCACTTCATCACTGAGGCAGCTACATTGCAGGCAGTGTGTATTTACTGCATAAACAGTAAATATATACTGCCTGCAACATCAGTTTTGACTGAGCTGTCATGGGTATCTGCACTCTCTCACTGTTCTGGTATCTTTATTTCAGCCTAGTGAGCAGACACTTGGGCCACTGCCTGACAGAAAGCCGCCAGACCCACTATTAGCTGTAATTGCCGGAGGATCGGTCATTCCAAGTGCATCAGGTCTGTTGCTGTTTCCATGCAAAAGGCAGACCCGGCAATAGGCTGGAACACATGACCCAAATCTGTCTTTACATAAGGCCCTGCATGATGGAGATGTTGCTAAGGGAGCAAATAATTAGATTATTCAAATATCATAATGCAGTCAGTCGTATTGGCATTGCATGGTGTTTAGCTGAGCTGAGGTTTGATTAAAGGCAGACGGGAACAGCGGAAAGACGAGAGGGGGGATATATAACACTACCAGATTTCTTAATTGATCTGGAAGGAAGGCTGTTTAATTGATCTAGGATGCTGCACAGGGTTGCAAGCATTTCCGGCTATCAAACTGGGTCAGCAAAAGACAACAACAAAAAAATCCCTAACATAAAGTAGCTCAATAAGAGGAAGCTCTGCAAAATTGCAAGAAAGTGGATGTGTGTATGGATGATAGAGTAGGAGCTCCAGATACAGGTGCGCACCTGTCGTGTTGAGGAAAATATCTGATAAAAATGATGCTGCAATGTCTGACTGACAATTAAAAATATACATTTCAGAGGAAGTAGTGTTTGGTGCTGAAAGCTATGTAGCACTATTACGCACAAATATGACAGAAGCGTCACCTGCGCGTCCAATACACGAACACATCCCCGATGATGGGGCAATCATCTGGTCATCACATGCGAGACAAATATGAGAGAAATCCAAAAAATATACCAGATGTGAGATACTTACATGCCATATTGCAAAGAAGATCAGGGACACACAGAGGACCAGCGACAGCATGTAGCAGAAGGCAGCAAAAGTAAACATAATTGAAAGGGTAAACGGTGGATAATTTCCCAAAGAAAGACGATCCCACTGAAAAACATCTAAAAACAAAAAGAGGGGGCCAGGAAGAAAGTTCTCACGGAGCCTTGAGAAGCCGAGGCGGTACCGGCACCATGTCTGCGTCCGTCTCAGTGTTTGCAACAAATTGTTGCAGAAAACCTCCCAGATGATCAGCAGTGCGTCCACCCAAGCAGCGGTGATGTGACTATAAAGTCAAAGACGGTCTCTGATCAGTCCACTTGGCATTATCAGCGATCACTGTGCGCAATCTGTGCAAGATGATCATAGAAACGCAACGGTTTTCTCACAAATGAGTGAAATTTGATTTGAGGAGGTTATGCACAAAAGCACCCGGGAGATGTGAATTGTTGGGTAATCCATTCAGTGGCAGCAGAAGAAGCCCTGCTGTACGGGTATCTGTGCGGGGATTGTGTTAGTTATGAGAGGAGCTCCTCGTCACTTCATGCAAAGGCGTTAATAAATGCTGTTTTCTCTTCCATCACAAACCTATCAGCAGCCGCGAGCAGAGAGTGCGTGAACAGGTGGATTTAAAAGAGCAGCACCCGCTGTGTGTATTTTTGTGTGCGTGCGTGCGTGACTACAGTATTTGGCTGTTGTGTGCTCTAATGTTTAGTTTTACAGGCTCTTGCTATTAAGGTAAAATTTAGCAGTTTTGATCATTTTGGTGCCAAATTATTCTGAACATTTTGTGTAGTGAATGATGTTACAAAGGCGACCACTCCTATGGCCGTACGACCTGACAATACCTCACAATTATGCTATGTACAACATATAAGATTTGCAATCTAACACAATACACAGAGAAAGGAAAAGCAGAAAATCCAACATTACTGAAATGGAAAATGTTGTAAGTAAATATAAATATTTATTAGCGCACAATATTATATCTAAGACCCTAAAAACAGTTATCTTGCATACAGCTAATTTGGATTTTATGAAACAAACAAACAACAACAACAACAAAATTGTGTTTCCACTGATGTCTTTGAAGAAACTAACCCATCTGCTTGGACTGAGGAATATTAGACTGATAGATTGGCGCCACCGTCTGACTATTTTAAAGACTGCACATTATTGCAGCCAAATGCTTCAAATACAGTAATCTGACACCAACTATCAATCATTCACAAGAGCTTTAATGCAAGTGCGTAGAGTAGACACATGGGAAACATCGTGAATGTCTGCTCTTAAGAATTCTTCTCTTGTGTAGTATCATCATCGTCTTTATCATCGTCATGACCAGTATTTTCAGAATGATGATGATGATGAGGATGATGATGATGATGATGTAAAGCCAGCGAGACACGAGTAATTTAAGACTATAAACAAATCTAGCTAGACCTTATTAACAACTAGGTGATAAAATAGTTTGTTATGGCTGCTGTGGACTTAAAAACAAACAAAAAAAACACACAGCTTTTCAATTTGTTAAGCTATTTTTAGTTTATATAACAGTGAAGAGATGCAGCTGCTAACAGTGGACTGATATCACAGGAAACTGTTAGGCTATACATCTTAATGCCAGTTTTATTGTGAAAGATAGTGTAACCGGATATCAAGCAGCTATTCTTCATAACTTGACGCTTGGATTTTGTCGCCTAGCAACAGCTGGAGACAGAAAATTGGACTACAGCTGCTGCTTTTGACTAGCAGCGTTACCGCAGACGGAAATTATTATTTGCTAATGAAACAATGACGACATAAAACCGCCGAGTGTGCCGGCGTAATCGAGTTGGTTATTCATCAGTTTGCAGACTTACTGAAGAAGAGGAAGTGTATAATTATTTACATATATACAGACTGCAGTGAACACCGAGTAAGTATGAACATTTCCACTGTAAAAGATGCTCAAATGATTTCTGCAATATAGGATTATTAGATTAAATGAAGAGTTAAGATAATTTCTCAATATGATGTTGGATTATACAATTGACCGGTGGCGTCTATTACGTTGATGACGTCACAGGCTTAGTGCTGCTTGAAAGTTGTCAGCACTAAACAATTTTCTCTATTTCTGCATAAATGTGACCTAAAATTGTATTGAGTTTTACACAAATCCTAAAACTAGATAAATGGAACCCATAAACAAACCAGACAAAAACATTAAGTGTAGGCTATTAATTTATTGAGAAAAAATGACTACATCGTCTTCTTTCCTATTTGTGTGAAGCTTGTGAAGCTTATGTGAACCCTTGCTTTCAATAACTGGTGTGACCCGTTTTCACAGCAATAACTTCAACAAAACATTAGTGAGAGACAGACAGGGGGCCTACGAGTGGGAGAGACAGACAGGTGGACACAAACAAAGACTGAGGAGTCTGCATGGCAGCTAGTAATACAGCAGGTTACGGTTACAGTGCTCTGTCATTGCTCAGTATTTCCTGACAGCTGCTTACTTTCTAATGTGTGTAAAACTCACTGATACTGACAACCTGAGGTCAGGTGGTGGCACCACTGACAGAACACATCATGATCCAAAATCATTTACAGAGTAATGACTATCATAATGACCAATCAGTATGATTAGATTAAAAAGGGCACCCACCCAATTCAATGAGCAATTTACTTATAAAAAAAATAAATTTAATTGTTCTTTTACTGCTTCAACAAGCCAAAATGCTTGGTCTGTTGGTCTGTCACTCCACCATTGTGGTTCAGGTTTGAAACAGGGCAAAAACTAAAGTATCGATGCAGTTATGCAAAATTTTCAGATGCCTTGCCTCCCAATGATAAAATGATAAAATGTCACTAATATAAAGTATTAAGAACTCACCTCTTAAATAATCCCTCTAATCTACTGCAGTTTGAGTCATATTTATGTCTCTCACACCTACAATAAGTAATGACAACATTACTTCTATCAGTAAACATTATCTTTGCGAACAATACTGTAAACATTCTTCACCATATACCAAGAGACAGTCATGACAAATAAAGCAAACACTAATCAATATTTAAGCCAATGCATCTAAAAGCATAAACAACGTTTTGACTCTTGGAAAACAATGGTGAGCATGAGCAAGTTAGAACAGAGAAACTAACATTTAAGGAAACAAGTCTAAATCAATAAAGATAATTTGCACAATCAATTATATAGAACCAAACCCTGGATAGTGTGCGCTAGAAAAGCTGCAGATAAAAATGCTGTACTCGCTAAAACAACAAATGACCAACATGGCAAAAAATACATGAAAGTGATGAAGCAGGAAATCACATGTTCAGAGTTTGGCTGTGAAAAAAAAGTGTTGGGATACCATTGAGATGTTTTAATGATTTACATCTTTCCCAGTCACACCCTAAACATATGTTATTTCCCTGCTCTCATTGTCCTAGTAAATGCCAGTCAGGGAGGGTTATTTTCACTTTAATGAGACCTAACTGTATAACCCATGAGCTCTGCTGCTATGTTTTATCTTCATCCCATTGCCAACTCCATTGCCTCATCCTGTTTACTGACTAATATTCCAGCAGTCTTTGACCCATATGTCTTTTTTTTCCCCTTAACCTCCCTGGCAGAAGGGTCAGTCGCCAGATATTGCTGTTGACTGGCAGCTTTGGGCTGTTCTTGGGAGTTTCTGGATGATAATAACAACAACAACAATAATAATAATAATAATAATAATAATAATAATAATAATAATAATAATAATCCTTTATGCAATCAAGAAGCTTTTTCTGCAATGTTTTATAATTCTTGTACTGTATATGCGAAAGAGCTTTACTGAGCTTTTCTTCTTCTCAGGAGCAGCTATTTGATATTCATGCACAAGGGGATCACACCAGAGTACTGCAGTAAAACTGCTGATCACTGATCAGTACACTGGTAGAAACTTGTTGTTGTACAAATCTAGATTTTTCACAGCTTTTGAAGATCCCTTCTGTCAGATATGTTCAGGATACTTGGAGAAGCAGGGTGTACTAAGCACTAGATTGCGAGCTGTGGCTGAGGTTGCACAGGGTTCAGTATATCTTTGTTCTGTTTTAGATGCTAACATGGAGCAGAAGGAGCAGTGTACTCTTAACCCAAGCTTCAACCAGGCCCACAATATCCAAGCTGAGTACACCTGTGCTGCGCAGGGCTCTCCACTTGAAACCACTGAAGTCTCCAAGAGCAGGAAAACACAGCGTCAGTTTATGATTTGTAGCCGTTTAAATTTTGACCAGACACCAAATGTTGAATAGGAAGATATGTATTAAAATGTGCATCACACTAATGAAACAAGACACATCGCTCTCTGCTTAAAGATAATATTATGTCTGCCTTTTTAATGTATGAGGAAAGCAAATATTAAACAAAGAATACATGATCACACAATCTCTTATTTACAGGTACTTTTCCCTGTCATGGAGTAATTGGAGCCAGACCCTACTGCTCCCCTGAGTACAGTCCTAACTTCCACAAGTTAGGTTCAACATTACCTTGTAGTAAATTTGGGTGAGTTAGGATCTTTCTGGTTTTATTTAATAAATCTTAGTTATGTTACGATGAAATAACATGAGTTCATGTGAAAGGTGTAGTAGATATCAAACCAAGTATTTTAGCTGTTTGGTTTTACAGACTCAGTCAACTTAGGCTCAGTCCACTTATTCTAACTTACTCTAATTTAAAAAGGCTGTGATAAACCTGATGTACACTATCTGACCAGCAGATGGCGCAAATTCCCTTTTTATCCATGAAGTGGTGCTGGAGTCCACAGAATGAGTGTTTGCACTGTTTTGTACTCTGATTCGTTTTATTCCTCATTCACAACCAAACTACTTAGAACAAACTCTTCCTCTTTCAGGACAATGTCACATATGAAGGCAGATCTCTCCATTCATCTCCAGCCTTCTACTAAAACAATGTGAGTTGAACTCTATTAGCTCTCATTATCATATTCAATGTTTAATTCACATTATACTCGATAAAGGACATAATTGGATGATTTTATGTGTGGTACACATCAGATTACAATGTGTCTTGATTACAAGTTCAGAAGTCTGAAAAAAGGGGATAATGAGAAAATAAATTCATGTTTTTCGCCTTCATTGACAGAGTGCCTTATTTGGAGAAAAAGAGGCTTCAAGACAAAGAAGAAGAGATGGAGGAGGTGAAGCAGCTGGATAAGTGGAAGCCTCCTGTAGGCATCTTTACAGCAGTGCTGGAGGGTTTAGATGATAAAGCTAATTAACACATCACACACAAAGTCACAGGAGTGTATTCTTGTTTTCACCTGTACAGTGTAAGAAATAAACATTAAACACAGTTACTTCGCTGAAATGAAGTAAACGTATGATACACAGTGCATGTACTGCATTCTAAATAGTTTAATACCTATAGCAACCAAACTAACCAGTACATTCACAGTCTCACCTACTCTAACCCAGCCTCGCATGTTGGCCTGTAACAGCTAAATAGTAGGTGAAGGATGAGGATACGTGGAATCGCTTCAAATTCATTTCAAATGGCCATGTGTAGCTTTCAAAATAGTATAACTATAGAGTGGGTACATTTTAAAAGGATTCATTAGACAAAAACAAAAAAAATCAGATAGTTTCACAAAGCAGATGATGATGATGATGATAATGATGATGATGTTGATGATGATGATGATGATGATGATGATGATGATGATGATGATGATGGATGCGTTCCATCTAGGGGAGCCAGTTCCACACTCTGGTTTTGTGCATGCTCACCCCCTTACATGGCTTACTGGGATAATGTAATGGAACCATTATTAATGTTAATATTTACACATGTATGTGTGTTCACACTCTGGAGCCACAAAAGGCTTTATACTACTTTTCACAGACAGACTAGTACTCCAACATTCACAGTAGAAGTAAGAGGATCATCAGTCTAATGTCTGTCTAATGTATTCTAATTCAGTTGACCAAAACTCTATAACAAAAACTTAAAATATAAAAAGTAAAACCAATTAAGATAGTTTGCACTTGCATAAAATCTTTCTCTGTACAAATACAGACAGCCTTAATTTCCAATGTTTGGTAAGGTTAGTATGGCACTAAGAGTAGCTAAATCATCGGTATGGTGTTTGGTCTGTCCAACACTTAAGTATTGTTGCTATAATGAAAACTGCAGCCTCTAGGAGAAACTTGCAGGACTTTAGACTGTTAGTCTGGCTTGAAGAACCAAATAAATCCATGTTCAAGTTCACTCACATCATGTAAGTGTCTAACAAATCTTTAAAACCATATTCAAGTATACGTTTAGCGAAATGACATAAAACACTGAATATAAAAACAAACACAATCTGGATACAATTGAAGGCTATGGGCCCCATTTTAACGATCTATAGCACATGGCGTGAAGCGCGTGGCGCATGTGCCTTTGGGGCGTGTGAAAATCGTCACTTTTGCTATTTTAACGGCGGAAAAATTGTCACTGCGCCAGGCACATGGTCTAAAAAGGATGGACTTAAGTCCCCTCATTAATCATAGGTGTGTTTTGGGCATAACACGCGATAAACCAATCAGAGTGTCATCTCCCATTCCCATTAATATCCAGGAGCGCTGTCACTTTGGCGGATTGCTATTATAACAGCGCATTTAACCAGCAATGCGTTTCAATAATAAAACATGAGTTACTTTGGCTGAAAAGAAAGTTGGCTGATGAGCTGCTAACCTCACATTTAATTCATAAACATTAAGAATATAGGGTTTAAACTGACCAGTCTGATGTTTGTAGAGGTGTGTGCGTGTGGTTATACTGCAGAAGCCTGGTGTCATCAGCTGATTTAATCGAAGCTTGTGAAGCGCAGTTTCAGGAGTGGGAACACACCCCAATTACACCCCTTCCGGCTCATATATAAACCAGCCTAACCCTCTTCCCCTTCTTTCGCTCTCGTATTCGAATTTCACGTGCAGACAGTCTCAGTCAAGCTTTCATGGTCATCCCAGAAACAGAAACAGATCGTACCTCCCGCATACTTGCATTAACAAAAATTGAACAAACGCTATGATTACAACTCCAAGAGACAACTCACCACGGATCACGAACTGCAGATCAACCCATCTGACTTGACTGAAGATTCGTGTGAAACCGGTTCTCCTCTCCTCACCCAGCAGCAGACTGCAGCCGAGAGTCCCGGCGCTAAGCGGTGCACATACCGGCCTCGTGGGCTCTTCAACTCACGCTCCCCTGACGTGACACTCCCGGTAAATCTGCGACTTCCTTTCCTCCACCAGCGAGGGCAAAAAACCAGGGAAGCAACGGGCATAGCCGCTGGAGCAGCAGCCTCAACTCTACCCTCCTCAGCTGTTTCAACAGTCCATGTACCTCTCCACCACACCGAACTCCCCGCCCGCTTCCAATGATTCCTGGATAGGATGCATTCCGTATCAACCTGAGCTACATTAAACTAAAGCTTCATTGTTTAAATGGACTGTACTTATATAGCGCCTTTCTAGTCTTTTCGACCACTCAAAGCGCTTTACACTACAACTCATTCACCCCATTCACACACATTCATACACTGATGGCAGGCAGCTACCATTAGTATTAGTATTAGTAGTATTGCGCTACTCATTATTCTCAGACTTGTCAGTATTTATACCAATGGCACGAGACACCAGTTCTGCATCATACGTTATACTACTTTGTAGTAAAGAATTAATAATTAATTATAATTAATTTAAAGTCATTTCCACATTGTTTTTTTCCATATGGCAGCTGCAAGCTTATCGTGCAGCTACTCTAACGTCACTTGCCATTCCACACCGTTACACGCACATTACAAACACTGGGTTGCACGTTGCTAGTACATCTAGTCAATCGTCATTTTAGGCATCATCTGCCATTAAACGCATCGTGTTGCGCGTTACTAACACAGCTTATCACAAATACTAACCGAAATCTCTCCGTATCGTCCACATTAAATGCACCAGAACGCAAGCTACTAACACAATTTATCACAAATACAACTAACCTGAAATTACTTCTTTATCATCTGCACCCCCTGCCGTTTCCCACTACAACTGCAGCGTTTCGCTTGGACAGGGCCATCAGACACTGTGATACCAGCAACCCATGCCGTTTCCTCACTCCAACCGCAGCGCAACGCCTTGACAGGGACATCAGGCACCGGGATGCCTGCGAACCATGCGGTTTCCTTACTCCAACCACAGCGTTTCGCTTAGACAGGGACATCAGGCACTGGGATACCTGTGACCCATGCTGTTTCCTTAAATCGAACAGCAGCGCTTCGCTTAGTCATGGACATCAGGCACCGGGATACCTGCAACCCTTGCGGTTTCCTTACTCCAACCACAGCGTTTTGCTTAGACAGGGACATCAGGCACCGAGAAGCCTGCGACCCATGCAGTTTCCTTACTCCAACCACAGCGTTTCGCTTAGACAGGGACATCAGGCACAGGGATGCCTGCGACCATTGCGGTTTCCTTACTCCGACCACAGCGTTTCGCTCAGACAGGGACATTAGGCACCTGGACGCCTGCGACCATGCTGTTTCCTTAAATCGAACAGCAGTGCTTCGCTTCGTCATGGACATCAGGCACTGGGATGCCTGCGACCCATGCCGTCTCCCCACTCGGACCGCAGTGTTTCGCTAACTCGTGGACATTGTGTCCAAAATGTCAGCGACCCAATGCCGTTTCCTCACTCCGACTGCAGCGTTTCGCTTAGACAAGGACATTAGGCACCGGGATGCCTGCGACCATGCTGTTTATATGTCCAACCACACCATGCAAGCCAATTTTGGGGGTTCCATGGTGGATGATCGCTCTCCGCCAAATGTCCAGCTGAACCACCCCCTTTCAAACGTTTAATGTAACCTATCTGTCGTTCTATCCCATCACTACGACCATTCATTATCCAGCTCCTTTCACATGTTCAACGTAACCTACATTTCTTTCTATCATCACTCCGTTCATTTATCAACGTAACCTACATTTCTTTCTATCGTCACTCCGTTCATTTATCAACGCCCCTTTCATACATTCAACGTACACGTCGTCCTATCTCGTCACTTCGACCATTCCCTTATCGACGTCCCATTCATATGTTCAACGTAACCTACACGTCGTCCTATCTCGTCACTTCGACCATTTCCTTATCGACGTCCCTTTCATACGTTCAACGTAAGCTACACGTCGTCCTATCTCGTCACTTCGACCATTTCCTTATCGACGTCCCTTTCATACGTTCAACGTAAGCTACACGTCGTCCTATCTCGTCACTTTGACCATTTCCTTATCGACGTCCCATTCATATGTTCAACGTAAGCTACACGTCGTCCTATCTCGTCACTTTGACCATTTCCTTATCCACGTTCCTTTCATACTTTCAACGTAAGCTACACGTCGTCCTATCTCGTCACTTCGACCATTTCCTTATCGACGTCCCTTTCATACGTTCAACGTAAGCTACACGTCGTCCTATCTCGTCACTTCGACCATTTCCTTATCGACGTCCCTTTTATACGTTCAACGTAAGCTACACGTCGTCCTATCTCGTCACTTTGACCATTTCCTTATCGACGTCCCATTCATACGTTCAACGTAAGCTACACGTCGTCCTATCTCGTCACTTTGACCATTTCCTTATCGACGTCCCTTTCATACGTTCAACGTAAGCTACACGTCGTCCTATCTCGTCACTTTGACCATTTCCTTATCGACGTCCCTTTCATACTTTCAACGTAAGCTACACGTTGTCCTATCTCGTCACTTCGACCATTTCATTAGCAACGCCCTTTCACAAGTTGAACGTAACACATGTTGTCCTAGTTCGCCACCATAACTATTTCATTATCGATGCCTCATAGAGCCTCTCTTCATCGCTGAATTCAGACAAGCGCCTAATCATTCCCGGTCACACCAGCACTTTCTCCACGCATCATCGTCGCACCATTCTGAAGGTCCGCTCAGTGTTGGTGGAGGTTTTTGGGGGGTCCTCTCTGCCCGGGCGCAGCAGCGGATCCTTCATACGGCCTCCCCACACCGCATCAAGAGCACAAACGATTCATTCAAATCTTGTTAATACATTTGTCACACACATGTCATTGGTGGTGTGGTCCTTGCTCGTGAATAAACAGTGAGGCTGTGCATAATGGCACTGCGCTCTGTGAAGCATCTCAGAGGATAAATTCACTAAGTGGAAGCGGAGCGGCTTTCCTCCAGAAGCAGACCTGGTTCCGGGATCCATTATCCACAAAAACAACAAAACTCACTCTATTTTCACGTCTCTTCCCATCAGGTCAACGTGCATTCAGCTGCACCACACAGACATCGTGGCGCTTTATTGTTGTGTATTTATCTTTTAATTACAACTGGTTCTCTTTAAAATCATTTTGTTCAGTCATGGAGTAACAGGTAAACTCAGCAGGGTTTTAATTGTTGAAAGTATGTAAACCTGATCCATGTCACCCCAAGAATATGTGTTAAATATTTTTCAAAAACTGTTTTAATCATGTTATAACCCATCATGCAGTTGTTAGGACTGTCCACAGCAACACTCTCCCAGGTGCTGACCCCCCCACTAACAAACATACACAGTAGTGGAAGGCTCATTCTCATTTAATCTGTCATTTTTACAATTAATTAAATCTGATTAATATTATGACTAACCAATATGTATTTTTTGATATGTTGATGTAATACTTTTATTTTATTGTTTTGCATGTTTGTGTGCCGCTGCCTGTCCCTGTATGCGTAACAAGCACAGTGTCTGCATGCTGCACACCCGCCTATGTAGGAGCATATTAAAATCTTGATGATGCGCCCCTTAAATAACAGTGAAATATGCGCCAGTCACTTCAGACATGGTTTTTTTTGGGTCAGTAGCGCAATCGCTTTCTTCCACAGACCGGTGCATTTGCGATTTAGTCAATGCCGGCGCAGGACTGGAAAATGACAACTGCGTCGGGGCAAACTAACAAAGACACATGCGTTGCGCCCGTCATCAGCTGTGCGCCGAGCTCAAGATGGGGCCCTATTTGGGCCCCACCAGAAAAAAGGTACTCTGAGCAAACCCACATAGCACATGCAAACATTCCCCCATTTCCTTCTTCTTTTGTTTTTTTCCCCTCTTGACGAAAGGTTTTTTATAAAATTGTTTTGTGGGTGAAAGGTGTTTTTTTGGAAAGATATGACATCCCTTCTTTATCTGGGCTTTGCAGAGAATGCAGACAACACACACACACACACACACACACACACACACACACACACACACACACACACACACACTATCTTCACAGCAACATACTGAATATTTAAGTTAAAATTAAATTGAATTGAACTGTCTTTGTTCATCCATGTTATATGCTGTGTGTATCATTTTTAATTCAAGTGTGTTGAGATAGTACATGAAAGGATTCAAACAGTGTACACAGTGGCTGTCCTATTGTATCACACTGAAGTGTTCACAAAAAACTTCAACTTTACCTTTAGGCAGAGCAGTTTGGTAGCCGCAACTGTAAGATTTTGACTCAGTGACCAACTTTTATTTTGGAAAAATGATTTTTATTATTTATTTTGGCACAGTCAGTGTGACACACTCTAAACTTGGGGCAGAAATGTACTCCTTTTATCTTAAAGTACAATTGTCCACTTGGTGCTGTTTCCATAGACTGTTACTAATGGTGCATACAACATATCCTAATCCTTATAATGCTGCTGGTGAACATTTGAGGGGTAGTTTGTTTAATTAATAATAGTTTGTCATTTTAAATCATTAGCTTAATATTCATTGAGGTCAATTCAATTAATGTCCCACTTCAGTAATATGTGGCTCCAGCAGCCATCTGAAGTGCGGTGCAGGTTGTTTTGATGATCCTGGCACACCAATGTGATAATGATTTAATCAATAAGCCCCAAGGCCCTCCAGCCAGCAAAATAAAACAGAATTACTGCTTCCATCCCTGATACTGAAAAAAACAAATATCATTATTTAAGGATAGATGATGTAGTGAAATCTGTTAAGGAAGGGAGTCTAAATGCAATTGACTTTGATCCAAAGAATGGTACCATCAAACTAAAATAGTTACAAACTTCTATTAGAAAATGTGAACGCATGTGATTTGATTTCCTGTCCGAAATCTGAGATTTTGGTGGTGTTGATTTCCTTTTAACATGTGTTTATGAAATTTCTGAACTACAGGTTAAGCTATTGGCTTTTCATTAACAAGTCATCCATTATTGGAAACTGATATACAAGCATAACTTTTACCCATATGCGGTCCCAATATGGAATAAGAGACTGGAATAAATGATTTTTAATTAAGAGAAAATCTTTATTTTATAAAGAATGCATGGAAAAAGGTATCTGGTCTATTGTACATTTATTAGATAATTATGGTAATTTCTTAACATACAATGTTTTCATTGTGCATCAAAATGCAACCTTGCTTGTAATACTAGACAATAGCAGAACTGAAGGCAATCCCCCAAGAAAAGATTCTTCTAATTAAAGGCATGCTGACTTACTCAGTGGTTATTCCGCAGATGCCTTCATTAGTTATAGATGGATGTAGCTTTTTGGATGCAATAATAAATGATTGAGGACTACTCTCACTTCAATCTCTTTTCCATTACCCTTGAAGAGGAAACGTGTTACAGGAATACACCAGTAATGTCATAGTTAAGATACAAACCAGTAATCTCTCCTTTCCAGTTTCACTTTAGACTAAAGAAGTTCATTTTAAAATGATGATCCAGATTGACCTATGTAATGACTTCTTACACCAAAGGTTTAATTTAGATTTAAAAGTCTGTACTTTTGGCAACTCAGATATTGAAACTATAGAACATCTTTTTTTATTCTCTTTTAGATTAACCAGGACCTTTAGGGAGTTTTTCAGTGATGGATAACCCATAATGTTCAAAGTACTTTGATTTTAGCATATGAAAATATAAAATGTGGTCTCCAATTGGAGGACAAAAAAATAATTGGGAATAATAATTTTATTATTTTGGCAATATATTTCATAAACAAATGTTTTTTTTTTTAAATTACTCCTATAACTGAACTAAATGAGATAATATTTCATAAAGATTATGGAAAATGTTGAGAAAAAAAAAGCCCTGTACCTGTATGAATACCTATGTACCTTGATTCCTGATTGACCTTTTGTGTTTTGTTTTTGATATTATTTGCTCTCTTTTTCTTCTTTTGTAGAAAAGTGCAATCTTCTGAAGATGACATGTGCCTTTTTGATTGTACAATAAAAAAAAGTTCCAATTCCTATTGATGGATTATTTAACCCTGCCCCTCTAAATTAGTTAAGCTGTCCATCATTTTACAATGAATTCTGCTGCATTTATTATAATATTGTTTGTTTGTTTGTGTTTCACAGTATATTTGGTATATCTGCTCCATCTCACCCTCACTCATCTGGAAAACAAGAACACCTATGCCAGGATCCTGCTAGTTGATTTTAGCTCGCCGTTTAATACCATCTTGCCACAGCAGCTGGTGGAGAAACTGAAGCTGCTGGGAGTGGGCACTAACACCTGCAACTGGGTCCTCACAGAGAGAAAGCAGACTGTCAAAATCAGCAGCATAACATCCAACACCATCACAGTGAGTACTGGATGTGTTTTGAGCCCACTACTCTTTACCCTGCTGATGCATGACTGTACTACCAAATATAACACCAACCACATAATTAAATTTGCTGATGACACAAGCGTTGTGGGTCTCATCACAAATGGAGATGAATCAGCATACAGGGATGAGGTGGAGACCCTGATGACTTGCTGCAATTTACACAACCTCTCTCTCAACACAGGAAAAACAAAGGAGATGATAATTGACTTTAGGAAGGCTCAGCCAGCCCACTATCTTCCATTAATCATCAGCGGCTCTGCTGTTGAGAGAGTCCAGAGCACCAAATTCCTCGGGCTCCATCTCAGGGAAGACTTGACCTCCAGAGACAATACCACAGCTGTTACCAGGAAAGCACAACAGCGTCTCCATCTACTCCGTAGGCTGAAGAGAGCATCCTTACCTACTGTATCACTTCCTGGTACGGGAACAGCAGAGCAGAAGAGAGACAGAGACTGAGCAGAGTGATTAAAACAGCAGAGAGGATTATCGGTGTCCCACTGTTACCATTGCTGGAAATCTACAATAAGAGATGCACACGCAAAGGGAAATGCATCATCCAGGACTCCTCTCATCCCTCTCACAGACACTTTTCTCTGCTGCAGTCAGGAAGGAGATACAGGAGCATTCGGACAAGGACTTCTAGATTACATAACAGCTTTTTCCCATCTGCAGTCAGACTACTGAATGCACAACAATAATCACAATAAGTATTGTCTGTCTGTCCCCTCCACTATGCAATATGCACTTAAAATTTTAAACTAACTTAGCACTTATTTATTAACTATTTATGGAATATTATTTATATAGTGTCTTAATTTTAACTGACAATTTGAATGTTAATTATTGCACTGTTCTCTCTCTTGGAGTGTTTTTGACTTGTCAAACAGTATTTCGTTTTTGTGTACCAGCACAAGAATGACAATTAAAGTTAATTGAATATAAATAAGGCTACATCTCAGCAAACGTTGGTTAAAATAAAACACACACTTGTATTAAGTTTAGTTATAGTTTACTTGTTTAGTTTTTGGTCATAAGTTCAGGGCCGGCTGATGGAGAGCTCTATTTAAGCAGTGACTGTTTGGGTTGGTTTGTTGTTGTTGTTTTGTTGAGTGTAGCTGTATACACGTTACTTTAACTTAATTTAAGTTATGAGTTGAGTTATGATTAGTTGAGTCAAATTAACTGTTTTATTTTCCTTTCTTCTTGTTTTATACTTTCTTTTTTTTTGGGTTACATGTGTAACATGGTGGCACTTTTTCTGGTAAATAAACCACCAGGGGCCTGTTTCAGAAAGCAGGTTTAGTAAAACTCTGAGTAAGTTGACTCAGAGTTCTTTCTCTCTCTCTCACACACACACCCCTTTACACACACACACACACACACACAAACTTTAACACACACACCCCTTTTCTCTCATACACACCCTCACATACACACTTGCCTGCCCATTTGTATAACCATAATCATACACGACTGTTGTTATTGTTATTTAGCATAGTGCTAGGACAGTTTATGATTTGATATTGATTGACTTGTTAATTGATTCTTGTTAAAAAATTCTCATAGATTTAAAGAGAAGTTTCATGTGATTATTGTGTATTTTGTTGTTGTGATAAGTGACTGATCAAAATAGTCAGAGCTCGGATCTCACTCTTTCAATTTTCTAAGGATATTCTTTATCAAGGCCCTAAATTAATAATTATAAATTGATAATTCTTTAATTTCCTGTTAATAAGTAATAATTACTTTTATAATTATTATTTCCCTGAGCTACTACCTTATCGTGGTGGAGGGGTTTGCGTGTCCCAATGACCATAGAAGGCAAACAGGTCCCGGGGGAGGGACCAGACAAAACGTAGCTCACAAGACCCCTTATGACGAGTAATATATATGGTTCTCCGCTTCCCCTGCCCGGACCCGGGTCACCGGGGCCCCCCCCTGGAGCCAGGCCTGGGGGTGGGGCACGATGGCGAGCGCCTGGTGGCTGGGCCTGCGGCCATGGGGCCCGGCCGGGCATAGCCCGAAGAGGCAACGTGGGACCCCCTTCCCGTGGACTCACCACCCGTAGGAGGGGCCAAAGGGGTCGGGAGCAATGTGAGCTGAGCGGCAGCCGAAAGCGGGGACCTTGGCAGTCCGATCCTCGGCTGCAGAAGCTAGCTCTAGGGACGTGGAATGTCACCTCTCTGGTGGGGAAGGAACCTAGCTGGTGCGCGAGGTTGAGAAGTTCCGGCTAGATATAGTTGGCCTCACCTCGACGCATAGCAAGGGCTCCAGAACCAGCCTTCTCGAGAGGGGTTGGACTCTCTTCCACTCTGGAGTTGCCACGGGTGAAAGGCACCGGGCAGGGTTGGCAATACTTATTGCCCCCCGGCTTGGTGCCTGTATGTTGGAGTTTACCCCGGTAGCCTCCCTCCGCCTTCGGGTGGGGGGACGGATCCTGACTGTTGTTTGTGCCTATGGTCCAAACAGCAGTTCAGAGTATCCACCCTTTTTGCACTCCTTAGAGGGGGTGCTGGAGAGTGCTCCCTCTGGGGATTCCCTCGTTCTGCTGGGGGACTTCAACGCTCACGTTGGCAGCAACAGTGAGACCTGGAAGGGTGTGATTGGAAGGAACGGCCCCCCCCGATCTGAACCCGAGTGGTGTTCTGTTATTGGACTTCTGTGCTCGTCACAGATTGTTTATAACGATCACCATGTTCAAGCATAAGGGTGTCCATATGTGCAATTGGCACTTTGTAGTCGTGTCATCGGACTTGTGGCCGCATGTCTTGGACACTCTGGCAAAGAGAAGGGCGGAGCTGTCAACTGATCACCACCTGGTGGTGAGTTGATGGTGGGGGAGGATGTCGGTCAGACCTGGCAGACCCAAATGGATTGTGAGGGTCTGCTGGGAACGTCTGGCAGAGTCTCCTGTCAGAGAGAGCTTCAACTCCCACCTCCGGGAGAACTTTGAACATGTGCCGGGGGAGGCGAGGGACATTGTACCCGAACCCACCGGTGGACACCGGCGGTGAGGGATGCCGTCAAGCTGAAGAAGGACTCCTATAGGGCCTTTTTGGCCTGTGGGACATCGGAGGCAGCAGGCAGGTACCGACAGGCCAAGCGGGGGGCGGCTGCGGCGGTTGCTTAGGCAAAAACCCGGACATGGGAGGAGTTCGGTGAGGCCATGGAGAACGACTTCCGGACGGCTTCGAAGAGGTTCTGGACCACCATCCGGCATCTCAGGAGGGGGAAGCAGTGCACCGTCAATACTGTGTATGGGGGGGACGGTGCGCTGCTGACCTCGACTCGGGACATTGTGGATCGGTGGAAAGAATACTTCGAAGACCTCCTCAATCCCACCGAAACGCCTTCCGGTATGGAGGCAGGGCCTGGGGACCCGGGCGTGAGCTCTCCTATCTCTGGGAATGAGGTCGCCGAGGTGGTCAAAAAGCTCCTCGGTGGCAGGGCCCCGGGGATGGATGAGATCCGCCCGGAGTTCCTCAAGGCCCTGGATGTTGTGGGCTGTCATGGGTCCGTCGGATAGTCGAACCTCGGATTCAGGAGGAGCAATGTGGTTTTCGTCCGGGTCGTGGAACTGTCCAACCAGTCCATATGTGTTTTGTGGACTTGGAGAAGGCATTCGACCGTGTCCATCGGAGAGTCCTGTGGGGGGTTCTCCGGGAGTATGGGGTATCGGACCCCCTGATATGGGCTGTCCGTTCCCTGTACGACTGGTGTCAGAGCCTGGTCCGCATTGCCAGCAGTAAGTTTGGACTCGTTTCCAGTGGGGGTTGGACTCTGCCAGGGCTGCCCTTTATCACCGATCCTGTTCATAATTTTTATGGACAGGATTTCTAGGGGCAGCCAGGGCGTTGAAGGGGTCTGGTTTGGTGACCTCAAGATTGGGTCACTTCTTTTTTGCAGATGATGTGGTCCTGTTGGCTTCATCGGACCGTGACATCCAACTCTCACTGGATCGGTTCGCGGCCGGGATGAAAATCAGCACCTCCAAATCCGAGTCCATGGTCCTCAGCCCGAAAAGGGTGGCGTGCACTCTCCAGGTCGGGGATGAGATCCTGCCCCAAGTGGAGGAGTTTAAGTACCTCGGGATCTTGTTCACGAGTGAGGGAAGGATGGAGTGGGAGATCGACAGGCGGATCGGTGCGGTGTCTGCCGTAATGCGGACTCTGCACAGATCCGTCGTGGTGAAGAGGGAGCTGAGCCAGTCGATCTTCGTTCCTACCCTCATCTATGGTCATGAGCTTTGGGTAGTGACCGAAAGAACGAGATCGCGGGTACAAGCGGCCGAAATGAGCTTCCTCCGTAGGGTGGCTGGGCTCTCCCTTAGAGATAGGGTGAGAAGCTCGGTCATCCGGAAGGAGCTCGAAATAGACCCGCTGCTCCTCCGCGTTGGTGTTCAGGGCACGTCTCACCGGTAGGAGACCCCGGGGGAGACCCAGGACACGCTGGAGAGACTATCTCTCTCGGCTGACCTGGGAACGGCTCGGGATCCCCCGGGAAGAGCTGGACGAAGTAGCTGGGGAGAGGGAAGTCTGGGTTGGTTTCCCTTCTTAGGCTGCTGCCCCCGCGACCCGACCCCGGATAAGCAGAAAGAAGATGGATGGATAATTATTATTTATTACCTATAACCAAACATACTGCTTCCAGATCCTAAATAACTCAAATACACATGCAGATAAATAAATAAACAACATTGAAAGCAATTACAAACCAAATTTACACTGACTAAAAAGTTGAAATCTTATTACACCAACCATTTTTACATTCACTATTTGTACAGATCCCTTTAGACTTATACACTGAAAATTAAAGACATAAACAAGATTTATGTATTTTGTGTATATAAAAAAGTCACAAACTAAATTCATAGACACACTGGTGCTCATACCAGTTTTATATTTGTTTTCTGTAAGACTTCAAACCACTCCTTGAGAGTCTGTAGCTCTCCTCTTTCAGTTTGTTGAATTTGACTGTAAATCAACTTTTCACAATACAGAATGTTCTTGCTAGATCAGCAGTTAGGAGACATTTTCACCTACAATAATATGTTTTAAATGAATTGTAGTTGTTTTTTGTATATTAAGTATTACTCATTCAACAGCACAGTGTACACCGCTTCGACTTGTTGAGAAACTAAGCTTGACGCACTTGCCTCACCTTGTTACAGTTGCTTAGCTGTGATTGCTAAGTCACTGCACAGGGGAGAGGTTTAGGGAACAGTCAGTTCATATAGTGGTGAAACTAAAGTCCAGGCTAAAAATAAAGCTTTAGAAGTGTCTCTCCGGGGGGGGGCACTGGAAATTTTGGGCCTGTGAAAACAGCTCAAGAACAGCTCTAGTACAATTAATCAATGTCATGCTCCATGGCTGCTGCTGCTGTCTGCTCTGGGAATCCTGAAGCTCCCAGTTTCCCTCCTAATGACAGCAGTCTCCTGTGATATTTGCTGTTGTCCTTGCCAAGACAGAACAGAGCAAGTGCCATGGGTGGATAAGTAGACAGTCCTGCTCTTGCACAGGATGTGTCTTCTGCTCTGTAATGCTGATTTTTCACAGGTAATCTTGATTAATGACTGTGTGTGTCTGTGATGGTGGTGGTGGGGCTCCTACAAATGGAAATGATCAGACTGGTCCAGGATAAACTAGTGGTGGCTGTTGCTGGATACCTGGAGCTTTACCAACCACTATACCATGAAGTGAACAGAAAAGAGCAGGCCTGGAGTAACTTCACTTTACCACTAAAAAGCTGCTCTTTTTTAGCAGGTTGTGTTTCGCTACCTGCAAAAAGTGCTCTGTCTGGAGCGCTCTGGTGGTCGAGTGGTTAGCACGCATGATCTCATCTCACCCAGGACACTCGCTGTTTGAGCTGCTGCCCTCAGGCAAACGCTACAGGACATTGAGAGTATGCACAAATAGATTGCACAACAGCTTTTACGCTAAAGCCATAAATGCACTAAACTGCATTAAATAATGGCAATTATTTATTTATTTTTGTTTCTGCACTTTAAAGACGGCATCTCAATTTCGTTGTGCTTTGTACAATGACAATAAAGACTTTCTATTCTATTCTATTCTATTCTATAATCACAGCGTCCCTGGTTCAAATCCAGCCAGAGACCTATGGTGCAGGTCATTCCCCTCTGTCTCCTCCTGTTTCCTGTCAGCCTCTCTGCCAGAAAAAAAGTGCTCTGTTTGATCAGGGCCTAAGTAAGCCTTGTCCGTTTAGGCTAAAACATTGTTGTTAGTTTCAGGGCTAACCCCCTTCACCTGCTGAATAAAGTTAATTTTAATTATACAGCACTAAGATTTAACCAGACAAGTACAGTGTGACAGTTTGATGGCATTACTTTGGCCTCCAGTACTACTGTAAGGAACCTAGGAGTTATATTTGACCAGGATCTGTCCTTTAATTCCCACATAAAACAAATTTCAAGGTCTGCCTATTTTCATCTGCGTAACATTTCAAAAATCAGACATATTCTGTCTCAAAATGATGCTGAAAAACTAATCCATGCATTTGTTACTTCTAGGCTGGATTATTGTAATTCATTATTATCAGGCTGCCCTAACAAGTCTCTAAAGACTCTCCAACTGGTCCAGAATGCAGCTGCACGCGTTCTGACAAAAACTAGAAAGAGAGATCACATTACTCCTATTTTAGCTTCACTGCATTGGCTTCCCATAAAATCAAGAATAGAATTTAAAATCCTTCTCCTCACTTTTAAAGCTCTTAATGGTCAGGCTCCATCATACCTTAAAGAGCTCATAGTACCTTATGTACCTACCAGAACACTGCGCTCCCAGAACGCAGGCCTACTTGTGGTTCCTAGTATCTCTAAAAGTAGAATGGGAGGCAGAGCCTTCAGTTATCAGGCTCCTCTCCTGTTGAACCATCTCCCAGATTCGGTCCGGAGGGCAGACACCCTCTCTACTTTTAAGAGTAGGCTTAAAACTTTCCTTTTTGATAGAGCTTATAGTTAGCAAGCTCCTAGTTTATGCTGCTATAGGCTTAGACTGCCGGGGGACTCCTACCTCCATGATGAACTGAGCTCCTCTCTCCTCCTCTCTCTCTCTCTATCCATCCATCTATATCCAATAACATTCATGTACTATTAATGCATTCAGTAACCTACACTTCTTCCCCGGAGTTGTCTGTGCTTTCTCGTCTCACAGGTAATCTGGGCCTGTAGACGTCCGGATGACAGATTCCAGTCCCGGACCTTCTAGCTTCAATGTTTATTTTCAATGTGCTACTCTCTCTCTCTCCTATTCTTCCTCTCTCTCCCCTCTACCCCAACCGGTCGAGGCAGATGGCCGCCCACTTTGAGCCTGGTTCTGCCTGAGGTTTCTTCCTGTTAAAAGGGAGTTTTTTCTTGCCATTGTCGCTAAATGCTTGCTCATGTGGGAATGTTGGGTCTCTTTATAAATTAAAACTTGAAGAGTTCGGTTTAGAACCTGCTCTATGTGTAAAGTGCCTTGAGATAACTTTGTTGTGATTTGGCGCTATACAAATAAAGATTGATTGATTGATTGATTGATTGACTTTTAGATCTCTTTCTTTTTCAAAACTTCACACCAAGATGAGAACCATTCACAGTAAATACCCTTCACATCATAAATAAACACAAACATCACAATTTCAGTGTAAAAGCAAACAAATAATTTATATTCAAAGTTTTCACAAGATCCCACAGATTTACTGTTCATTAACAAGAAAGAGTCCAACTCAAAACCCCAAGAAGGGTTTTCTTTTCCATTCATTTCGAATATATATATATCGTTTCAAAAATAAAATAAAAATGGTTTAAGTTCAGTTCAAATTCAAAATAAAACAATCCAATTAATAAAGCAGCAACAACAAAGAGTTGTTGTTTTTTTTTTTTTTTTTTTTTTTTTTGGGGGGGGGGGGGGGGGGGGTATCCGGTACTCACCTGTCAATCAGTCAGTGTATCAGTTCTGGGTTTTTCCTGCTGGGTTGGAGTAAACGTCCCGTGTCTGTAATCAGCTGATGAGAGTGTAGATGGAGGATCCAGATCAATGGAGAGTATTTGACGTGTGTGGAGAATATTTGAAGATCACACTCTATAGTATTCCAACCTATGATTGATCAAAGGGGTGTTACATGTGCGTCCGTGTTTTTATTTTATAAGGTATATAAGTATAGGCGTCCATATGCTCGGCTACATTGGTGGCAGCAGAGGGATGTTCCCTGCTTGGACAGCCGCCATAAAACAGCCACATATAAAATATAATAGGTTACAATAATAATTAAAGCCGCGGGGCCTGAGGCATGGCGGGGCTGTGGCGTGAAGCAGAAAGTGAGAAAAAACCTGGAAGGAGGCCAAAAATGCAATGTTTCGTTCATCCAGTAGGGGGCAGTCACAGGTAGTTACACATGTGGTCTGGTGTGTTCAGGGCGGCCACTCATCAGTCATGTGAAGTTTGGACCTGTGTACCAATTTTCATGATGATACGAGTTAAATAAAGCCATCAAAAAGCCAAACATATTTTCATGGCGAGGAATTGATGGTCGCTGCGTCGCCACACGGACGCCATTACTCGTAGCTTCACAGTCTTCATAATGTAGCTTCACCAACTGGTTCTGAATGAAGTTGATGGGGCAAAGTATGTAATTTTAATGAATCTTAGTTAACTTCCTGTTACCACCGGGGGGCGCTATGAGTTACGTGGGAAGTTAATATATCGGGACGTTCAGGGCGGAGCCATCATCATGTCCAGCAAGTTTGAAGCTGATTGGATGAAGTATGTGGGCGTGAGAGCCACTCGTATGTACATGGCGAGCACGCCAAAGTTAGTTGAGCCCTGGCAGACACGCCCTTTGACCTACGGATGCGCAGAGCAGAACTTAAGCTCAGCTAGGTCTGGAGATGTTGCGTACCTAATTTGAACTTGATCGGGCGAACGCTGTGGGAGGAGTTAATTTTAGGCGGGAAAAATCAAAACCAAAATGGCCAACTTCCTGTTGGGTTGAGGTCATGAGGTCAAGAGGCTTTTTTGCATATGTGGGTATAATACATATGTGTACCGAATTTTGTGAGCATAGGACAAAGTTAGCAAAATTCCCTATGGGCATTTTTGGACTTTGTAGGGGGCGCTATTCCGCCATTCTGCGTCAACCATGTGCGACCACCCAAAAATATCGAATTTCGGATGAGGCCGGACGTCCGTGCAAAAGTATAAGCATTTTCGCATTTGGGAAAGGGGCGAAATTAGGGCACGAAATGTCGGAATAATAATAATAAACATTACAATTTCAATAGGGCTTTCGCCAGGCGACTTGCAGTCGCCGCTCGGACCCTAATAAAATGATAATGATGATAGCAATATAATTATTATGATAGTGATGATAATAATAATAACAATAATAAAATGATAATAGCAATATAATTATAATAATAGTGATAATAATATAAATAACGAAAATAATAATATAATGATAATAGCAATTATTATAATGATAGTGATGATGATAATAATAATAATAATAATAATAATAATAATAATAATAATAATACAATGATAAAGATAATAGCAATAATAAGAAGCAGAAGAATCAAATGAAATATATACCCTACAAGCAATTCTCTACACCGCGTTCCAAATTATTATGCAAATTGGATTTAAGTGTCATAAACATTTAATTTTTCGTTTTTCAATTAAACTCATGGATGGTATTGTGTCTCAGAGCTGTTTGGATCACTGAAATCAATCTCAGACACCTGTGATTATTAGTCTGCCAGGTGAGCCCAATTAAAGGAAAACTACTCAAGAAGGACGTTCCACATTATTAAGCAAACTACAGGTTTCAAGCAATATAGAAAAGAAAAAGGATTTCTCTGCTGCCGAAAAGCATCAAATAGTGCAATGCCTTGGAAAAGGTATGAAAACATTAGATATTTCACGAAAACTTAAGCGTGATCATCGTACTGTGAAGAGATTTGTGGCTGATTCAGAGCACAGACGGGTGCCTTATTAAAGGCATAATGAGGAAGATTTTTGCCAGAAAAATTCATCGGATCAAAAGAGCAGCTGCTAAAATGCCATTACGAAGCAGCAAACAGGTATTTGAAGCTGCTGGTGCCTCTGGAGTCCTGCGAACCTCAAGGTGTAGGATCCTCCAGAGGCTTGCAGTTGTGCATAAACCTACTATTCAGCTACCCTTAACCAATGCTCACAAGCAGAAATGGTTGCAGTGGGCCCAGAAATACATGAAGACTAATTTTCAAACAGTCTTGTTTACTGATGAGTGCCGTGCAACCCTGGATGGTCCAGATGGATGGAGTAGTGGATTGGTGAATGGCCACCATGTCCCAACAAGGCTGCGACGTCAACAAGGAGATGGGGGAGTCATGTTTTGGGCCGGAATCATGGGGAGTGAGCTGGTAGGCCACTTTAGGGGTCCCTGAAGGTGTGAAAATGACCTCAGCAAAGTACATAGAGTTTCTGACTGACCACTTTCTTCCATGGTACAAAAAGAAGAACCATGCCTTCCGTAGCAAAATCATCTGCATGCATGACAATGCACCATTTCATGCTGCAAAGAATACCTCTGTGTCACTGGCTGCTATGGGCATAAAAGGAGAGAAACTCATGGTGTGGCCCCCATCCTCCCCAGACCTCAACCCTATTGAGAACCTTTGGAGCATCCTCAAGCAAAAGATCTATGAGGGTGGGAGGCAGTTAACATCAAAACAGCAGCTCTGGGAGGCTATTCTGACATCCTGCAAAGACATTCAAGCAGAAACTGTCCAGAAACTCACAAGTTCAATCGATGCAAGAATTGTGAAGGTGATATCACAGAAGGGGTCCTATGTTAACATGTAACTTGGCCTGTTAAGATGTTTTTTTATTGAAATAGATTTTGATTTCAGTAAATATGACCTCCTAATGCTGCAAATTCAACAAATGACCATTTTCAGTTCTTTACAACCTATAAAATGTTTTGAAACTGTGTTGTGCATAATAATTTGGAACAGTGGATTTTGAGTTTTTTATTTTTGAAAAAAATACTGTTATCATTGGGAGGTTTGTTCAATAAAATTCGAATTATACACTAACGGTTGATGACTTGAAAATTATACTGACTGTCATTTGCATTGACTATTTAAGAAAATCAGAGAAAAATATCATTTGCATAATAATTTGGAACGCGGTGTAAATAAAGACTTGAACACACCTGAACATTTTCTGGGTTCCTTTTGTTCTATTTATGTCTTTATCTGTCTGTCTGTCCCTCATGTCTAACGTTTGTAACAAACAACCCGCGTGAATATATGTTGACAATTGAGCAATTTTATTTATTTATTTATTTTTATTACAATTGAGCAATTTTTAATCACCTTTTTAAGAGTGCAAACACGTCATTCCTCTATAGACGTAATGCACTGCAGGAGCGAGTGGCCCTGTACCAAGATGGCCGCTGTGTAGGCACGTCGCTCCAATCGGCATCGGCAGTCAACGCGGCGTCTATGTTTATATGTCTATGATGACAATGGCTAGCTGTGGAACTGACAAGGACACTGAGATACTGAGTTGGCTGTATCGGGTGTTGATAAAGGTCAAGGCAGACATCAGGGAGTCCCCAAGACCTGATGTTATTGGAGGGATAGATCAGCATCATGCAGAAAAAACTGTGCCTGACAGTCTGTAAATCCTCTTACAGCTCCTTTGCGTTAATGATGATGACTCAGAAAATGAGAATGAACAATCCCGTCACATAAAGCTACTCAGCATTGCTCAAGACATTGTTTTCCTGGCATCTGGTGGACCAACACCAAAACACATTGGAATTGGAGTTGCTGTACACCAAGCTACACACTCAAAGGACTTAGCTGCTGGCCACAGCATAAGCTATGAGTCCGTGTTGAGAGCAGATACTACCATGGCAAATGAGGCTATGAAGCAGAGCTGTTCACAAGTCATTTTTTACAAGTCCAAGTCAAGTCTCAAGTCTTTGAGCTAGAGTCCAAGTCAAGTCTCAAGTCTTTGAGGGTCAAGTCCAAGTCAAGTCTCAAGTCTCTGGTCAAGAGTCCGAGTCAAGTCTCAAGTCTCTCGCCAACACTAAATCAAATTCAAATTCTGACCTTAGAGCTGTACAATCCTTCATCCTGATCAGTTAGCCTTGCGAGCACCTGCCCATGTCTGTTTTTGTGGTGTTTTAACTGTCTGCTGTCACTGAAGTTTGTATGTATGTATCTATTTGTATGTTGAGATGCCCTCTCCTGAAACTGTAACCAAATCTACCTTCGGCTGTTACCTTGACCTAGACCTTGATATAGGACAGTATGAAAATGTATCAATTGTAGGTTCACTAAAGAGAATCTACTGCAATGTGATGTGAAGAAACATACACTAAGAATTATTTCAATTCCATAACTGTATTTTCTTCAACCATAAAATAATTATTTTAACAATGTTGTAAAATACAACAGAATGAACAAAACATGAACATCACAGAAACACTGCAGTTTAGCACTGTGGTACAAACAGATGTTCATTATTTTTTTCTCCAAGCTGCCTTTTATCTGCTGCTTAACACAACACACAGCAGGGAATGTGTTGGGATATTATACAATATATATATATAAAATGACCATAGTTAACGCAACGTTGTGTTTTTTAATAATTAGTAGCGGAGCCACTAAGTTAATGAGAATAATAATAATAACATGAAATAAAAGTTGTTCGCGAGTCTCAAGCCTCGAGTCGAAGTCAAGTCTGAAGTCTTTTGAGGTCGAGTCCAAGTCGAGTCTGAAGTCACAGTTAAGTGAGACTTAAGTGCAACTCGAGTCAGAGTCGCGAGTCCGAGTCCCCAGCTCTGCTATGAAGCGATACTTTGAGAATGGTGAAGTATACATTCCACTGAACTTTGTCAATGCTAGTCTCCCTGGATACATAATGTATACAAATGACAACATAGATATAAATGAGGAGACCCTTGATGGGAAAGAAACCTTTCATGCTTCCCAGACTGCTACTTTCAGACGAAGTAAACCTGAAGAAGAAATCCCAAAAATAATGCTGAAATCTGGGAGATCAAAGTCAGTCTCAGTTCCACCAGGAGTGTTTGAACTTAAGGATGCTAACATGGAATCGCAGAAGCCCCCTCCAAAATGTAATGGATCAGTTACACCAGAGATGTATTATTCAGACACACAACTAACTAAACAATCAAAGAACCAAGATCTTGCCTGGATTATATGCAGACTACAGAACACAGATGATCAGGTTGTTCCATCTTGGAGTGGCTTCAACCACCTTGTGTCAAAATCAGATCACCCAAAAACAGTAGCTGGAATGATGCCTATCATAAATTCTCCAGCACTTGACTATGACACAATTTGGACAGTGTTACAACACTGCCACAAAATGACTACAAAACTGGGCCAAAGGTACACAATCATAACCTTTGAGTGTGAGGATATTATTAGTCTCTTGGGTGGCTTTCATGTGCAGATGAACTTTTCAAAGGTCATTGGCCAGCATTTTGCTGATTCTGGACTGAGGGATATCCTTGAGGAACGTGGTGTGTTCGGAAAGAACACAGCTGAAAACATCATGAAGGGAAAGGGATGGAACTGTGTAGCCCGTGCACACAAACTTGCCTTTGAAGCACTTTGGAGAATATTGTGGCCAACCTTTCTGCAATGGGAGGATGACAATGATAGCACAATAGACAAAAGTTGCTTCGAGTTGGCAGATGCACTCTCAGAACACATACAATGTGGAGAAATTGAGGCAGCTGCAGCATGCTATGAACATCTCGTTCTGAAAGTTGGGGAGGTTCAGGATCTCCTTGCTGAGTTTGACAAGGCTAATGAAGACAAACCAACATTTACCTTCTGGCAACAATACATGGACCTTGTGTCTATTCTCCTGGCATTCACACGGGCACTGAGATGTGGTGACTGGAGGCTTTACATGTCAGCCTTCAAGAGCATGATGCCCTGGTTTGCTGCATATGATAACACCCACTACACAAGATGGGATGCTATATTCAAAGCAGACATGGAACATCTGGCACAGATGGCACCACGGGTCTACCAGGGCTTCCTAGATATATTCAGAAGATATACTGAATGACATAACACATGTGCAGAGTCTGGGAAACAAATGGTAACTGAACTGGTGAAAAAAAGAATGAGCACAATGAACACAAACCTCCATAACAGCCTCACTAAGAGATAACTCAAAACATTATCAAATCTTTACAGAACATATAGCAAACCTGGAAAACTCAAATCCAAGTGTGTGAAGCCTGACAGGGATATTTTCTGTCGCATTGTATTGATGGACAGTGGCAGAGAGGTAAACATAGATGGGCTTCTCCAAAAGGAACTGTGTGCAGTCCCCCTGTCACTTTCCACAACAGAGTCAGTGCTCAGACCTACTAGCAAAGCTGACTTAGCCCCCATACTACAAGCGGGTGCAAAGGAGACAGGGCTAAGTCCATCTCTTGTGAGAACATGCACTATCATTGATGGGATGGCTTTAGTAAGAAAAATAAGAAAACCTCAAAATGCATCAACCATTATGCTGACATGTTCATACAGAAAGTGACTGGCAATCTACATGGGAACATTACTATGGTGGATCTAGGCTTTGATCAGTACCTACAGAACTCCATAAAGGGTGGAATAAAACCAAAAACGCAGCACCACTCTGAAAACTGGAATAGTTTCATTGAAATGGATGAAAACAAGGCCAACCTTACACAATTCCTTTCAATTGAACTTGAAAGGCATGTCATCCAGTATGGTCTTGAAATTGTAATAAGTGGGGGATTTGATGATGCTTAAAAAGTGGCATCGGCAGCTGGGATTGATTGGTTGTTTCCCAACTACGGGCTGCACATGAAGAAGCAGATACCCGCATATTGCTACATGCTGTTGATGCCACAACCAAAGGGTATGAGAGGCTCATCATTCAGTGCAGAGACACAGATGTAATGTTGTTGCTTCTTGTGTTTGCACACCTGCTGAGGCCAGAAATGTGGATGAAAGCAGGAACTGCCAAGAAACCACGCTACATTAAAGTGCATGATATTAAAATGTCAAATGAGATTCTGAATGGTCTGTTGGCATTTCATGCCATCACTGGATGTGACACTACCAGTCAGTTCACTGGAATATGAAAAAGGATGGCGTGGAAAGTGTTCCAGCAGTGCCCTCATCTTCTCCACAACTTTGGTGAGGATGAAGTACCAAGTCCAGCTATTTTATCCTCAGATGAACAGTTTGTCTGCAAACTTTCCGATCCAAAAACGACCAGCACTTCAATCCATGAAGTTCCCTGTGCCCTGTTTCAGAAAGTGAAAGCCAATGTGGATACTTTACCACCAACTCAGGATGCCTTGTCTCTGCACCTCATGAGGGCCCACTATCAAACAAAGGTTGTGAAACAGTCACTAGTGACCCATCCACAGTTGCCCTCACCAACCAGTTGTGGTTGGCACATGAAGGATGGAATGCTTGTCCCCCAGTTTTTAACCAAAGAACCTGTACAGGCCAGATGCTTGGAGCTGACGATCTGTGGATGCAGGGAAAGTAGAAGTCAGTGCAGTACCAGGCAGTGTCGATGTTGAAAAAGTGGAATATTTTGCAGTGGGGCATGTGGGTGTGCCTGTGCAGCTTGGTGCAAGAATACTCAGGTACTCACATCATTATTATTGAGTGTTGCCACATTATATGCAACTGTATTGTTTCAGATTATTTGGCATGATATTGTTTTTCCTGTTTTGTAGATTAGATTTATATTATGCTCTTTGGGGTAATGCATGTTTTGTATTGGGAAAGTATTCATTATCAAAACAGTAAACTCTTCTTTTGTGTCCCCGACCAGGACTCAGACTGAGCACATGGACATGGTCCCTGGGTGCTTTCTGTTGGCGGCCTACCTGAGTGCCACTGCTCTGCCTTTGTTAGTTTTTTATTCTTAGCTATTTTTCATTCATTGTATTTTGCATTTCACATTTTATATATTTTTTCATCTATTATGTTCTGAGAAAACAAAAAAGTGCACTATGACCTGGACTTTATACGCACATACAGATGTGTGTATACTGTAAATATGTAACTGTATTTCGACGTGCTCTAATAAAAAAACACTTGAATCGTGATATGTCAATTAAATATAATTTGTATTACAATCTGGTACATTAATGAAGTCAAATAGCACCATAGACCACCATCTACAGTTCTACATTTCCGCCTGGACATTAAAGTATTATAACTTGTGCAGAATTGCACTGTTTCTCCCTACAAGCTTTAAACTTGGCATGACTCAGTCCCATATATAGGGGTACTGATTGATAGTGGTTTTGGGATACAATGTTATGTTTCCAAGCTGATATTCACTTTGAAAACTGGTTCTCTTTAGGCGGAGATTGATTTTTTCATGTTCTAGTTCTGTTTTCTCTTAAACTGCACAATACATTAAACACTTCAGCAGACATCCCATGAGTGTTAGCTTTCATTTGATACCATTTTTAAGTATATGATCCTTGTGGTTGTGGAGATATTCAACATTTATTGTTGGCATGTCGTGTTGAGCAGGAAACCTAAAACTTGGCCTGAAATTGCTTATAAAAGTCACAAAAATATTTGTTCTGCTTGACAACCACCCTAATATCTTACCTATGGGTGTCTTCTAACTAAAAAAATAGGGTGACAGCTTGTACCAAAACATGTCGGCAAAAGTCTTAACGGAAGCCCTTTTCAGAATTGGCCCCCTGACTAATATAGTAGTGAACCTAACCTCTTAATATTGACATGATTATTTTCTCAGCTTATATGTTAATGAAATTCTTAGAGACATTAAATATGTGGCATGTTTGTGTTTGCTTTCAACAGCAGAGTGATAGCAGATGTTATCCCCCAAAGGCTGGATGCACAAATCAAAACATATATTGGATATACTGCCTATTTTTAAATCCCATTTTAAATGTAGTTTATAAATACATTGTCTTGTGCTTGATACAAATCCCGCCCTGAACAGATCCCATTGTCAATACTGGATCTGAGTCATACTGCTACACTTTACACTTTGACACCCTGTGGGTAGCAGGTTAATTAGATCCATCTCAAATTTACTCAGAAAATCCTCAAGACCTTGGAGATTGTATTTTCTGAAGTTAGTGACTCTGTGTCAAAAGGTGTTGCCGTGACGACGCAGCGGACTTCGATGTCTCGCCAGGCGACACATTCTACGCCATGACTTACGATTATGTTTTTGAGGGACAAGGGATGCCTCTACGGTCATGAAACTTAACACACATGTCTTGAGTGGTGCCAAGTAACATCCTATATTCAAATAGTTCAAATTGACACAGAAGAATGAAATTCAGGAGGCGTATGTAATACGTTCAGACGCACAAAAAAGCCTCTTGGAGCCAGCCATCTTGTAAAAACGGGTCAATTTTTGGCCTTTTACAGGCCTTATATTTTAACAAACTCCTCCTACATGTTTAAGTCTAACGTCTCCAAGTTCACTCTGTGTCATCTTAAGCCCTTTGTGATGATACGTTATTAAAAGCTAAAGTCTGGATCAAATGCCTTTATCGTGACGCTACGCCAAAGTCTGCTCATTCGCCATGAAGAAGAAAGCTGCTGTAAATTTAACAGCCATGTTCCACTCATTTGTGGTCTTAGTCTGCCATCTAGTGGGGAAAACTTGATTCAGGATACCTGATAAGGAACAGGTGCCTCAGTTTTCTGTTTCTGGTTCAAGTTTATTGACTGTATTATTAATATGTTTTTAGACCACACTCCAACTAACAGCTTACAAAGCCACCACACTAATGCCATCATCTACACACTACAAATGTTAATTAAAGCTGCAAGCAGCGATAAACGGGCCCTCGCCCCCCCCATCCACATCGGGCTGTGGCGCAGTCGGAGGGCAGGCAGGTAGACGTCTTCATACGCAGGCTTTTATTTGATGTCAGATGATCTGGTGAAATAACACTGCCTGTGTCCAGTAGGTGGCGCTAGAGATCACCCACCAATTATATGTCATGTTGTAGTGTGTGATGTGGAGAAGACATCCTGTAAATTTTATATAAATCGGATAATGTTTGTCATATGAGGCTGACTTCCTGTGTCCAGTAGGTGGTGCTGTGTATATGACACAGTATTGATGCATAGACGTGTTCAGGGCCGGACCCTCTACATGCGTGATTAATTTGGTGTAGAACGGACGATGTCTGTAGGAGTTATAAGGATTTCCTTCTTGTGTCCACTATGTGGCGCTAGAGATCACCCACCAATTACATGTCATGTTGTAGTATATGATGTGGAGAACACATCCTGTAAATTTCATATAAATCGGATAATGTTTGTCATATGAGGCTGACTTCCTGTGTCCAGTAGGTGGCGCTGTGTATATGAAACAGTATTGATGCATAGATGTGTTCAGGGCGGGACCCTCTACATGCGTGATTAATTTGGTGTAGATCGGACGATGTCTGTAGGAGTTATAAGGACTTCCTGCTTTTTGGCGAAGGATCGAATGGCGAAGGAAATTGTCGGCACTGCCACGCCCAAACCGAATCCCTAATCAGAACGTTTTTTCTCAATCATGCACATTTATGTCTGTCACCTCCACATTTATTTAAATACAACATTCTTTCACAACACCCTAAATATAACATAGACATATACATTATTACAAGTTAAACTAACGCCAATTGCCACATTTTTCCACAACATTTGGGCAATTTTCATACCAGCTACATGATTAGAAACATGGTTTACATCTCAAAACACACTCTAAAGCAGCTAAATCCATGCATAAGTACCCTCCATCTTCCTCAGTGTTAAACTAAACACCTTTATCACATCATATTCATGACTGCAGTGATTTTCCTCTGCATTCCTTTATGATTAGTGGCTGTGTGTGTTACTTTGTGGCGGTTTTCTAGCTCCACATAGTGAACACAGGAAGTTTTTTTTCACCAAATCATCCAAGAATAGCATCTGTATGAAGACATCTACGTGCGCGCGCCTTCCGACAGTGCCACAGCATGACGTACGTGGTGCACGAGGGCCCATTCATCGCTGCTTGCAGCTTTAATTAGGGCCCGAACACTGACCAGCGCGAAGCCCTATTGTATCTGTAAGGATTATTCTTTTTTTTCTGACAAAGTAATGGCCTTTTTGACAGCCTAAACATGCTGTAAAAGTCACCAAATTTTGCACACAAGCCAGACCCGGCAAAAAATTTGATATTTAATGGTTTGCATTAATGGGCGTGGCAAAATGGCTCTGAAGCGCCCCCTTGACAAATTAATAAAATTGCCACAGATTGACATAGACAAACGAAACGTGGTACACATGTACATCATGTCAAGACGCACCAAAAAGTCTCTTAGACCCATACCCTAACACCAATAGGAAGTCGGCCATTTTGAATCAAATTATTGATTTTGCTGCCGATTTTGGCATCATATTTGAACAAACTAGTCCTAGAGATTTCATCCTATCCACTTCAAATTCATACAAAATCATCTTGAGACATTGGAGATGAAAAGTTATCAAAATCTTTCTGATTGCTTATTCCTTTTGACCTTAACCTTAACCTTAACCCTAACCCTATTGCAGCTGGGTTATCTACAAATTTGGAAATCACTGATGGTGTCTTAAAGAACCTAGTCTTCATTTTCCAGTCAAACTCAATCAATCAATCAATCAATCTTTATTTGTATAGCGCCAAATCACAACAAAGTTATCTCAAGGCACTTTACACATAGAGCAGGTTCTAAACCGTACTCTTCAAGTTTTAATTTATAAAGAGACCCAACATTCCCACATGAGCAAGCATTTAGCGACAATGGCAAGAAAAAACTCCCTTTTAACAGGAAGAAACCTCAGGCAGAACCAGGCTCAAAGTGGGCGGCCATCTGCCTCGACCGGTTGGGGTAGAGGGGAGAGAGAGGAAGAATAGGAGAGAGAGAGAGTAGCACATTGAAAATAAACATTGAAGCTAGAAGGTCCGGGACTGGAATCTGTCATCCGGACGTCTACAGGCCCAGATTGCCTGTGAGATGAGAAAGCACAGACAACTCCGGGGAAGAAGTGTAGGTTACTGAATGCATTAATAGTACATGAATGTTATTGGATATAGATGGATGGATAGAGAGAGAGAGAGAGGAGGAAAGAGGAGCTCAGTGCATCATGGAGGTAGGAGTCCCCCGGCAGTCTAAGCCTATAGCAGCATAAACTAGGAGCTTGCTAACTATAAGCTCTATCAAAAAGGAAAGTTTTAAGCCTACTCTTAAAAGTAGAGAGGGTGTCTGCCCTCCGGACCGAATCTGGGAGATGGTTCCACAGGAGAGGAGCCTGATAACTGAAGGCTCTGCCTCCCATTCTACTTTTAGAGATACTAGGTACCACAAGTAGGCCTGCGTTCTGGGAGCGCAGTGTTCTGGTAGGTACATAAGGTACTATGAGCTCTTTAAGGTATGATGGAGCCTGACCAGTAAGAGCTTTAAAAGTGAGGAGAAGGATTTTAAATTCTATTCTTGATTTTACGGGAAGCCAATGCAGTGAAGCTAAAATAGGAGTAATGTGATCTCTCTTTCTAGTTTTTGTCAGAACGCGTGCAGCTGCATTCTGGACCAGTTGGAGAGTCTTTAGAGACTTGTTAGGGCAGCCTGATAATAATGAATTACAATAATCCAGCCTAGAAGTAACAAATGCATGGATTAGTTTTTCAGCATCATTTTGAGACAGAATATGTCTGATTTTTGAAATGTTACGCAGATGAAAATAGGCAGACCTTGAAATTTGTTTTATGTGGGAATTAAAGGACAGATCCTGGTCAAATATAACTCCTAGGTTCCTTACAGTAGTACTAGAGGCCAAAGTAATGCCATCCAGAGTAGTTATATCATTGGATAATGTGTTTCTAAGGTGTTTAGGGCCAAGCACAATAACTTCAGTTTTTTCTGAGTTTAACAACAGGAAGTTACAGGTCATCCAGGCCTTTATGTCCTTGATGCATGTTTGTAGTTTAGTTAACTGGTTGATTTCATTAGGCTTTATTGATAGATATAATTGAGTATCATCTGCATAACAATGAAAATTTATTGAGTGTTTCCGAATAATATTTCCTAAAGGAAGCATATATAAGGAGAATAGTATTGGTCCAAGCACTGAACCCTGAGGAACACCGTGTTTTACTTTTGTTTGCATGGAGGATTTATCATTGACATTTACAAACTGAAATCTATCTGACAGATAGGATTTAAACCAGTTTAATGCTGTTCCTTTAATACCAATTAAATGTTCAAGTCTCTTTAACAGGATTTGATGATCAATAGTATCGAAGGCAGCACTAAGATCTAACAGGACGAGGACAGAGAGAAGTCCATTGTCTGATGAAGTTAGGAGGTCATTTGTAACTTTTACCAGTGCAGTTTCTGTACTATGATGAGCTCTGAATCCAGACTGAAAATCCTCAAATAAGCTGTTATTATTTAGAAAGTTACACAGCTGATTAGCAACTGCTTTCTCGAGGATCTTAGAGAGAAAGGGGAGGTTCGATATGGGCCTATAGTTAGCTAAAACCTCTGAATCAAGAGTAGGCTTCTTAAGAAGTGGTTTAATGACAGCTACTTTAAAAGACTGTGGTACATATCCTGTCACTAAAGACAGATTGATCATATTTAATAAGGAAGTACTAACAGAGGGAAGGACTTCCTTAAGCAGCCTAGTTGGAATCGGGTCTAAAAGACAGGTTGATGGTTTAGAGGAAGTGATCATTGAGGTTAATTCTATAAGGTCGACTGGAGAGAAACAGTCTAAATAAATATCAGGTTTAAAAGCAGTTTCTGAGTTTCCTATGTTAGAGGATGAATCAGTGCTTATTGAGGGCAAGAGGTGATTAATTGTGTCCCTAATAGTTAAGATTTTGTCATTAAAGAAACTCATGAAGTCATCACTACTGAGAGTTAAAGGAATACATGGATCAGTAGTGTTATGACTCTTTGTCAGTTTAGCCAAAGTACTGAAAAGAAACCTTGGACTATTTTTATTCTCCTCTATTAGTGATGAGTAGTAGGCAGCTCTGGTGTTACGGAGGGCCTTCTTATATGTTTTAAGACTGTCTTGCCAGGTTAGGTGAGATTCTTCTGATTTGGTGGAACGCCATATTCTTTCTAGTTTTCGTAAAATTTGTTTTAATTGTCGAGTTTGGGAATTATACCAAGGAGCTGTTTTCCGTTGTTTAATTATCTTCTTTTTTAAAGGAGCGATGGAGTCCAGAGTTGTTCTCAGTAAGTCTGCAGCGCTATCAACAATACAGTCAATCTGGGGGGGACTGAAATCAGAATAAGTCATCTCTGTTGTATTGATACATGGCATTGAGCTCAACATTGATGGAATTTTTTCTTTAAATTTAGTGACAGCACCATCAGTCAGACATCTAGTAAGAACATGTCTGTCCAGTGGTGTATAGTCCAGTAATAAAAATTCAAATGTTATTAAGTAGTGGTCTGATAAAGAAGGATTATGAGGGAAAACTATTAAATGTTCAACCTCAATACCATATGTCAGAACAAGGTCGAGGGTGTGGTTATAACAGTGAGTTGGCTCATTCACATTTTGAGAGAAGCCAATTGAATCTAATAATGCAATAAATGCAGTGTTAAGGCTATCATTCTCAACATCCACATGAATGTTAAAGTCACCTACTATAATTATCTTATCAGTGCTAAGGACTAAATTTGATAAAAGCTCTGAGAAGTCAGATAAAAATTCGGCGTACGGGCCAGGAGGACGGTAGATTACAACAAATAAGACAGGCTGTAAAGTTTTCCAGGCTGGGTGAGAAAGGCTGAGAACAAGACTTTCAAATGATTTATAATTAAGTTTAGGTCTAGGGTTGATTTTTAGGTCTGAGTTAAAAATGGCTGCAACTCCACCTCCTCGGCCGGTGTCTCGAGGGATGTGGGTATTGATATGACTGGGAGGAGTGGATTCATTTAGACTGACATATTCATCCTGACGCAGCCAGGTTTCAGTAAGACAGAATAAGTCAATATGATGATCTGATATTATCCCACCACATGTTACGATTAACACCCTTATGACATCCAATGCACATTGTTTCCCACTCTCCATCCTCAATTATAATATTTGACTCCAGCTCCCACTTATTTTTGATATAGAGTGTACCGTCTGGTGCATCCAATAATAGATTTCTGTATATATGAGAAACATGCTCTTTGTTGGGTAGCTGATGCTTAATTATATTAATAAAGTAAGTTTCTACATTTGTTTACAATCTTTATGGCTTGTGATGTAATGCCTTATCTGAAAATACCGGAACATATCACTTTGAGGTAGAGAGAATTTGTCTTGGAGGTAGGAGAATGGCTGTAAAACGTTGTGACAAAACAACTGGTCAATAACCGTTAATTCTCTGTCTGCCCATTTCTTAAAAGTGATATCTGTTATTTTGGGGGGGAAATCCGGATCCCCATCCATCTGCATGGCCCTTGAAAGGGCAGCCGTCCCTCTAATTTACTGTTGACCATACTTTTAAAGTGTGTCTCACCCATACATTTTTGATTTCCAGTTTCTTCTGGGACTGCTTGCTCAGAAACACTAGAGCGGATAGAGGTATACCTGGTAGTGAATTCTGCTCTATATTTACCCATCCTGACTCCATGTCATTGGAAATCCAGGCTGTCAGTTGTGCTGCCCAGAAATAATATTTTAAATTGGGGAGGCTGAGTCCACCCCTGTTCTTCCCACGAGTGAGCGTTTTAAGTCTCACTCTTGGTCTCTTATTTTGCCATATGAATCTAGATATAAGCTTGTCTAGCATATTGAAGGCTGATTGGGAGAGATTGAAACAAGAAGTCTGGGAAGTAAATTCATTTTAACAGCCTCTACTCTACCCAGAAGGGATAGTGGTAGCACTTCTTGCCAGTTCATTTCTAAATATCTCAAATATTTTTTTATAATTCGCCTGGTATAGTTGAGTTACTTGGGGAGTGAGTGTAATCCCTAAATATCTGAAACCCTGTTTAGATCTGCGAAAGGACACTATATTATCAAGCTGGCTAGGCCATGCCCCAGACACCATCATTGCTTCTGACTTACTAGGATTAACTTTATAACCAGATACTAGACCATATTCATTAAGATTTTGTAGGAGAGCCGGGATTGAATGGATGGGCTTTTCAATAAATAATAATATGTTGTCTGCGTATAAAGCTATTTTATTTTAGTTTCCACCCTCATCTCTTATTCCTTGTATAAGGGGGTTGTTTCTAATCAGTTCTGCGAGGGGCTCAATGCTAAGAGCAAACAGGGCTGGCGAAAGTGGGTCCCCCTGCCTTGTCCCCCTTCCCAGATTGAAGAAATCAGAGCATTGGCCATTAACTCTGACTCTTGACCGCGGGTTCATGTAAAACACTCCAATCCAACTCAAAAACGTTTCATTAAACTGAAGTGTTTGCTCCAAAAATGTCCAGTCCAATCTATCAAATGCTTTCTCAGCATCTAGGCTGAGAAGCATTGATGGAGTCTTTCTTTCCGAAGCAATAGATTGTAGATTCAGAGCTCGTCTAACATTATTGGTGCTCTGCCGTCCAGTGATGAACCCGGTTTGGTCTGAGTTAACTAATTTCCGAATGTATCTTTGTATTCTGTTTGCCAAGATGGAGGTAAAGATTTTTAAATCTTGACAAAGCAAACTTATAGGCCGATATCCCATACATTGAGTGGGGTCCTTTCCGTCTTTGTGAATGACGGTGATTATTGCCTCTGACCAGGTTTTTGGGGGGTCCCTTTCATCCAGTACATAATTATATACCCGATACACAATTGGGGCTAGCTCGTTAACAAAAACTTTATAGTATTCCCCAGAGTATCCGTCAACACCCAGGGATTTACTGTTCTTTAACTTACTAATACTATCTATTATTTCCTCTACCGTTATGGGGGAGCTTACGCTATTAGCCTCAACCTGTGATAATCTACGCAGCAAACGCCTCTGATATTTCTTTCGGTTGAGAGATAATTCTTTTTGTGTCAGGGTGTTTAATTTTAGGTACCACATGGCTCGATTGAGCTTTCCATAGCTGAAAAGCCAATAACCTACTTGCTTTATTTCCCCTTTCATAGTATTTTCTTTTCACAAATCTAAGCATTCCCTCTGCTTTACATGTGAGTAGATCGTCTAATTTTTGCCTCTCCTGTTTTAATAAGTCTAATATATTCTTTTCTTCTTGATATTTTGTGTTCTTTTTCTAACCTCATAATTTCAGTCTCCAATTCAAGTCTCCTGGCTTCTCTTCGTTTTTTAATTCTCAATGTAATTCGAATAATATGTCCCCTCATAACAGCCTTGGCACCATCCCACAGAATAGATGGAGTAACTCTGTTGTCATTTATATCAATATATTCTTTTAGCCTGTCGCGTAGTTCCTGTTGGATTAGGGGGTCATTCAGTATTGAGACGTTAAGTCTCCAGTACCTGAATTGTTTTTCTTGACCTTAATTTATTTTCATCTTAATGGGGCCATGATCTGACCAAGTTATGGGTTCTATCTTACACTCTGTCACTCTATGTACATCAGCATTTGAAACAAGAAACATATCTATTCTGGAGTAGCTTCCATGAACTTGGGACCTATATGTGTAATCTCTGTCTCTGGGATGATGATATATATCTAGCCGAGTCCATCCATCATTCCCAGAACAGTAGCTGATGTTCTAGTTCGAGGTCCCTTCTCAGCAGGTAATCGGTCCATATTTGAATTAAGTACACAGTTATAGTCCCCCCAACCATTATGATTCCCTTCCCTTCATCTGCCAATTTGGAAGCTATTTTCTTAAAAAAATTTGGACAGTCCTCATTTGGTGCATACAAGTTCAAGAATGTAAATCTATTCTCCCCAATTGTACCTATCACCATGATATATCTGCCTTCCTTGTCTTTCAATACTTTTTCACTGTTAAAAAATTCCTTCTGAATAAAATAGCAACCCCTCTTTTCCTCCCTCCTTCATGAGATGTGCTGTATATTTGTTCCACCCAATCCCTCGTTTATTTCTGGTGTTCTGCCTCCGACAAATGTGTGTCTTGTAGCATTGCAACTGAACATTGTAAAGATTTGCAGCCTTGTGATGGCTGAGTGTAAATCAAATAAGTCAATTACGGCTGATGCCCCAACCCCAAAACGACCAGATAATATGCTATTGTTACGTTCTGGGCTCGGCAAATTATAAATAAATATACATTTAATAAAAGTAATAAAAATAATTATATAAAAGAAAATTATATAAACTTGAAAGAAGCTTTCAATAATATGTATATAAACCCAACAACACCACTGTAATAGGAGGGTAATGAGAACATTTAACTTTAGCCCATCTAACAGAAAATGATTCACAGCTGTTCATAGCTGTATAAATAGTAATTAAAGTAAACCTTACTTCTTGCATAATATGCCCAGTCATTTCAAGGGAAGAAAAACCTGCAGTCTTCTTCCGTAAACATGATGACGTTCCTCCCATCTCGGTTGGCGTCCCGTCTCTACCACCTGTGTCTGGCCAGCTCTCGCTCCACTTTATCCCGTTCATCAACTCGGATCTGGATGTTCAAGTTCTGATCCATCTGCTATTCCCTTACCAAAATCAGAGGCTGCGTAAACTCCTCCATCACTGGTCCTACCAAAGTCTCCAACTTGTATGACTATGGACCAACAGTCAGCATCAACACAGGCCACTATTGAAAAAGATCCATTATAGTAATGGAACTGACTGCCTGAGCATGGGTGTGCTCTTATGTTCACATGCTTTCCATCAAGAGCACCAATACAATTTAAAAAGTTTCACATCTGCCTAATTTCTCATAATTTCTGGAAATGTCCTCCACATATCATCTGTTGGGACATTGGGACTGCAATTAGTTAGAAACAGTTAAATGGATGGTCTTCTTCTAGTCTTCATGAACACTCAAAGTGCTTTACACTACACGTCACATTAACACAAATGTATACACTGATGGCAGAGGATGCCATACAAGGTGCCAACTTGCTCATCAACGGGATTTCTAATCATGCATACAAACACACTGATGGCACAGCTTTTGGAAGTTCAGAATCTTGCCCAAGGACACTTAAACATGCTGACTAGAGGAGCCGGGGATCTAACTACCAATCTTCCAACTTGCTCGACCACAGTCACCCCAGTTGTATCTCCAAGGCGGTAACTTAAGGCAAGACTGATGAAAGATATAAATAAAATTTGATTGATTGATTGATTGATATTTCAGTGGTCGCTGTAAGCATGTAAGCATTTTGCACAACTTTCTGATATCACTTAGTGAATGACTGCAAGACTCGGTGAAAGTACTAGTTATTTCTTAACTATTTAAACTGGATCACATAGGGCACCTCTCAGTGAGTCCATGCCAATATATTGCACTAATGACCATATCTCTTTCAGTGAATTCACTTCAGGTGTTTTGATTTGGACAGACAGATTCAACTTGGAAGTTGGTGTATTTGTAAGTTATAAATTGTAACTCTTTTGGTGAATATTTGCAATTTTAAGGAAAATAAAATGTGAATCAGTGCATGTTTTCTTCAACCACCTTCCATGTTCTAAAGGA